>NC_054374.1:161727696-162327696 GCF_017654675.1 Xenopus laevis | reverse complement strand
TCCTTATAAACGGTGATTTCTGATGTCATCAGTTATAAACGGTGAGTTCTGATGTCATTTCAGTCACATGACTCACTGAAACTTGTGTATTATAATAAATAAAGTACCCCCAGTTGTAAAATATGAGGATATTAGAAGTTACCTTGAAGTTCCATGACCTGTATAAAAACAGGTCATGAAACTCCTGGGTAACATTATATTTTACACTATATCGCGAAACTCGCGAAACTGCGAAAAATTTGCGAAACGGCGCCGGCGTCTCGTTTTTGACGCCGGCACCCGTTTTTTTGACGCTGGCGCCCGTTTTTCGCTGGTGGCGAATCACGCAAATTTGCCGCAAATTCGCGCCTGGCGAATAAATTCGCCCATCACTAGTGCCGGGAGATCTCCTGCCATTCTTACCTATCGGCGCATCTCTCCTTGGCTGATGCGGCACAGGCACGCGGTAACGCTGACATCACGTGCATAGGCTATGCGTAAGTGATGCCGGCGTCAGTTCGCTTGCATTTGACGCTGAGCGTAGTGACTCTCATGTTTTGACGCCAAGCAGCGTGTTTATATAAACTATAGTAGTACTTATCTGTTATCTACTGTGTATCCTGTGCTTGAATGGCTGCCCCCATGGCTACATAGCAGCTTGTTTATATAAACTATAGTAGTACGTATCTGTTATCTACTGTGTATCCTGTGCTTGAATGGCTGCCCCCATGGCTACACAGCAGCTTGTTTATATAAACTATAGTAGTACTTATCTGTTATCTACTGTGTATCCTGTGCTTGAATGGCTGCCCCCATGGCTACACAGCAGCTTATTTATATAAACTATAGTAGTACTTATCTGTTATCTACTGTGTATCCTGTGCTTGAATGGCTGCCCCCATGGCTACACAGCAGCTTGTATATATAAACTATAGTAGTACTTATCTGTTATCTACTGTGTATCCTGTGCTTGAATGGCTGCCCCCATGGCTACACAGCAGCTTGTTTATATAAACTATAGTAGTACTTATCTGTTATCTACTGTGTATCCTGTGCTTGAATGGCTGCCCCCATGGCTGCAAGGCTACAAGTTCAGAATCCATCCTGCTATCATGTTTATTACTATATGCAAGAGGAGCACGACACACAGTTTATTCAAACATTATTTCTATTTGCAAACAATTTCTCTCTCCTGTACGTGTAAGATAAGTGAAGTGCAAAACCGCTTAGACAAATGTCTCCTTCTCAGCTCGGCACTGCTTACTGGCAACGAGCTTTAAACCTGCGGGGAATCAGCTATAAGAATATTTGGTTGGAGAAAAAAATGTCACAATATTTTATTTTAGGTAAATGAAAATGATCTCTGTGACTTGATCACTGGTCCGTGTTTATTCAGATGAATATAATCCCAACTGCTGTAGAGATTTTTCACAACAGTGGCGAGATTTTAGCAGTCGGGGGACCATCTGGAGGGATGTAGAAAGGTTGGAACACAATATGTGCAGCCCCGTATAAAGCAGCTGCCTTGGTGTTGCTTTCTGAAGAGATTAAAAAGTACATTAAAAGGTCAGTTCATCTGAACAGTAATTTATACAGGTATGGGATCCATTATCCGGAAACCCATTATACAGAAAGCTCCAAATTACAGAATGGCCATCTTCTATAGACTACAATATAATGAAATAATCCAAATGTTGAAAAATGATTTACTTTTTCTCTGTACAGGTATGGGATCTGTTATCTGGAAACCTATTATCCAGAAAGCTCCGAATTACAGAAAGGTTGCCTCCCATTTTTCTGTGTAATAATAAAACAGTAGCTTGTACTTGATCCCAACTAAGACATAATTAATCCTTATTGGAGGCAAAACCAGCCTATTGGGTTTATTTAATGTTTACATGATTTTCTAGTAGACTTAGAGCATGAAAATTCAAATGAAAGAAAATCCATTATCCGCAAAATCCCAGGTCCCGAACATTCCTGATAACAGGTCCCATATCTGTAATAATAAAGCAGTAGCTTGTACTTGATCCCAACTAAGATATAATTAATCCTTATTGGAAGCAAAACCAGCCTATTGGGTTTATTTAATGTTTATATGATTTTCTAGTAGACTTAAGGTATGAAGATCCAAAGTATGGAAATATCTCTCATCCAGAAAACCCCAGGTCCTGAGCATTCTAGATAACAGGTTCCATACCTATAGTATGATACAAACAGCAGTATTGTGGTTGTTGAAGAGTATGTATACCAAGGTAAAGTCAAACACCATCTATGGCTTCTTCGTTCACCAGATGTCACCATCAAAGGATCTTCATGAGAAGGATTAGAATGGAAATATATTCCCAGTGACATTACTATCTATTAGGGGCAGATTTATCAAGGGTCAAAGTAAATTCGAGGGAATTTTCGAAAAATTCGAAATTTGAAGTAATTTTTTGGATACTTCGACCATCTAATAGGATACTACGACTTCGAATTTACTTCGACTCAAAGTAAAAATTGTTCGAATATTCGACCATTCGATAATCGAAGTACTGTCACTTCGATCTTCGACTTCAATACATTACCAAATTAAACCCGCCGAAGTGTTATGTTAGCCTATGGGGACCTTCTAGAGCAGTTTTCTAAGTCTAAAGGAAAATCCTTCCATCAATCGCTGAAATCTGTCGAATAGTTTGATTTGAACGATTTAATCGTACAATCGGACAATTTTACTTAGATCGTTTGATTGCCAAATTCGGTAAAAAATCCTTCAACTTCAATATTCAAAGTTGAAGTATTTTAATTCGATGGTCGAATTTCGAAGTATTTTTTACTTCGAAATTCGACCCTTGATAAATCTGCCCCTTAATGTCCAGCAGTGACCCGGGATCATTAGACATGTTGAATATGTAGGCTTTGGTACCATAAGTGGCTTTTGAAGACCAACAAGAAGCCTGTTTTTTTGCACATTGTTTCAAACAGGACTTTTATCGTTATTTTTGAGTATACTTTCAGCATTTTATTCATGAATATCCATTCGTTTGTCATATTACGCAGCCTCAGCATCCAGAGCTTTCAGGTGAAACCCAACACACAAGATCCTTTTCTTCTAATCGGCAAAACAAAGCCAAGACTCATCACATTGCAGAATCTCCAGGGGAAATTATCAGCTTAAAGCAGAACAACACTGGGAGACATTGGGGAATGGATCCTCGAACATCCCAGAGGCAGAGTTGAGTTTCAGCAGTATCTCATAGTGTTTCTGTTGAGCCTGGTTATGGCTGAATTTGTTCAGTGAAAGTCACATTCAGTTATTTACTAGTGATGTGGGAATTTGTCCCATTTCACTGAAAAATTCAAGAATTTTGTGCAAAATTCACGAATTTTGTGCAAAATTTACGAAACTGTGAAAAATTTGTGAAACGCATTGAAGTCAATGGGCGTCAAAATTATTTTGACACTTGTAAATTTCAGCAGCCGCGACAATTGTTATACGTGCGCCTATTTTGGCCAAATGCATTGAAGTCAATGGGCGTCCGAATAATTTTGACGCGCGACTATGTTTATGTGTGTAACTATTCTGACTCATGGCCAAATTTTTTTGACAAGGTGGATTTTGCCTGTGAATTCTCGCTGCAGTTTGGTGAATTTACTTGCTGGCGGCAAAACCCGGAAATTCGCTGCAAATTCACGGCTGGTGAATTTATTCGCACATCACCTATTGATTACCCGCAGGGTGGTATACTGTGCAGCTCTATCAAGTTGGGCACCAATAACTACACCGTTCCTCAGCTTATAAGTCTCACTCTGTGCACAATCTATTGCTTTATGGCCTTCATTTAAGATGATCTTAAAGAGGCTACAGATATATTAGTCTTCCCAGCTGCACATCACATCGAGCTCTTGAGGTTTGTAAGAAACATTTCCATAATCAGTTCTTTTCTCTCTAAGAACCAATGTGCTACAAGGAAATGTATTTCTGAAAGGGAAGGTCACCTTCAGATAAACTTATGATGAAGGCATCGGTGCCGGGTAGTGATGGGCGAATTTGCGCCGTTTCGCGAAACTGCGAAAAATTCGCGAAACAGCGCCGGCGTCTCGTTTTTGACGCCGGCAACCGTTTTTTTGACGCTGGCGCCCGTTTTTCGCTGGTGGCGAATCACGCAAATTTGCCGCAAATTCGCGCTTGGCGAATAAATTCGCCCATCACTAGTGCCGGGAGATCTCCTGCCATTCTTACCTATCGGCGCATCTCTCCTTGGCTGATGCGGCGCAGGCACACGGTAACGCTGACATCACATGCATAGGCTATGCGTAAGTGATGCCGGCGTCGGTTCGCTTGCATTTGACGCTGAGCGTAGTGACTCTCATGTTTTGACGCCAAGCGTCATGACGTCATCTTTTGGCGCCAAATTCCCCTTTAAAAAGGCCTTTCTCCAATTTTACAATGCCCAAGCTGGCTTCTGTTTACAGGCCCTGCTAAAGGGTTATTTCGCTATTCTACATTCATGGTTTTTGACTTCCGTCTGTTTTTTACTTCGATTTCTGCCGCCTGCCTCTACCCTTTGCCTGTTTTGTGACTACGATTTGCTTGATCCTTGCCGGTACCTCTTTTACGGACTTTCTACTACCAAACGCACCAAATCCTTCCGCGGCAGAAAGCCCGGGGCCCCAAAAGGGCGTTGCTGATCACCAAAATCCGCATGGGTTCTCCTTGTGCGTCTGAGCGTAACAGCTGCCTTCAAGGTTCCTGACTGATGAGTACATTACAATTATTTTGGGGGTTTCACTATTCTGTATGTTCTATACAGTGGAAGTTTGTACCTTGAAATTATATGAGTGGGGATTAAAAAAAATAGTGTCTATGTCGATACTACTCATTTCTCAGCATTTCATTTGTCTCATGATATTTTTCCATTTTTTTTTTGTTCAGTCGTATAGAGACAATAAAGTCTGGCTTCAGCAAGAAGTATAATCTGAATATAATGGAGTTTCGTGCATTATAAATGCAATTGCACTGCCGGAGCTCATTTCACAATCCAACTGGAAAAATAAAAAATAATAAAACGCCGTCTATATTCGCTGCCATCAGATACAGTCGCTGGAAATACTGAAGGTTTTTGTAACAGAAAAAGTAATGGATTTTTGAAGCTAATTTTTCATGATTTTTGCATTCGTAGTTTAGTAAATAACCCCCTTATTGTGAAATAGGGAAAGATAGGTATGGCCCCACTGACTTCTTTATATAATCATTGTACTGCTTTCTGTTCCCCCCAAATATGTTATTGAGTGGCCCATACTATCCAAAGCTTTCGTACCCATCCCCAAGGGTTGCAGTGGAAGGTGGAACTCCCAGGATGTAGAGTGTTGAAATCACATTTTGCAGCAACGAGTCTGGCCATTCTCTATGAAGCTCACGCTACTGATTTTCTTATTGTTCCCCATAACAGTTTATTTACCAAGGATAACAATTCTACTTAGGATAACACATGCCAAGGGACAGTTAAACCTTTTACTGAGGCAACAGAAAGTAGAATAACATTTCATTAGAGGGCTAATTACAGTCATGGCCCACAGAATGAGGCACTTTACTAGCTGGCTCATTGTAAGATGTCTGTGCTAGATATTAGTGATGGGTGAATCTGTGCAGTTTTGCGTTGGCAAAATTCACGAAACTGCGAAAAATTTGCTTAGAAGTCAATGGGCGTCAAAATTATTTTGATGTGCGTCAATTTTGATACGCGTGACTATCTAGACTACTGTAACTCTCTTTTAATTGGCCTCCCCCTCCAGAGACTGTCACCTCTCCAGTCCATAATGAACACCGTTGCGAGGCTCATACACCTCAGCAACCGCTCCTCCTCTGCCTCGCCATTCTGTCAATCCCTGCACTGGCTTCCATTACCTTTCAGAATCAAATTCAAATTAATGACACTGACTTTCAAAGCACTTCATAACTCTGCCCCACCCTACATCTCTGAACTCATCTCTATATACTCACCCAACCGCTTACTACGCTCCTCTACTGACCTGCTACTCAACTCTTCTCTCATTACCTCCTCACATGCTCGCATTCAAGACTTTGCAAGGGCTGCACCCCTCCTCTGGAACTCTCTCCCACGGTCTGTCCGACTTTCTCCCAACCTTTCTGCTTTCAAGAAATCTCTGAAAACGCACTTATTTCAAGAAGCCTCCCCTCACTCTGCTTAACTACCAAACCCAACACCACATACAATACCACATTTCTCACCCACTTAATTCGATCTTGCCCACTCCCACATCTTGTGTATTACTCCCTTCCCTTTAGACTGTATGCCTATGCATAGGGCCTTCCTCACCTTTTTGTACCCGTATTGATTGTGATGTTTGTTACTCCATAAATTCTATGTATGTAATTCATGTGATTTAGTTGTATAATCACATTTACTTTATAGTGCTACGCAATATGTTGGCGCTATATAAATACATGTTAATAATAATAATAATATTTGGTCCAAATGCAAGTCGATGGGCATCTAAATAATTTTGATGCAGCAGATTTTTCACCAGCAAAACGTGAAAATTCACCGCAAATTCGTATCTGGCCCATCACTACTAGATATGCCTTGTGTTGTGTGTCCCCAACCGAGAGTCCATGTTTATTTGGTTGGATAATGAGCTGAGTGGAGAAGACCACCGGGGTTACACCTTATCTAGAACTGATTCATATATGAATCCTGCCAAGGTAATAATATCAGGCCTACAACAAATTATTCAAACCCATTTCCTAAAGGAAAAGGATCTGGTATTTCAGATGGAATCATGGAGTGTGTGCAACGAAGACGAGCACAATTTAGTCTAACCCTCAGCAGGCAGTGCAGCTTTATAAGAAAGACCTTATAGAACTGGGGAAGTACAGAGATGAGAAATCTAATAATTAAAAAGGAAAGGAAACTGTTTAGTTATGAAGGAATGTTGCCAATGTTCATTTATTCTATTCTGGGAACAGGTGATGCAGTTTCCGTACGAGAAAACTATCATTATACAATTTCCCTACCATTGCATCGACGGAATCCATCAATTTCTCCATTTATATAAATATATTATGTTGAAGCAGTAACTTGTTACATAACTTCTAAGATCCATTGACCAAAGTGTCCTTAGTGGTAATGGAACATGACATTATTTATAGAATTATTCCTTAAAGGGATACTGTCATGGGGAAAAAAAAAAATTTCAAAATGAATCAGTTAATAGTGCTGCTCCAGCAGAATTCTGCACCGAAATCCATTTCTCAAAAGAGCAAACAGATTTTTTTATATTCAATTTTGAAATCTGACATGGGGCTAGACATTTTGTCAATTTCCCAGCTGTCCCAAGTCATGTGACTTGTGCCTGCACTTTAGGAGAGAAATGCTTTCTGGCAGGCTGCTGTTTTTCCTTCTCAATGTAACTGAATGTGTCTCAGTGGGACATGGGTTTTTACTATTGAGTGTTGTTCTTAGATCTACCAGGCAGCTGTTATCTTGTGTTAGGGAGCTGTTATCTGGTTACCTTCCCATTGTTCTTTTGTTTGGCTGCTGGGGGGAAAGGGAGGGGGTGATATCACTCCAACTTGCAGTACAGCAGTAAAGAGTGATTGATGTTTATCAGAGCACAAGTCACATGACCAGGGGCAGCTGGGAAATTGACAATATGTCTAGCCCCATGTCAGATTTCAAAATTGAATATAAAAAAATCTGTTTGCTCTTTTGAGAAATGGATTTCAGTGCAGAATTCTGCTGGAGCGGCACTATTAACTGATTCATTTTGAAAAAAATGTTTTTTCCCATGACAGTATCCCTTTAATATAATATAAACCTTATCAAACCACTTCCGTTTATATTTTTCCTTAATTAAATTGTAAGAATTATAACTGTTAATAAATATTGCCATTTTAACCATTATTCTTATCCTACTGCTTTTTGTGAAGATGCCTGGAATTCAGTATTTCTAATGCAATTTCTCTGATGTTTGTTACAGAGCTATGTTTGACTATGAAAAGAGCAAAGACAGTGGCCTCCCTAGCCAAGGGCTCAGCTTCAGATATGGGGAAATTCTCCATGTGATCAATGCTTCTGATGATGAATGGTGGCAAGCCAGAAGGGTGACTCAGGATGGAGACAGTGAGGAGATGGGAGTTATACCCAGCAAAAGAAGGTATGGAATAGGGAATTAATATTGTTGGATGTGTAAGAATGAGCATGGGGTATGAAACACGTCAGGCTTTACTATGTTCAAGGATATTGAAACGTTTCCCTTTCATACATGGGCATGAAATGCATCAGGCTTTACTATGTTAAAGGAAATTGAAACTTTTTAATAAACTTATGGAAAACATTTATTGACCGAGGTCCAGTTTATGCCAGCTCACTCTTACAAGAACCATTTGGTGTTTCTCTTCAAGCTGAAGGTCTGAGGCATGAGCACCTAGACAAGTGTGATGTGGCGAGTTATTGTGATTGTTCATTTATACAAATAAAAAATTAACCAGGTCATCATGAGGCATGAGCACTTGGACCCCATGTGACCTGGCAACATTAATTTTTTTTTTCTGATAACCTGGTTTATTTTTACAAGTCTTAAAAACGTGCGACTTGTAGCAATGACCTAGATGAATAAATAATGTGATCTTTTCTTTTGAAATGTTCATTTTTTTTAGGGATGCACCAAATACAGGATTCGGTTCAGGATTCGGCCAGGATTCGGCCTTTTTCAGCAGGATTCGGATTCGTCCGAATCCGAATCCTAATTTGCATATGTAAATTAGGGGTGGGGAGGGAAATCACGTGACTTTTTGTCACAAATCAAGGAAGTAAAAAAAAAATTGCATATGCAAATTAGGGTTCGGATTCGGTTCGGTATTCGGCCGAATCTTTCGCAAAGGGTTCGGGGGTTCGGCCAAATCCAAAAAGTGGATTCGGTGCATCCCTAATTTTTTTAAAGTGAATTCTTTTTTTGCCATTTTCTCTACAGGTAAAATAACTCCAAAATGTAGGTGACCATATAGAATTTGGAAAAAAAAACTGCCTGATTTTGCTAAACTGTCTAAAATCACCCAAACTTTAATATTATCAGGAACTATTTTAAAAAAAAAAAGACGGATTATTTTCAAATTGAAGCTTTTTTTTTTTTTAGAAATTGGGCCAGATTCAATTCAGTGAGGAAAAGGTAAATCACGAAGGGGCAGATTTACTAAGCTCGAGTGAATAAATCGAATGAAAAAATATTTGAATTTCAAAGTATTTTTTTTGGGTACTTCGACCATCGAATTGGTCAAATTCGATCAAATTCGAATGATTCGAATGATTTGATGTAAAAATCGTTCGACCATTCGATAATCTAAGTACTGTCCCTTTAAAAAAAACTTGACTTCATACTTCGCCACTTTAATCCTACCGAAGTCCAATGTTAGCCTATGGGGACCTTCACCAGCACTTTTTTTTTTTGGGTCGAATAAAAATCCTTTGATTGATCGCTTAAAAACATTTTTGTTCGATCAAAGCTTTTGCGCTAAAATCCTTCGAATTCGGAATTCAAAGGATTTTACTTTGAGGGTCGAATTCGAGGGTTTTTTAACCCTCGAAATTTGACTATTGATAAATCTGCCCTGAAATCTCATGGACGTGATTCAATTTGAAATGCAATTTAGAAAATTGTATTTCACAGTTTATCACAGGAAAACTCAAATAAAGTCTACGGGAAAAATTTGGAAGTAAAATTGGAGAAAATCATTTTCTCCTCAAAATGTATCTCGGCCATGACTTTTCACGTGATAAACCATGTAATCATTTTTTTTTTCATTGATTTGAATCTGGCCCTTTATTGTGAAAAAAATGTATATTTCCAAAAAACCTTGATTATTAATTTGTGAAAAAATAATGATCCCAAAAATTATTATAAGACTGTTCACTATCAAATTCAAGCTTTTTTAGAAACGTTATTGGAAAAAATATTAAAATTGCTTCCATATTTTCAAAAAAATATGTGGAAAAAATTGTATCCCAACAATTACATTACAATTACTTTCATTCATTTTTACAAATCTGTTAATAAAATGGCTTGATTTTTGAATATACAACTAGAAGCTTTCCCGCTTCATTAAAATTTACACCATTTTTTGGTTTAATAAATATCAGAATTTTTTTTTAATTATTGTGTTTTTTGCCACAATTTTCTTGAATTGAATAAAAACTGGTTTTAATAAATAGGCCCCATTGAGCTTTCATGTAAATGTTGATACAGAATGTTTAGGTATCTCTGGAAAATCTTCTTTAGTTTACTCTTCACATTCTCTGCAGGATAAATATTTGAAAAAACAACTAAGAAATCCATACTGTTCTTAAAAGCCACAGGCTTCTTGAGTAAAGCAGAAACTTCTTTCATGAGTGAACAAAGAATACAAAAACCGGGGAGAATTTGCTCAAGCCCTTCATACCACGTCCTTTTCAAACATTTATATTTCGGTATCAACTCTGAAAGCTGACCATTCTTGTTGGTACAATCAGAGATATTAACTAATTCTATATTCTAGTAGTGATAGGCATTCTTCTATGTCTTCTAACAAAAGTGCTCTGATCCTGAGGGAATATCTAGAGCTAGAATGGATTCAACAAGCCAAGAAGGTTTCACACTCGCAGGTCTTACATAGAAACGCAGGACATTTTATTAGTGGATGTTTTGGCTACAACAATAGCCTTTCTCAGAGTGAACAAACATAAACAACTTGTGTAGAGCTAAAAATGGAAGTAGACATTTGAAATATGAAATAAACTTATTTGTTCTGCACTAAGGATATTACTTTATTTGCTGCAATGTATCCCAATATTTTCATATAGAATAAAAAAGGAAACATGTAGGGGCCGATTCGAAGGATTTTATCGTTCGATCAAAGGAATTATCCTTCGATCGTTCGATCGAACTATCTGCGCTAAATCCATCGACTTCGATATTCGAAGTCGAAGGATTTTAATTCCTAGTCGAATATTGAGGGTTAATTAACCCTCGATATTCGACCCTTAGTGGATCGGCCCCTTACAGTGTTTTTATCAGGGAGGGATCACTCCAATGAATATGGGGGAATACAGTTGTTAACCTGGCCATGGCCTAGTTTTCCTGGGCAGGGACTCCTAGCTGTCTTGATAGTAGGCCTCAAGGTAACAGTAAAGACACACATTTAAAGCCAATATTGTTTTAAGCTCTTCTAATGGCCCACAGGACAAATAGAAGGAGAGTGTATAAGGGGACAGGCAAGAACAGGGTGATGAGGGTGAAGAATCCAGATTAGGCAGGAAAGGGATGGAGCAGGTGATGAACAGGACTGTGACAAGGTGTAGTAAGATGGAGCAGATGGAGAACAAGAGACAGGATGGTGTTGGAGTAGAGACAGAACAGGAGCAGGACGGTGCAGGCGAAGAGAACGGGACTGGTGTAGCAATTAGCAGGCCCAGATTTATGGTGAGGCCACAAAGACCCGGGCCTTGGGCGGTGAAATTTTAGGGGCGAGGAGGGAAATCCGGCCCTGGCAATTAGATGCAGTCAGCACTCACCAGTCTTTCCAAGCTCAAAGAAACAGGTGCACAATGCTCAGTGTCCACTCCAACCAATATGTAACAAGACAATAATTGGCACGGCACCATCCACAATTTCAATTTTAATTTCAAAAACCTTTATTCACATGACATGGCTTCAGATCTCTGACAAGCAAGGTTTTGGCCTTATACCAGTCTTTTTTCAAGCTAAAGAAGAGAATGAGACTGGATCAGGACACAGGGAACAAAACTGCAACAGGAGTGAACAAGGGCAGGAACAGAAGCAGGAACAGAACTAGAACAGGGGAGATAACAACAGCACCAGTACCAGAAATTACAAACTGGAGAGCTGCTGAATAAAAAGCTAAAGAACTCAAAAAACCCAAATAATACAAAATGAAAACCAAGTGCAAATTGTCTCAGAATATCACTGCCTATATCTTACTAAAAATTAACTAAAGGGGAAAAACACTTTTAATAGAGAGCAAAAAGAGGAGTGGCAAAAAGAGGAGTGGGAGAAAAAAATGCAGGCTAGAAGGGAACAAAGTGAAGACAAACATGAAAGATAGAAGAGAATGAGGAAGGAGTTGAGAGTAACAAATGAGTAATAAATGGAAGAACATAATTCTAAATGGAAGAGGCTTATACTGTAGAAAAAAGGAACTAGAAGGAGTGAGGCCAAAATACAACAAAAAAAGACCAATAGGAAGCAAGGAAAGAGGAATCTATTTGTACATTTATGTCAGGAAAAATACCCTATATTGTATTTCAGTGATCATGTATGTGCATACAGTCACACATAAGAGCATAGGGTGTTATATTTATCTGCTACATCTGATATTAAATATAAGTCAAGTGTATGGGCAACTTTAGCCTTCCCAAAGAAAATATTCACCCTCTGCTTATGGAGACGGGCTTGGCTTTTATAGGGCAGAGTCAGCCCTGATTGGCTGACCCAACCAGTGGTAAAGGTGGGCAGCCAACAACTAGATGGTCCCTGGTTTGAACCCCAGCAGCCTTACAGCATATAGAATCTCTTTCTTTCTTTCTTTCTTTCTTTCTTTCTTTCTTTCTTTCTTTCTTTCTTTCTTTCTTTCTTTCTTTCTTTCTTTCTTTCTCTCTCTCTTTCTTTCTTTCTTTCTTTCTTTCTCTAAAAATATATATATTTTTTCCCATTCTGCCTCATGCATTAGAGATGTTATACAGTTGATTTAGCAGCATAATGGACGCTGAACCTGAGAGGAATTATGATCACTGACTCAATGTAGCATGACGGTAGGACATGCCCTTATGCAGCCTAATGGTTCCACACGAGGCTTAAATCACTGTAGGTTGCCAGAACATCTGCAGATTGAATTGGAAATGCAGTATTTTTTTCAAGGAAACTTGAGAGATCATGTTAAATGTAGGTTTAATGCAAGGAGTGGAAAGAATAGCTGAGTATGAATGTTGGCTGTGATCCTAAGGTTCTGTCTCGGGCAGGTTTCCCATTAGGCATTTCACATGAAGAGCCCGTGAGTAATGAATGAGATCAAGTAACCTGAAGTTGTTTTAGACTAACTATAGCAACATTTTAAACGATTTTATTTGGTTTAAACCGCGCTCTCGGTGGCTGGATGGCTAAGGCTGTAAATTCATTATAATGGGTCCCCTAGTTCGGGAATTTATTACAATGGGCTCCCTCTTCTGATCTCAAATGGTTAATGCAGAGGCAAAAGAAGAAACCAATATATACAATAGCATTAAATCTTGCTCATTCATCATTGCAGGCATGTAAGCAACAATTAATCCATTTAACACCGTCTGCCCTAGGATAACAATAAAACCAGCCCTTGTAAAGCCCAACCATGGTCATATTACAATCAATACAAAAATAGCTCCCAATTAGCGATGGAAAAATCTGGCCCATTTTGCAGAAAATTTTAAGCGAGACAATTTTTTCACCCATTGGAGTCTATGGGTATCATTTTCGCCGGGGAAACTTGGCAATGAATTTCGCTCATCACTACTCCCAATCCAAAAATGTTTCAAGAGCTTAATGCTTTGCTGATACCAACTCTGACTCTTTAAATCTGGCAAATCCCATCCTCAGTGTTAAGATTGCAGCAAATACAATTCCATAAAAGCATTGGAGCACTTTAAAGGGAATCTGTCACCAAAATGAAAATATAATTCATCTCAGTGAAATAAAAAACTTCAATTAAGCAGTCTGTACCGTTTAAGTATTAATAAAAATTCCCTCTCCCTCTTTTAGCAGCCTGACTCTCTTCATGCAGTAGGTGGAGTCAGTATATAATTGACAGTTAGGTCTAATTCATCCATTGGGTGTGGTTGCACCCCTTGCCTAGTAGATGCATTAGAGTTTACTCTTTCAAAATGTCCAGCTCTGATGGAAATTCAGTTTCTTTGCATGTAGGGTTAGTGCCGGATTCATTTATTAGTTTAAAAATTACCTGCTAGGAAAGTGAGCCCCCCACAAAAGACATATTAGACCTACCTGTCAATCAAAATCTGACCAAAACCTCTTTATGAAGAAAGCATTGACAGTGACAAGTTGCTGAGTGTGAGATATTGAAGAATAACGTGATTATTAAATTAACAGTATGGAATTATTAATTGATTGTATTTAGAAAGTTTTCTGTTTCAGTGAGATGAAGCTCTAAAACTGAAATGGTTCTCTTTCCTCCAAGAAACACCAGTAGCATCCCCGAAGTATCCATCATAGTTAACAATTCCACTATCACCCCCTCTCCCCAGGCCCGGTGCCTTGGGGTTATCCTAGATTCTGCCCTGTCATTCACTCCTCATATCCAGTCACTTATTAAATCATGTCACTTCCACCTAAGGAACATATCCAAAATACGATCATTTATCACCCAAGACGCTGCCAAAATTCTTATTCACTCTCTCATCATATCACGTCTAGACTACTGTAACTCTCTTTTAATTGGCCTCCCCCTCCAGAGACTGTCACCTCTCGAGTCCATAATGAACACTGCTGCGAGGCTCATACACCTCAGCAACCGCTCCTCCTCTGCCTCGCCATTCTGTCAATCCCTGCACTGGCTTCCGTTACCTCTCAGAATCAAATTCAAATTAATGACACTGACTTTCAAAGCACTTCACAACTCTGCTCCACCCTACATCTCTGAACTCATCTCTATATACTCACCCACTCGCTTACTTCGCTCCTCTACTGACCTGCTACTCAACTCTTCTCTCATTACCTCCTCACATGCTCGCATTCAAGACTTTGGAAGGGCTGCACCCCTCCTCTGGAACGCTCTCCCACGATCTGTCCGACTTTCTCCCAACCTTTCTGCTTTCAAAAAATCTCTGAAAACGCACTTCTTTCGAGAAGCCTCCCCTCACTCTGCTTAACTACCAAACGCAACACCACATACAACACCACATTTCTCACCCACTTACTTCGATCTTGCCCACTCCCACACCTTGTGTATTACTCCCTTCCCTTTAGACTGTATGCCTATGCATAGGGCCTTCCTCACCTCTTTGTACCTGTATTGATTGTGATGTTTGTTACTCCATATATTCTATGTATGTAATTCATGTGATGTAGTTGTATAATCACAGTTACTTTACAGTGCTACGCAATATGTTGGCGCTATATAAATACATGTTAATAATAATAATAATAATAATAATAATTTTCATTTTTTCGATAGTTCCACTTTAACACTCCCAAAACTAAGGGGCAGATTTACTAAGCTCGAGTGAATTTTCGAAGTTAAAAAAGTTTGAATTTCGAAGTAATTTTTTGGGTACTTTGACCATCGAATAGGCTACTACGACCTTCGACTTCAACTTTGATACGACCGAGTCGAACTAAAAATCATTCCACTATTCGACCATTCGATAGTCAAAGTACTGTCTCTTTAAAAATCTTACGAATTCAATACTTCGCCAAGTTAAACCCACCGAATTGTATATATAAGCCTATGGGGAACTTCTACATGCATTTTTCTAAGTTTTTGGCACCGAATAAAAATCCTTTGATCAATGGCAGAAAATTGTTCAAATCGTTTGATTCGAACGATTTTTTTCCGATCGATCGAATGCTTATTTTAGCGCTAAATCCTTCAAATTCGATATTCGTACAATTTCAATTCGATGGTCGAATTCGAAGGTTTTAACCCCTTGAAATTCGACCCTTGATAAATCTGCCCCTAAATGTCCATATCAGAAATATGCAACAAGCTAGAATGATTCTGATTTATGTACATGTTGTTCCCCAAATCCCGATAGGTGCTTAAGAGTCTTAATTGTAAAGGGGAACTAAACATGGTTGCACAAGCAAACTTTACTCAGTTATTGCACTACAAGTCCCTGAAGACTTTAACATACTACCAAGATTAGAGCATTTGATATTTTTGCATTAAATGTTTTTAAAAAATCATATTTTGTACTATTTTAATCTAAAACATTTGTCAGATTTGCATAAAAATTCATTGTGGCTGTTTATTGTTGACACAGCAAAATATATATCTGAAATATATATCTGAAATGCAAGAAAGTCATCTTGATTTCCAATATCGATATCAAGATCAGTGCACTCCAGCACAGCACAAAAACTGTTGCTGATGCATTAAGTAACAGTCCAACTATTTCACTTGATTGATTATTTATGGACGCGGATCAAATAAGTGCCGTATAAATGCTGAAACGCACTTTCTTTTTGCTTTTCAAATAGAAGTAGAGGAAAACTACTAATTTATCACCGTGATGGCTCTGTTGGTCATTCATCATTTTGCTGCATTTAAATCTTCCAGGGATTCATTTCCAGTATGTATATTTAAGGAAAGAATGTATAAATGGGATAATACATAGATTGATTGCACTTAATATTATGCTTTAAAATATCGGAGCCCAGCCATAGTGTCGCCATAAATAATATATTTAGGTTTGGATATCTCAAGAAAACTGGCCTTGCTCACTCTTCAGGCTCAAATCTTATTGTAGTTGCACCAGTTCACAGATTCACCACAGTTCAGTTCTTCTATTCACCCCTTAATTTAAGTGAATGTGGGGATCCCATGGTTTGAACATATTTGGATAACATACATTCCACCCCATGATGGGGAACTGATGCCAAGTTTTCCAACAGATCTGTACTTCGGGACACAATAGGACAGCAGTAAATAAAGAAGTCAGTAGTTATCTGGAAGCATAGAAAGTGTGAAGGCAACATATTCTTCCTGTGGTTCAAAAGCTTGACTATTTAAACCTAAGATGTGGCCTTACAGTTGATGCTGGTCTTAAACACTCTGCACTGCCCACTGCTGTCTGAGAACAATGGAAGTTGAGGTTCCTCTAAATCTGGAGGACAAGTTGGATATTACTCATCAAACCCAAGATTGGTCAGTTACAAGTTGGGTAATGTCCACTCCAGATCTAGTAGGTAGTACTCAAAAGTTTGCTTTCAGCAGACCAGTAAATGATCCATATGGATTACTAGGATTGGAGCTAATAAAATATACATTAGGTGATATTTTCCACCAAGCTATTTTTATAGTTTCTCAACAGGATTCTTGGAACATCATTGCCTCTCTTTGTTGTGGTTGCATATGTGCCGCTATAATACACTGTCCGTAGTCATTATCATTTATTATAATTACCCTCTTCTCTTTCCAGGGTTGAAAGAAAGGAGAGAGCCCGCTTAAAGACTGTAAAATTTAATGCCAAACTTGGGGTGATTGATTCCAGAGGGGTAAGTGAAATTGTAAATTTAAAAAATATTCTCAATTGTTACTGAAAGCTCCTCAGAAGGCAATGAAATGCTTCGGTGTATTTGCTCCTCACAACAATTATACATCGGCCGAAAAATGGTCAAATGAATCAACTAAAATAATTGAACTAAACCCGAGGATAATTTCTATGTTTGCTCTTAATCCAACACGTGCTAATAATTAGTAATTAACCGAAAGAAATCGAAATCAATGCAGGCCTGCCACATTTTCAGTTTTCTCCAGAACAATGGTGCGATTCAGTGCGGTGAAACACCATTACAGTTGAATGAATTGAAGGGAGCATATTAAACTGTTATATTGAAAGCTCCAATGTACTGAAATAATGGCGAGTAATTTAATTTCAAATTGGGGTGTAACACAAACTGACGCTTCAGAGGAGCGAGTGCAAATGAAAAGAATAGAAAATGAATTAAAATTGAGTGAAAATTTAAGTTTAACCCATTTGTTACTTTATCCCTAAAATGGTATGTTGAATGCCTTTGTATCAGTTTCACCTTTGATAGAACATTTGAGTGTAATGCAGCCAAAGACTTAACACATGTGCCTTCCGTGTCCATTAGTGCACCTCTTTACCCCCCCAAAAAATTAGGAACAAAAAAGAGGTTTGCACATTTTTCACATTTTTCCATAAATCCCATAATTGTTGGACAGACTGTTTAAAGGCTTTAGTAGAACATTAGTATCAAGCCATCCTGCTGGGTTTTAAAAATGTTTTCCACTACAAACTGGGTTTTGTTTCTTTGTCTGTAATATTAGTTTGACTGCATAAGAGCAGAATATAAGAAGTAATTGGTACCATGTATAGGTGAATAACTATGTTCCCCTTTAATTGAGAATTAAAGCTACAGAGGCAGCTTATTGCCAATAGATCAGCAACAATAGTGCAAGCTATAACACTATATTTATTCTGTAGAATGCTTCCCCATACCTTAGTAAACAGCTCTAGAAACTCTCACTGTTTCTTTAGGAATGATAGTAGCTGCCATATTAGCTTGGTGTGACATCACTTATCATGTGACATGATAGCTCTGAGCTCAGATTACAGCAGGGATGGTTGAAAAAAGAGGACAAGGGAGGGGGAGAGGGAGAGAGGAGCAAACTGAGCATGCTCAAGCCCTAGCCCTGGAGGTTTAAGCTGAAAACAGGAAGTCTGATACAGAAGCCCATGAGTACACAATAGAAGGAAAGAAATGTGCTGTTTCTTTTGACAGAGGACTCAGAGCAGCATTACGTTGATGGATTACTGGTGTATTTATATAGACCTTTCTGATAAAGCTTACTTACTTTTAAACTTTCCTTTTCCTTTAAGAAGAGAGACTCTAGTCAGTATGCAGGCCCTAGTTGAGAGGACACTGTAACACCTCCAGGCAGATGAGCTAGAGATAGGTCTAGATAGGATAAGTCTCTGTAGGGCACATTTAGGTGCCACTGACTTTTTCCCTATAGTGTATATGAAATACCTTTTTGGCCTCTATGGAGCTGCTTCAGTAAAAGGGTGCTACGCAATATGTTGGCACTATAAAATACATGTTAATAAGAGTGGAATGGTGCCAAGACCCTAAGGCATCAGTGTGGAGTGTAAAAGGCTCCCAAATGGAATCTTCCAACTCAAGTCAGGGATCAGGGCTCCACAATAAGGGATAGTTATCTTAGAGATAGTTATCCCAATAGCTTATCCCAAGGCACTGGGTTTAAGCAGCTATGCAGAACCTGAGCTAATTAATATGCAATTGTATCAAATCTGGTCTTTGAGGGAAGCAAACTTACTTCTACCTCTTTAGCTTGTTCCATATCTGGATGATTAATCCCCTCCCAAACACAGGCCAATAACATCCCATTTGATCTGACTGGGGTGAGCTGAGCCACCAGCTTTTATAGGTTTGTACTTTACACTGGTGAAACATGAAAAACGTACTGCAAGTCATCAATAGACACATTTTCCCACAACCAATTTAATCATAAAATGGAGCAGTATGAAAGGGGTTAATATGAATGAATGACTTCAGCAACTTCCCACGCTGATAATGTTTCTTTCTCCCACTGTTAATTTCATCCTTTTGTCCAGCCTCCCCCCCCCTGCCACTGATTGGGACATTTAGAAAATTACATAATTGTGTAAACGAGGCATTCAAAGTAATGTGAAAATATTAGCATTTCTGCATGGCATTGTGTTTCCATTATTCCCCCGGGATACAATAGATTGTGAGACACTTTGCACATCAAATATTAATCTTAAAAAAAGGGCAAGTCTAATGAAGTCCCTATTGTAGATATTCCGTTGGTCCTCACCCAGCAGTGCCATTTGTTTCTATCTAAGGGCAGCACTTCAAAGATCTGGAGAAAGTGATCAAAGAGACAGAACAAAAAACTGTAATGTAAGGTATGGGGTTCATTATCTGGTTGTGTGGTCTTTCTGTAATTTAAAACGCCATTACATAAGGCCATTAAAAAACCTAGAGGATTGCTTTGCCAACAATATAGATTTATCTAATGTAATCTAATACCAAGCTGAAGGTACAAGGCTGCAGTTATACAGGGAACTCTGAGTATCACTCATGTATTATACAGGATAATGTACCCCCTACTGTAAATGATAAGGATATTAGAAGTCACTGAGGGGTTATTCTGTGACCATATAAAGGCACAAGGCTGCAGGCAGAGTTATACAGGGAACTCTGAGTATCACTCATGTATTATAAGGGATAATGTACCCCCTACTGTAAATGATAAGGATATTAGAAGTCACTGAGGGGTTGTTCTGTGACCATATAAAGGCACAAGGCTACAGGCTGAGTTATACAGGGAACTCTGAATATCACTCATGTATCATAAGGGACAATGTACCCCCTACTGTAAATGATAAGGATATTAGAATTCATTGAGGGGTTCTGTCACCATATAAAGGCACAAGGCTGCAGACTGAGTTATACAGGGAACTCTGAGTATCACTCTTGTATTATAAGGGATAATGTACCCCCTACTGTAAATGATAAGGATATTAGAAGTCACTGAGGGGTTGTTCTGTGACCATATAAAGACACAAGGCTGCAGGCTGCAGGAACTCTGAGTATCACTCATGTATTATAAGGTATAATGTACCCCCTACTGTAAATGATAAGGATATTAGAAGTCACTGAGGGGTTGTTCTGTGACCATATAAAGGCACAAGGCTGCAGGCTGAGTTATACAGGGAACTCTGAGTATCACTCATGTATTATAAGGGATAATGTACCCCCTACTGTAAATGATAAGGATATTAGAAGTCACTCAGCGGTTGTTCTGTGACCATATAAAGGCACAAGGCTGCAGGCTGAGTTATACAGGGAACTTTGAGTATCACTCATGTATTATATGGGACAATGTACCCCCTACTGTAAATGATAAGGATATTAGAATTCATTGAGGGGTTGTTCTGTGACCATATAAAGGCACAAGGCTACAGGTTGAGTTACAGGACATGATTATATGAAGGTGATGTTCTTTCTGTTAGCTTAAATATTATGTAAAAACAAGTGATTTAACAGTATATATGTATTTATAGCAAGAATGAGGAATCTTTAGTTTAAGGCTTTGGTTCCCAAATAGTGGGGCTGCCCTCCTAAAAAGAGATGCAGGGGGACTGAACAAGAAAAGTTCAACACACAAGGCAATTTCCTACTGCATTCTGTTTCAACTGTCATATCTTTAAGTTCATATAAAAAGAGTTGGACTGGCCCACCAGAATACCAATAAAAATTCTGGTGGGCCCAAGCCCCCTCAGGTTAGTCCTTTAGCCTTTCTCTGCCACCAGTCACCCTGAATGTGCCACTGGAAATAGTGGCCTTGGTGTGTGTGGTGGTTGAGTTGTAGCTGTGGCTTATGGGAGAAAGAAGGTCAGGTAGTGTTTATTATACAGAAGGCCCATGGGGGACATAGAGATTGGATTCTCCACTGGGCCCACAGAATACCACTCAAAGCACTGAAAATCATTGCCCTGAATGTTAAGTAGATACAAACTGTTAAGAATTCTCAGTTCATTAAATGCCCTTCTTTTAATTAGAACACTAACCATGACCTGGGCTTTCTAGTTCTGGTACAGGAAAAGTATATGTAGGTGGAGTAGAGTTGTGGAGCTGAAGCAGGAATTCCTCTATCTGAAGATGTAGAGCTCATGGAGCAATATGGAGTCAAAATGTGGAGCTGGAACAATGTGGAGTTTGATAGAAATGGGCCTTGCATTGTACCAGTACAAAGCAGTTATAGTGGCAAAGATGCACTTTATATTTTATTCTTGTGGGCAAAGCAGTTATAGAGGTGTATATCCCTTTTACCTGTGCCCATAACCTGTACATTCCCCCCTCCAAAATCTTGTAACTTAATAATTTACTTACAATAAGTAAATTATTATTATTATTATTTTTTTGCAAATTCTAGTTTATGCTAGAGGGATTCTGTCATGATTTTTATGGTGTAGTTTGTATTTCTAAATTACACTGTTTACAATGCACATTATTCACTCTACCATGTAACATTTCAATCCTAACACAAGTTTTTTTTTTTAGTTGTAATATTGGTGTGTAGGTGCATCTCAGGTAATTTTGCCTGATCATGTGGCTGGAACTGCTTTCTGGCAGGCTGTTGTTTCTCCTACACAATGTAACTAAATGTGTCACAGTGGGACCTGGATTTTACTATTGAGTGATGTTTTTATATCTACCAGGGAGCTGTTATCTGGTAACCTTCCCATTGTTCTGCTGTTCTCGGGGTGGAGAAGGGAGGGGGTGAGCACTCCAACTTTCAGTGCAGCAGTAAAGAGTGACAGAGCACAAGTCACATGACTGGGGGCATCTGGGAAATTGACAATATGTCTAGCCCCATGTCAGATTTCAAAATTAAATATTAAAAAAACAGATTTCTCTTTTGAAAAATATGTTTCAGTGCAGAAGTTTTTCCATGACAGTATTCCTTTAAATAGTAACTTCCCATTTAATAGAATGACTTCTATTTTCATGCCTTTCTTCACCCCACAGCCCATAACGCAATTGTAAAATAATTCCTGTTTTCCAAGTTCTGGTTTAAATCCCATCATTGTTCTCTTCTGTTCAGATTTCTTTCTACTTCACTAAAGAGAATTTTCTTAATTTCTCTTAATTTTCTTGCTCAGCAGCATAAAAGGGTCATTGCTGTGATCAGTTCTAGTTAATTGTCTCTTAGGTTAATGTCCCTCAGTGTTAATTTACTGTAGATTTGTTGCAGGCTGTTGTATTTTTAATTGATCGTAACAGTTTTCTTTGAAAATGTGATGGTAGCACAGAGCTTTAAAAATCTCTCAAGTCTTTAAGCTTCTTTCCTTGTGTTGCATTACTTTATTGTTCTTAGAGCTGACAAGCTGAGAAAATTCTGTCCCAAATCTATTAACAAAAATATCAGTGCAACCATTAGCACCATGCAGAATGCTAATCGTATACTTAATCATATTTATATATACTCTATATGGCCAAGAGTATGGGGGACATCTGCCTGTCCAACATCTCATTCCAAAACCATGTGGAGTAATATGAAATTAGTCTTTTCTTTGCCCCTAAAAGAGCCTTTATGCTCTACTCTTCTGAAAAAGGTTTCCACTAGATGGTAGAACATTGTTGCAGGGTTTTGCTTCATTCATATGTACGACGTTGGCCACTGATGGTGGGCTATTAAGCTTGTCTTGCAGTTGGTATTCCATTTCGACTCACAGGTGTCCAGGTTGGTTGAGATCAGGGCTCTGCACAGGCCTGTCAATCAGTTCCACCCCTATCTCAGAAGATCCATTCTGTATGGGCCTAGTAGTGATGAGAGGGTTGACCACCGACCAACCTTTGTGGGTTACGCTTGGATGCATTTCAGACTGGGGAAGTACACTCCTCCACTGCTTCCAAAGATTCTGTGCTGCACAGAATTAGCCTAGAGAGAGAGAGAGATGACACCGATATGGGTTGGGTGAGGGTCCTTCAATCAGGGACTTGAGGCTTAATGATTGGAGTTGAGACCAAAGAGGAAGCTGTTTTACAAGTTTAGGTACATGTTGTACAAGTGCTCCTGATATTACATTGGCAACATTTTTCTTGTTCGCGTCTGGTGGGAGATAAAGTTTTGTAGGTTAGGGTCTGGTGTGGGTTGAGTTTTTCCTGACCTGCACATCACTAGTACATAGGGTCATTATTAGTGATGGGCGAATTTATTCGCCAGGCGCGAATTTGCGGCGAAATTCGCAAAAACGCCCGCGAAAATTCGCGGAAAAAATTCGCCGGCGTCAACTTTTTTTTTTTAGAAAAAACGGACGCCGGCGTCGAAAAAACAGGTGCCGGCGTCAAAAATGGACGCCGGAGTCGTTTCGCAAATTTTTCGCCGAAGCGAAACGGCGCAAATTCGCCCATCACTAGTTATTATACAGCTGAGACAAGGTCTTCCCCAAACTGTTCCACCAAAGTAGGAAGCACAGAATTGCAATTCCAAATATTAAAAGAAATGTCTGTAAAAGTACTGTAAAATATAGAGAAAATTGTATAAAAATGTCCAAATAGCCATTGTTGTTTGCACAAGCACAGACAAAACACATTTCATTGGCCTAGGGGATAATCAAATGATGATGATTAGTCCACAAGGAAAAAACATTTTAGCAAAGATATGTACGGTCTTCTCAAGCAATATGGCAGTGGTTTCAGCTGATGATCACAGTGTAAATAATTCCTGCCCAACCAAGTTACGGCCTTTTACCTTCTGAAACTATCACACCACTTAAAGGCCATATCCAGTGTAGCATTGTGGGCAGCCATATTTGACAGTGATCTGCCTGCTTGGTCATCTGCTGGCTAATAGACCAGAAGGTGGTGTCTCATACAAGAAATTGCTCACTAGCTATGGCCCATGCCAACTATTTTCAAACATGCTCCAAGTTAAAAAGGTTTCTGCTGAAGAAACCTGCTATTAAAGAAAGAATAGATCTTTGTGATACAATTTGGTTATTTCTTCGCACTGCGTTCACTTCTATCAACAAATAGGCTTAAATTCAAACACTTATTATTTCTCTTTGTCACCTATTGATGAGAATATTAGCACCTGCTATAAAGCACGATGGTTCTACAATCCCTCATAAATAAAACAGCATCCTTTGAGAATAACAGGTATTTAAGGAAAAATAATGTGTTTCCAATTTTCTTTTTAAATATGGTATATTGAGCCTGAATGCATATTTATAAAACCATTATTTATGGAACTGCCTCAATCTTGTAGTCAAGCTGGGAAACCTCATTGCTAAATATTTCAGTCTGTGCTCCTACGGATTCTATTGGAAATTAATCAGATGATGATCAGATTTTTTTATATTAGATAAAATGCCCCAGTAGGAAACTTAATAACCCTTTCTTTTAAGGGCCAGAAGGACATGTTCAATATTAATTAGCCCTGTATTATTGTTGTGTTGAGGGCCATAAAACTCCTCACTTTACTCATGAAACTTACTCAATGGGAACCATTCTTTCTATTGTCCACCAAATGTCCAGTTTGTTACATGCTAGTTTCATATGGGGGTATGTAGAACCCCTGCGTAAAAGTTAACATTGGGCAGTAGTAGTGAGGGACTGCATGTGCTGGAGAGAACTGAATACAGCAGTATATGATTAGCACAGTTGATGTTTTTGCCTCCCAATTTGGGCTTCTTCACACTCTCTGTCTATAAAGAACAGTTGGGAAAACTTAGTTCCCAGTTGAGAAAACTTAAATTCTGCTCTTAAGTGTAAGGGTCAAAAAAATGACTCCCACACTGATAAAGTCCCCACTGAGACAGGGTTCTCATCCTGCCTCACTGTAGTCTGATTTTTACCTACTCACGCTCACTACCTAATCAAATCAACAAAAGCTTTATCCACAACACAACCTACCATTACAGTATATGTCAGACATGATGCCAGCATAACCCCCATTAGTCACATCATTTCATGGGTAAGCTCACAGTTTACAAGCTCACAGACCTACATCCATATCTACATTCTAGTTCCATAACTCCAACCTGCCAAATGCCCACCTTTTTTGTGGGTACCCAATCCACTGCATGGCCCTACCATCTTGTATTTACATTTATAGCCTGGCAAGGTAATATAAATATCTATTGTGACTAAACCTTCTTCTGAAGTACTGTCTCTCTCTGTACTTCACTCCTTCCAACACAAAGATCTAAATATATGTAGAATCTAAATACAATACATGTGCATTTGTAAGATAGGCCACTGGATCCTGCATATATTCCATGGGACTATTCCGAAACACTCTTGAAAGCTATTTTGCATAGTAGAGCTACCTAATATCCTTCACATGAATTATTCTTAATTCTGGTTTGAGCTTCAACTGTGTATCACAATGGGAATCCATAAAATAATTCTATTTATAACTTCCATGATTGTTCTACTCTTTAACAGTCTGTCACAACAAGGGTATGTGCTGAGCCTTTAAGGGCTTTAATTTTTATATATGGGCTTCACTCAATTGTCTTGTCCAAGAACCTGCTCTACCTGCTCTGTGCAGGCGGTTCACTTGCAAATTAGGAAATGCCAACATCCAGAAAGGATCTTGCTACTTGTGAGAGCTTATAGAATAGCCCTGTTCATGGTTATGGTATTTCAGTTCCCTTTAACTTTCACTTGGATTTATAGAGGTTCTGAAAGGCCCACGTGTACATTATTCAAATGAAAAATGTGGCAGTTAATAATGAGCTTGCATTGAAAAAGATGTCAGATTTTATTTTGAAAACCAAAAATTGTAATAGAAGCTTATCGCATTAAGCCTTAGCTTATTGTCTGCACAAAGCATTCCAACATTGTGTATGGGTTGCAATTTATACAAATGTGAATGAGGAAGGAATGTTCTGTGTTCTGATTAAGTTATGACATCATAAGCTATGACATCATCATTTACTCTCTATTAAAATTGTAACTGAAGGAAAGCCAAAAGCCATTTAGAAATAATTGGTCTTGTTATTAAAGTTTCCTACCTTTAAATATATTGCCTTAAATATAAAAAAAATAATAAAAATGTAATCTAATCAAATGAAGAAACAAAAACAAAACAAGAAATATACAAAGGACTGATTTATCAAAATTCGAAAGTGAAGTTTTACTAGGAATGCATCAAATAGACTATTTTAGGATTTGGGAGAATCCTGAATTCTTTGTGAAAGGTGGAATATTGAACCAAATTCGAACCCTAATTTGCATTTGTAAATTAGGGAAAAAGAACCATACATGCAAAACTTGTGTGACAAAAAGTCACAAAATTCACTATTTTAGGATTCAGCCAAATCCTGAATCCTTTGTGAAAGATAAAGCCAAATAACAAACTGAATCTAAACCTTAATTTGCATATGTAAATTAGGGGGAAAAGTCACATGATTTTTTTGGATTTGATTCGGGTCAGCTAGGCACTTGGATTTGGTTGAATTTGAATCCTGCTGAGAAAGGCCAAATCTTGGCTGAATCCCAAACCAAAATCCTGGATTCGGTGCATCCCTAGTTTTTATGACAATTCAAGTTTTTCATGCAAAAAGGGAACTCAACTCTTTTCTCATTCGAATTTCTGAAATACAAATATTCAATATATATTTTTAAAAGTCTTGAATAATTATGAGTTTGTGTAGTACATGGGAAGTGTATTTTCCAAATTCTATTCTTGTGTTGTTTTAATGCTTAATTTAAAACATAAATAAGCAGGAATTAAAGATTTTCAAGTTTTTAAGTTTTAGTTTTTCCAAATTTGAAAAACTTAAAAATACATGAATTTTCTTAGTTCTTTATTTATTGTCATACCACATGGCTGCTCCAAAACCAATGCACTGTAAGTGTGTGTATAAATTCATTAGGTATTCCCATGGCTGGATTTGTATTTAATATGTTTCCACTTTTAAAGAAAATTCCCACTCTAGAATGGGAAAAAAATAAAATATAATTGCATAATAAAATAAAATAAAATACAAAACAACTTTTCAGTAAATGTATGGGATCCATTATCTGGATACCTGTTATTCAGAAAACTCTGAATTATTGAAAGGCTGTATTGACTCCATTTTATCCAAATAATCCAAATTCTTCAAAATGATTTCCTTTTTTCCGTGTACTAATAAAACAGTAACTTGTACTTAGATATAACTAAGATATAATTAATCCTTATTGAAGGCAAAGCCAGCCTATTGGGTTTATTTAATGTTTATATGATTTTCTAATATATTTATGGTATGAAGATTCAAATTACTGATAGATCCATTAACCAGAAAACCCCAAGTCCCAAGCATTCTAGATAATAGGTCCCATACCTGTATACATTAATTCAACATTCAATGGTTTTAAAGTTATTTGTAAAAATATTTTAAAATGAAAGTCATTTTTGACTGGTAGGGAGGGAACCACAAAGGACAGACATAAATTTGACTGCAATTTAATTTACAAATTACTTTAAAATCACTGAAATGTTTTAAATTAATCTATATTGAAAAGTTGATTTTCCTTTAAAGAGGAGAGGTGGTAACCCTCCTTTTTATTGATCTTCCTCCAACATTGAGGTACAGGTATGGGACCTGTTATCCATAATGCTTGGGACCTGGGGTTTTCCAGATAATGGATCTTTCCGTAATTTGGGTCTTCATGCCTTATGTCTACTAGAAATTAATTTAAACATTAAATAAACCCAATAGGCTGGTTTTGCTTCCAATAAGGATTAATTATATCTTAGTTAGGATCAAGTACAAGCAACTGTTTTATTATTACATCGAAATTTTAAAAATGTGGATTATTTGGATAAAATGGAGTCTATGGGAGACAGCCATTCCGTAATTCAGAGCTTTCTGGATATCGGGTTTCCGGATAATGTATCCTATACCTGTACTTTATACTCTTCTAGAAATCCAACTTTTTTCCTGTTTTCTTTTTTAAACAGAAATTGTATTAAAAGTTTTAAATCAGATTTAAAACACCTAACCAAACAAAACCATCAGGTTTATTAAATAGATTTTTCTAAATCTGAAACAATTTTGGATACATATTTATAATAATACGCTTTTATTTCCAAGATGTGTTCGTTTATAAGTGGTGGAGCTTAGATTATATTGTTGTACACAATTTGCAGTGTTTTTATAAAAAAAATCCCTGTGATGTGGGGATCCTTTGTCGTTAATGATATGTCATTTCTATTATGGTTCATTGTTTTCCATTGTTTCAATGCATAACTACTTGCTCCTCAGGGCAAAATTATTACATATTGTTAAACTTGCCAAGGCCCAACTCAAAAATCAAAGAAAGGAGTTAGAGGAAATGCATTGTAGGGAAACATAAATTGAAGTAAAGAACTATAAAAATGTATATAAAAAGTGAATAAAATAAAAAATAATCTGTAGACCCTTTTTCTAGAGAACGCTTTCCAATTTACAGTTGTTTGTATTGTAATTGTTTTATTGTATTTTTGTTATGAGACATACATGGTTGTATTTTATTCTAATTGATATTGCTCATTGAAAGTTTTTAAAAAAAATTCAATTTTGAATGTTTAAAATTGTTTATTCTATTGATATTTGCATCCCCAATCATCATTCAGATCTGTTTAGCATTGATTTGTGATCTAATATAGGCAGATATCTGTGTTTGCATTTTATTCTTGAATATGTTTGCGATTTCTAGTGTTCAGTTCCCAAACACCGTAAAAACTAATTCTTATTGACAAAAATAGCCCATTACCTTAAGCAGCCATTCATTCATTTATACAGGACACTTTTTCATATAAAATCTTTCACTTTTATGTTGTGTGCATGCCTATCCACTGATCTACCAATGGAGCACCATGGCTAATGTTCATCGTTATTGATGCTGGCATGATATTTGTTCTCTTCTTGCATGACATATTTTTCTTTTTCCCACTTTTTAATTCTTTCACCCCTGATTATTATTCTATGGCAACAAGGGACTTATACAATGTGGATTTAAGATTTAGAAATGAATATTAAAAAGCAATAGGCTAGAAATTCTGTTCCTTATATTTTAGACTTTTGTACAAGCCAAAGGCATCAAAATGCAGTGGAAGTAAAGATCTATGTCTCCAACAATTGGCTTAGTAGCTCCCCATTATATTTGTTGGCGCAGGCTGGTGTGGGCTACTGTCAGCCACCTGAGAAACAGAAGTAACATCTATATAATGTCCATTATGTAGATCCAATTGAAACGAATTACTCATACAAAAAAAAATAGATGTAATGTGGCATGAAAGTGGATTAAAGTGTTAATTTATGCGGGAAAATCTATTATTGAAAAATGTACAATTTTCTGAACACCATTTAAAATATAATGATGCCACCCTAAGCCAGATTTATTTTAATCACAGATGTACACATCACATACAGAGTGAAGCAATTTTGCAAATTTAACTCCAGTTTCTGTATTTCATGTTTTAACAGAAACATATGGGGGCCCATTTACTTAGCTCGAGTGAAGGAGTAGAATAAAAAAAACTTTGAATTTCGAAAGATTTTTTTGGCTACTTCGACCATGGAATGGACTACGTCTTTGACTTCGATTCGAACGATTCAAACTAAAAATCTTTCGACTATTCGACCATTCCATAGTCGAAGTACTGTCTCTTTAAAAAAAAACTTCGACCCCCTAGTTCGCCACCTAAAAGCTACCGAAGACAATGTTCGCCTATGGGGAAGGTCCCCATAGGCTTTTAAACAATTTTTAGGTCGAAGAAAAATTGTTCGATCGATGGATTAAAATCCTTCGAATCAAACGATTCAAAGGATTTAATCGTTCGATCGACCGAATTGCGGTAAATCCTTCGAATATTGAAGTCGAAGGATTTCAATTCGGCAGTCGAATATCGAGGGTTAATTAACCCTCGAAATTCGACCCTGAGTAAATCTGCCCCATGGCGTTATTTATCAAAATCCAAAAAGTTCTCACTATTTTCTGAAAACTACTCAGACCAAATCTGTACTTTTTCTCTTTTTATTCGACTCTTTCCTCCCATTCATCAATAAATTTTCACAAATTTTTCTTGTGCGGAAAAATTCATGATAACATCATAAAAAAATTAGAATCCTAAGATTATTTTGGATTTTGCAACCGAAAGCTACAATTTTTTCGTAAAAATTGCCCAAAGTGATGTTTTTTTCAGAAACCCAAAGCAATTAAGAAAATCTTCCAATTGTTAACGGGACATCTGCCTTTGACTTTTACATATTCTTGGCAGGTCTGAGTTGGAGTACTTTTTTCATCCGATTTTTAACACCATGGGCCTTTATTAAATAATGAAAAAATCTATTTTTTCCCCAAAAAAATGTATTTTCCCCTTTAAAAGTCTAAATAGAAAAATTCGGAGCTTAATAAATCCCTCATAATGTTGTTAATAAAATAATAAGAAAAAAAACTTCAAACCAACTTCAAACTGGCCTAAATTGCATTCCACATTGGAGTACGAATCCAAAATTTGACTTCAATTGAAACTAAAAGAATGTCAAATTTACAAAAGCCCTAATTCATTTAATCAATTTGATATACCTGATTTCTCTAGAATCTGGAATTGTGTATGTTGGAATTGTGATGGAGTTACTAACATCAGGTTTACAAAGATGGATTTGGAATGCTGTAACTCCCTTACTGATCTGATATAAAAAAACAAAACACATTTCGGAGCAGCAGCTCTGGGGATAGATGATGCAGGGGCTACTCATTTCTGCAAAGAGAAGAATCCTTAACTTTTTTCTGTCTGGAGTAGATACTTAATATTCCCCTCACCACAATATCACCAGACCACCCCATCTTCAATATGATTGATGACCACTCCACCAGCCACCCACCAAGCACTTTTAGCACCATGATGCCCTGAAACCATGGGCAGAGGAGAAAATGCCAGCACAGTAAATGCCAACAGCACTTCAGATACCATAATTGCCCATATCCAAAACGTACAGGGTAATCCACGTTTTCCTGCTATTTGAGCCATTGTTTGGGAGATTATGATGACCTAGTATTTAGTTTACTTTTTATTGAGGGCAATTTATATCTTTATATATATCTTTAAATCTGTTGTTTCTGAAGGCTCCTAGTTTGGTGACCTTCTGGTAACCAATGTCTGTTAATTTACTAGTCAGTTTAGAGGCACCCAAGCTTTTGGTAGCCCTTGTTGCCATAGTAAGCATGTCGCATCCTTTCCATATCTTATTTTGTACACATTGGGCCAAGAAAGAGGAACTCAGAGGTGAAGTGGCTCACGAACATTCAAAAATACATTTTATTTCAACATTTATTTTTTTCTTTATGTATGTTTCTAAAATTCAGATGTTCTCGAAGTGTAAAAGTGGTATGAAACTTCAGTGACTCCAATGTCTTATTTACTGTCAAGGGCATCTATCAAAATGTCCTTCAAGTTCACCGATGGTTTATGTAAGACTTACCGTAACTACAATTCCAGCATCCAACAATGCTCAGGAGAAATATCTGTGCTGTATATTATGCTAAAGTATCTTAATGCAAATATATCGAATTTATAACTCACATTCATTTCGATTTATATTGTCCAAAACAGAGAATATTGCAATATAAGACTACTTAGTACATAGATCATGAATTATTTGTATTTTAGGTGCTTGCCTTAGTAGTAGCTGTTTCCAGACCATCAAAATCAACTGACCAAATTCTTCATTTTTAATAAATAGAGATTATCGTAGGGAAGGTAAGGCAGATGCCTACAAGCAAGCATAGTTATAACTGCAAACATAGGAAGAAAATTAAATCTCTTATAATTTACTGTGTAAAATAAATAACACAGCAAGTCTAAGGGACCTATTGATTTAAATGTAATATTGCTTTTTTTTCCAAATCCCAATCAAAGAAAACTGCAGCAAATCTTTGGAAACCTGAGTTTTACAAAATTCATGACTATAAAAAATCTTGAAAACTCAAATTTAAAACATTTCATAAAAACAAAGGGAGGTGTCAATAATGAAGTTGTTTTAAATTTTTCGAGTCTTTATAAAAAGTTGAATTCATAAAAATAAACGCAACAATACGATTTATGCAATTAAGTTTTTTTTCCACAAATTAAAATGATTAACATGATACTTTTTTGTCAAGTTTTGAAAAAAAATACAATATTGGAAAATGATTAACTCTTTCTTCCCCTGGGGTCATTTTACGAAAAAAAAAATTTTTTTTTCCTTTTCAATCATTTTGATCAATAGGGATGTCGCGGACTGTTCTGCGGCGAACTTGTTCGCGCGAACATCGGCTGTTAGCGTCCGCCGCAAGTTCGCGAACGTCGCGCGACATTCGCCAATAGGCGTTCGCGTCAAAATCGTTCGACCATTCGGTCGCTAAAATCGAACGATTTTCGTTCGATTCGAACGAAAATCGTTCGATCGAACGATTAAAATCCTTCGATCGTTCGAATCGAACGATTTTCGGATGTTCGAAGTTCGCAAACTGTTCGCGAACTGTTCGCATTTTTTGCCGGTGTTCGCGAACGGCGTTCGCGAACACATTATCGGCGGTTCGCTACATCCCTATTGATCAATATTGATCAATCTTTATAGTTGACTTTGCGATGTTGAATCTTAAGGAAGCAATGTGTAAAAGAAAACAGATCCGCACACACACCGATTAGTGCAGTCGGGTTCCCCCCCGAAACGTTGATGTTTAGTGGCTGAATAAAAGGGGATAATCCCCGACTGCACTAATTGGTGTGTGTGCGGATCCGTTTTCTTTTACACATTGGTTGCTAAGGGACCCGGCCGGGTCAACAGAAGGAACGCACCACCAGCTTGCAGGAGTGGTGAACTACAGGTGTGCGGTAGGAGAATTACATTGGAATCTTAAGGAAGGGCACAGAAAGCATAAAAAAGTTAATTTTCAAGTGGATTTAAGTTTCAATATTGATGGAATCCACTTTCCTGGAACTGTTTTCAGATTGCCCTTGTCTAATGTCTAAGAAATAAACTGGGCTAAACAATGTTACACTGAAATCCTATATATAGGTATGGGACCTGTTATCCATAATGCCCAGGACCTGGGGTTATCCGGATAATGGATCTTTCCATCATTTGGATCTTCATACCTTAAGTCTACTAGAAAATCATGTAAATAATAAATAATCCCAATAGGCTGGTTTTGCTTCCCATAAGGCTTATTTATATTTTAGTTGGGATCAAGGACAATGTACTGTTTAATTAAAAAAATTGGATTATTTTATTATAATGGACTCTATAGGAAATACTTTCTGTAATTCGGCTTTCTGGGTAATGGGTTTCAGGATAACAGATCACATACCTGTATTTTTAATTAATTAATTCCTACTAATCTTTGTAAGTCTATTCTATCAAGCCTCAAACATAACTAGTTTTAAAAAAAAATTTGGTCTAAATGGTCAGCAGTGGAAATAAGTATTGGATTCACACATCCAATACATATGAAACTCCAAAAAACAGGTTCCAAGTCAACATGAAATATTTTTATCTTCATTACTACAGGTATAGAATCCCTTATCCGGAAACCCTATATCCAGAAAGCTCTGAATTATGGAATTGCTGTCTCCCATAGACTCTTTTTTTATACAAATTATCCAAATATTTTAAAATAATAAAACAGTAGCTTGTTAGTGATGGGCGAATTTGCGCCATTTCGCTTCTCCGAAAAATTTGCGAATTTCGCGAAATGGCGAAAAATTCACGAAACGGCGCTGGCGTCTCATTTTTGACGCCGGCGCCCGTTTTTGACGCCGGCGCCCGTTTTTTCCGATGCCGGCAAATTTTTTCGGCCGACTTTTCGTGGGCGTTTCGCGAATTTATTTACTGGCGGCGAATAGCGCAAATTCGCCCATCACTATAGCTTGTACTTGATCCCAACTAAGATATAATTAATCCTTATTGAGGCAAAATCAGCCTATTGGGTTTATTTAATGTTTACATGAATTTCAAGGCATAAAGACCCAAATGACGGAAAGATCCATTATCTGGAAAACCCTAGGTCCCGAGCATTCTGGATAAAAGGTCCCATACCTGTACTACCATCTTAAATATCTTTCTATGGTATGATTAAAATGTACTTTATTCGAAGTGAGAGCTAGACTGGTATGACAAAATTAAATCGAAATAAACAAAATAAAAAATCGAAATAAAATCTGCAGTTCCATCACTTATTCTAAATATTCCAGTTTGGTCATAAACAAAGATTCGAAAACGTTATTAACGCCAAAGCCTGCCCTCTTTCATGATTTGATACTGAGCAGAATTACAATGTGGATATATTTCCAAAAGAATAACCAACTGAACTGGCAGAAATAGCTCAATGTGGGTCATACATTTTAATGTATACAGATTTATTAAAATCCAAATAAAACCATTAAGAACCTGTAAAGCGGCAGCAATCATAATCATAACATTTTATTACTCTTTATCGTTCTTCTCCAAATCATCACAGTAAATAGAAAAAGAATGGGAGTATGTAATAACGATGCAGTTGCTGAATTCTATGTTATATAAATATTTTGATTGTTGAATACTTGGTGACAAATAGAGAGTGTTGCTATATTTTACAGAATTAATTTAAAAAAAAAATCTGTTATTTTTAACAAATGCTGTTGCAACAAAAGCAACATATTTATTATTATTTCCCCATAAGTTCATTTTTAAATTGTCAAATGTTTTTTATTAAAGTAAATGTAAATGCATTATGCTGAGATTAGAGCCTTTAAAGTACAGGTATTGGATCTATTATCCGGAAACCCATTATTCAGAAAGCTCTGTATTATGGGTTGGCCATCTCCCATAGACTCCATTTTATCTAAATAAACCAAATATTTAAAAATTACTTCCTTTTTCTGTGTAATAATAAAACAGTAACTTGTACTTGATCCCAACTAAGATATAATTAATTCTTATTGGAGGCAAAACCAGCCTATTGGGTTTATTTAATGTTTACATGATTTTCTAGTAGACTTAAGGTATAAAGATCCAAATTACAGAAAGATCCATTATCCGGAATACCCAGATCCCGAGCATTCTGGATAACAGGTCCCATACCTGTATAGTATTCATCAAAAAGAAAATATTGTCATGGAAAAAAACCCATTAAAAATAAGAAACTCTCCACCCAAAAAGTTTTTTTCTATTATGAAAGAAAATGTCACCCTGAGCCTAATTCTAAAATGTTACGGTATATATTCATTAATAATGCTTTTAGTGTTATTTTTATGCCCAGGACCTGTTATCCAGAATGCTCAGAACCTGGGGTTTTCTGGATTACAGATCTTTCCATAATTTAGATATTCATACCCTCCTCCAGAAAATCACTTAAATAATTAATTCATTCACAATGCAGATTAATTATATCTTAGTTTGGATCAAGTACAAGCTACTGTTATATTATTACACAGAAAATTTAAAAAAAAATTCAAAATTTGGATCATTTTGATAAAATGGAGTCTATGGGAGACAGCCATTCCGTAATTCTGAGCTTTCTGGATAACAGGTTTATTGATGATGATTCCCATACCTATATTTGTAAAAACTATTATAATCAATATAAAAGAAACACTTTATGGTGCAGATCGGTTTTCAAATGATCGATGTCTTTAAAAACAAGTTCAAACAAAATACATAATAATAGAATGAAATAAGCACACAATGTAAAACTGTGTTTTAAATGTTTTACATTGTTTTAACATCTTCTAAAATTTGACTTTAAGGGGGTTATTTACTAAACTCCGAATGCAAAAATCACGAATAATTCAGAATTTCTTAAACACTGAGGATGGAAAACTCAGAATCAGAAAATCCGGCCTCTCAGGCCTGTCGAGGTTGCATATTAGTCAATGGGAGAAAGAGAAATCCCAATGATTTTTTGATGTGCGCTCGGTTTTTGGCAACACCCCAAAGTTTTCTGAGTTTTCGGGCAAAATTCTGAGTTTTTGGATGAAAAATCTGAAAAAAACGTGAAAATCTGATTTTTTAAAGATTATTTTTCTGCAAACAAAATTTTCAGCAAAGTCTATTAATAAATAAGCCCAAAAACCCGTGCAAAGTTTTTTCCAGAAAATATTGAGATAAATTCGAACTTTGATAAATAACCCCCTTAAACTGCATTCATTTATTTTCATCCCTTTTCTTGATTCCCAATAGGGATGTAGCGAACTGTTCGCCCGCGAACTAGTTCGCGCGAACTTCGACCGTTCGCGTCCGCCGAATGTTCGCGAACGTTTGGGAACGTTCGCAGTTTGAGTTCGCGTTCGATCGTTCGACCATTCGACCATTCGAATTCCTTCGACCGCTAAAAATCGAACGATTTCCATTCGTTCGAACGATTGTAAGCATTCGATCCAATGAAAAGCATTCGATCGAATGGCTTCGATCGTTCGATTCGAATGAAAATCCTTCGATCGAACGATTAAAATCCTTCGATCGTTCGAATCGAACGATTTTAGCGGTGTTCGAAGTTCGCAAACTGTTCGCGAACATTCGCATTTTTTGTCGGTGTTCGCGAACGGCGTTCGCGAACACCAAATCGGCAGTTCGCTACATCCCTAATTCCCAATTGAAACACATGTTGTTTTCTAATTTTATGATGAGATGAGATAGTCTGATAACGTTCCGATGCTCTAACAACAGGTTGGTCAAAGCCCAAGAAGGTTCTAACATTTGTGCAGGTTGTTTCTAGCCCACCACAAGTTGGTTACACATAGACAAAAGGTTCCTCAGCGATAACCTTTAAAAATAGTAGTTGTGTTTTTTGATGATCTGAAATAGACTTGAAGTCACTGTAGTTCTATCCACATTTACAGACTAGTTTTGTCAGCATGACTGTGACAACAATTAGACGTCCTTGTTTTTGCCCCATGCCTCTTCTCCTTCACAGTCATTCAATGACAAGCGTAAAAAGAGCTTCATCTTTTCACGAAAGTTCCCTTTCTTCAAGAACAAGGATCTGACTGAGCAAGAGACCAGTGATCCCGAACGTAAGTAGAACCTCTCGGAGGTGATGTCACGTGTGGCACAAAAAGAAGTGGGTGACACGCATGACACGTTCCTTTCCTTCACCTTTTTTTCCACACATCTAGGCGTGCAAATCTGGTAGGAAGGTTAGCATTGCTACTGTGACCAGTGTATGAATGCAGTCTGGATCCAGAGGCTTGCTCTTCAAACTGAATACTAATTAAAGGAACAGTAGCCTTGTGAGCAACCCCTTTTATTATTATTATTATTATTTTTATGAGCCAAACACATGCATGAATTTAAAAGGGAGCATCTAAGTTGCACAACAGCCAGGGTTTATGATGGAAAAAAATCAATGTTTTGCCAGAACTAAGTAGACTGAATCATCAGTTTTTAAATGGGATCATCCTCCACCACTAAATTATCCCCATTCCCTTTATTTACATGCTAATGGTTCTCAAAAATTGGTGGTTGTTATCAAAATTTTATAGAGAAATGAATTTTGCATTGTCATTGCTTGGCATGTGTCATGGTCGGTGTGTTCACAACATAGACATCAGTTCAAGAAGCTTAGATTTCAATCAATAGCCAGTAGGGAGACTTAGCAATATTAGCCCATTCTTGTATTCATAATCCTTAAAATTCTTCTTAAAATGTGAAGAACTTCTGAATTTTCTAAATAGCCAATGGTTTCTCCACTTCTAGACCGATTCCCCTTTTGCTTCACCTCATTCAAAACTTAAATTCTATTCTGCTATAGGTTTCTATAGACCACCTCTGTCCAACTATGAAAGGTTGTCCTCTGGCATCCGGGTCGCTTGTTGCTCTCACTTTTGTTCTTCAAAAACTTGATGTGCACATTTGTACAAAAACCAAATGCGAATAGATAAAAGCTGGGATCCAGATTTTCATTTGTCATGGTCTGTCATGGTAGTATCCATTTCAACTCCACTGACTTCTTCCTTCCTCTTCTGCGGCTGTTCTTCCTCTGTCATTGCTCACTCCCTGGGGACAACCTGGCAGGACACCCCTGTGTTAGGTGAAGACGGTTATGGAACAAAGGCTCTGAGTAAGTTCCCAGGAATGGTCACTAAAACTTTTACATTTTTTTTTAAAAAAAACTTTATTTATACTTTTTGTGCTTTCTTTTAAATTTTTTGTCCCTTCTATTTGTTTTTTGATTCTCAAAGGACATCCACCACTCGCATGCACAACCAAGATGTTTCTGTTACCCAGTTGTGAATACCAAAACAATATATCTAGGGGGTTATTTACTAAACTCTGAATGCAAAAATTACAAAAAATTTGTGATTTTATTTTATAAAATTGGACTTTTAAAAAATCACGAATTTTTCAGAATTTATTAAACCCCGAGGATGGAAAAGTCTGAATATGAAAATCCAGCATCTCAGACCTCTCGAGGTTGCATATAAGTCAATGGGAGAAGTTCCAATGATTTTTTGATGTGCGCTGGGTTTCGGGCAATATCGAGAGGTTTTCTGAGTTTTAAGTGAAAATCGGATGAAAAATTTGTGAATATTGGATTTTCCTGCAAAGCAAATTGTCGGCAAAATGTAAGAATAAACAAGCGTAAAAAACCCGAGCGGATTTGATCGGAGTTTGTAGCAGAAAATATTGAGATAAATTTGGACTTATAAATGATAAATAACCCCCTTACTGTATATGGTTTCAACTGTATTGTAATGCATGGTAACTGCCTAGAATGCAATATGTAAATAATATATATATATACAAAGTTTGCTTGTTTTTAATGCTGTTGTTTGCTGGGTGTTGCTGAAGGATACTTAAAGGGATACTGTCATGGGGAAAAAAAAAAATTTCAAAATGAATCAGTTAATAGTGCTGCTCCAGCAGAATTCTGCACTGAAATCCATTTCTCAAAAGAGCAAACAGATTTTTTTATATTCAATTTTGAAAATCTGACATGGGGCTAGACATTTTGTCAATTTCCCAGCTGACCCAAGTCATGTGACTTGTGCCTGCACTTTAGGAGAGAAATGCTTTTTGGCAGGCTGTTGTTTTTCCTTCTCAATGTAACTGAATGTGTCTCAGTGGGACATGGGTTTTTACTATTGAGTGTTGTTCTTAGATCTACCAGGCAGCTGTTATCTTGTGTTAGGGAGCTGTTATCTGGTTACCTTCCCATTGTTCTGTTGTTTGGCTGCTGGGGGGAAAAAGGGAGAGGGGTTGATATCACTCCAACTTGCAGTACAGCAGTAAAGAGTGATTGAAGTTTATCAGAGCACAAGTCACATGACTTGGGGCAGCTGGGAAATTGACAATATGTCTAGCCCCATGTCAGATTTCAAAATTGAATATAAAAAAATCTGTTAGCTCTTTTGAGAAATGCATTTCAGTGCAGAATTCTGCTGGAGCAGCACTATTAACTGATTCATTTTGAATTTTTTTTTTTCCCATAACAGTATCCCTTTAACAAATGTGTAACCACTTGACATCAAACCGCAACTAGAAGCCATTTTTGTGCCTGGAAAAGTCACCTAATCTCTGGGTGCCTAGGTATACAAAGTGTAAAATGTATAAAGAGGCACAGAACACAAAAATGGAAGCTGACTGTTAAGTTTAAAAAATGTGCAAAACAAAGGCAAGTGTTTGGGTCTATTTTTTCCACATTGTCCATCTTTTTTACCCCACACACCCATTATATTTATTTATTCAGGATAATGGTTACATGACATTTTTTCTGGTTGAAACCCTTGAAAACATGTTGTGTAACTACTATCCTGAATAAATGGATTTCATAAAACCTGCTGGAGTTCTTATTCTCCTTGTTTTTTTGTTGGATACCAAGTACCAAGTGCCCTTCTATAAAGAGGGTGATGGGAGTTGTAGAACTTAAACTTCTCATTTAAATGATTATTTTGCTCTAACTTTTCAAGGCGTATTGGCCCTTGGTATGTTTGTTTGCCTTCTGCAAAGTAATTGCTGGCATAGCAAACCTGCTGACTGATAGGGTGAGCTACACATCGGATAAAATAAATTGCACGGATAAAGATAAACAAGTAAACCAACTACAGAGAAGCCGTACAACTCAATTCCTATTCCCACTCTGTGGGTTGTAAATGAGAAACAGTGGGGAGGCGAGTCCCATTATCACTTTATCGGCACATAAACCTTTTTTACCCGTGAGCCACATTCAAATGTAAAAAGAGTTGGGGAGCAACACAAGCATGAAAAAGTCCCTTGGGTGCCAAATAAGGGCTGTGATTGGCTATTTGGTAGCCCCTATGTGGACTGACAGCCTACAGGAGGCTCTACTTGGCACTACACTTATTTTTTATGCTATTCAAACTTGCTTTCAAGCACCTGCTTTGAGGACCCTGAGGGCAACATCCAAGGGGTTAGAGAGCAACATGTTACTCACGAGCTACTGGTTGGGGATCACTGGCCTAGAGCAATGAAAACAGAGTTAGAACATGTATACTACTCTACTTGCTCCAGCAATATGGTGGGTTGGTTTCTAAAATATGTTACCTGGAATGCTTGGTTTTAATGGGGTACCGCCATCAGAATAAATATATACCTATGTCCCATTGTATTTTCCCTGGGGAAAGGTTGCAGCAAAACTTAATGCTTGCATATGAAAAGATAGATCCAGTGTAGACCATACCAGTACTTTCAATAATATTTAGGTGTTCATCTAAAATCCATCCTAAGTGACCTTCAGGCTACTCTCTAGCCCAGGGGTGCCCAAAAGGTAGATTGGGATCTACCAGTAGACCTTTAGCTGGTGATCAGTAGATCTCAAGACACTGTCAACAAAAAGCTTGTCTATATCACCCTCCTATTTCATGCTTTTCATTCAGATATTTATTATGTTAAGGTTACATAAGAAATAGTTGTTTGTTAAATATAGCAATATACATTTTCTCATTAATCTATGCAATATGTAAGTAATATTTTCCATGGAACAGAATGTTATGAATGATTGTATGGATGTAGATCATAATGGGACAACATCACTAAAAGTAGACCTCGTATTAGTAAATTATTGGCACTCCTGCTCCAGCCCCATGGTCTGAGAATCACTGCTCTACTGCATTAGTTCCAAAATGTTGGTGCTGCCCCTCAGCAGGGGTCCAAGAGTTGTAAGTGTGGAATTTGGAGTGGTTTCCTAGATATTCCAGGTAGCTTAGCCTGAAGGAGAATTTAGGAGTGAGCATTTATTTGTCATTTGAGACACTTGTAACTATAACTGGGACTTTGCACCAATACCTGACACCCACGAAGCTTAAGCACCCAATAAATTCACCCTTCATTTTTTATTTCCACTTTTGTGACAAATGGGTATACAGTAGAACCCACATTTTGGTGCAGGACTGTATGAGGCCCCGACTAATTGGAATTGACTACTTACAGGCAAACATATCAAAATATTCATTTGGTTAGTGTTTTAAACCTATTTCACTGATAATAACATTCAGAGAGGACAAACAGCAACTTTTGGAAACATCAGGACATATGTTTTATGTAAAATCTCGGAAAACATTACTTAAAATCTGGCAAAACAATAATTGAAATCAGGGAAATGCACCCATTAAAATGCATTATAAATTGGTGGGACCACAAATAAAAAATGTGGAAAAACTTGGTACTTAAAATCAAGGTTTCACAAAGGTGTTAAGGTGGACCCACATGGGCAGGTTTCTCATAGTCTGTACAGAGAGATCCCATAAAACTATGACAGCATAGGTATTCCCTGTACTAAGCACAATTCAGCAGGAACAGTCCCTAAGTTTGCTCATAGTCTGTACAGAGAGATCCCATAAAACTATGACAGCATAGGTATTCCCCTGTACTAAGCACAATTCAGCAGGAACAGTCCCCTAAGTTTGCTCATAGTCTGTACAGAGAGATCCCATAAAACTATGGCAGCATAGGTATTCCCTGTACTAAGCACAATACAGCAGGAACAGTCCCCTAAGTTTGCTCGTAGTCTGTACAGAGAGATCCCATAAAACTATGGCAGTATAGTTATTCCCCTGTACTAAGCACAATTCAGCAGGAACAGTCCCTAAGTTTGCTCATAGTCTGTACAGAGAGATCCCATAAAACTATGGCAGTATAGTTATTCCCCTGTACTAAGCACAATTCAGCAGGAACAGTCCCTAAGTTTGCTCAAAGTCTGTACAGAGAGATCCCATAAAACTATGGCAGTATAGTTATTCCCCTGTACTAAGCACAATTCAGCAGGAACAGTCCCTAAGTTTGCTCATAGTCTGTACAGAGAGATCCCATAAAACTATGGCAGTATAGTTATTCCCCTGTACTAAGCACAATTCAGCAGGAACAGTCCCTAAGTTTGCTCATAGTCTGTACAGAGAGATCCCATAAAACTATGGCAGTATAGTTATTCCCCTGTACTAAGCACAATTCAGCAGGAACAGTCCCTAAGTTTGCTCATAGTCTGTACAGAGAGATCCCATAAAACTATGGCAGCATAGGTATTCCCTGTACTAAGCACAATTCAGCAGGAACAGTCCCCTAAGTTTGCTCATAGTCTGTACAGAGAGATCCCATAAAACTATGGCAGCATAGGTATTCCTCTGTACTAAGCACAATTCAGCAGGAACAGTCCCCTAAGTTTGCTCGTAGTCTGTACAGAGAGATCCCATAAAACTATGGCAGTATAGTTATTCCCCTGTACTAAGCACAATTCAGCAGGAACAGTCCCTAAGTTTGCTCATAGTCTGTACAGAGAGATCCCATAAAACTATGGCAGCATAGGTATTCCCCTGTACTAAGCACAATTCAGCAGCAACAGTCCCTAAGTTTGCTCATAGTCTGTACAGAGAGATCCCATAAAACTATGGCAGCATAGGTATTCCCCTGTACTAAGCGCAATTCAGCAGGAACAGTCCCCTAAGTTTGCTCATAGTCTGTACAGAGAGATCCCATAAAACTATGGCAGCATAGGTATTCCCCTGTACTAAGCACAATTCAGCAGGAACAGTCCCCTAAGTTTGCTCATAGTCTGTACAGAGAGATCCCATAAAACTATGGCAGCATAGGTATTCCCCTGTACTAAGCACAATTCAGCAGGAACAGTCCCCTAAGTTTGCTCATAGTCTGTACAGAGATATACCATAAAACTATGGCAGTATAGTTATTCCCCTGTACTAAGCAGAAACAGTCCCCTAAGTTTGCTCATAGTAGGTATTCCCCTGTACTAAGCACAATTCAGCAGCAACAGTCCCTAAGTTTGCTCATAGTCTGTACAGAGAGAGCCCATAAAACTATGGCAGCATAGGTATTCCCTGTACTAAGCACAATTCAGCAGGAACAGTCCCCTAAGTTTGCTCATAGTCTGTACAGAGAGATCCCATAAAACTATGGCAGCATAGGTATTCCTCTGTACTAAGCACAATTCAGCAGGAACAGTCCCTAAGTTTCCTCATAGTCTGTACAGAGAGATCCCATAAAACTATGGCAGCATAGGTATTCCCCTGTACTAAGCAGAAACAGTCCCCTAAGTTTGCTTATAGTAGGTATTCCCCTGTACTAAGCACAATTCAGCAGCAACAGTCCCCTAAGTTTGCTCATAGTCTGTACAGAGAGATCCCATAAAACTATGGCAGCATAGGTATTCCCCTGTACTAAGCGCAATTCAGCAGGAACAGTCCCCTAAGTTTGCTCATAGTCTGTACAGAGAGATCCCATAAAACTATGGCAGCATAGGTATTCCCCTGTACTAAGCACAATTCAGCAGGAACAGTCCCCTAAGTTTGCTCATAGTCTGTACAGAGAGATCCCATAAAACTATGGCAGCATAGGTATTCCTCTGTACTAAGCACAATTCAGCAGGAACAGCCCCTAAGTTTGCTCATAGTCTGTACAGAGAGATCCCATAAAACTATGGCAGTATAGTTATTCCCCTGTACTAAGCAGAAACAGTCCCCTAAGTTTGTTCATAGTCTGTACAGAGATATACCATAAAACTATGGCAGTATAGTTATTCCCCTGTACTAAGCAGAAACAGTCCCCTAAGTTTGCTCATAGTAGGTATTCCCCTGTACTAAGCACAATTCAGCAGCAACAGTCCCTAAGTTTGCTCATAGTCTGTACAGAGAGATCCCATAAAACTATGGCAGCATAGGTATTCCCTGTACTAAGCACAATTCAGCAGGAACAGTCCCCTAAGTTTGCTCATAGTCTGTACAGAGATATACCATAAAACTATGGCAGCATAGGTATTCCTCTGTACTAAGCACAATTCAGCAGGAACAGTCCCCTAAGTTTGCTCATAGTCTGTACAGAGATATACCATAAAACTATGGCAGTATAGTTATTCCCCTGTACTAAGCAGAAACAGTCCCCTAAGTTTACTCATAGTAGGTATTCCCCTGTACTAAGCACAATTCAGCAGCAACAGTCCCTAAGTTTGCTCATAGTCTGTACAGAGAGATCCCATAAAACTATGGCAGCATAGGTATTCCCCTGTACTAAGCGCAATTCAGCAGGAACATTCCCCTTAGTTTGCTCATAGTCTGTACAGAGAGATCCCATAAAACTATGGCAGCATAGGTATTCCCCTGTACTAAGCACAATTCAACAGGAACAGTCCCCTAAGTTTGCTCATAGTCTGTACAGAGAGATCCCATAAAACTATGGCAGCATAGGTATTCCTCTGTACTAAGCACAATTCAGCAGGAACAGTCCCCTAAGGAGATATACCATAAAACTATGGCAGTATAGTTATTCCCCTGTACTAAGCAGAAACAGTCCCCTAAGTTTGCTCATAGTAGGTATTCCCCTGTACTAAGCACAATTCAGCAGGAACAGTCCCCTAAGTTTGCTCATAGTCTGTACAGAGAGATCCCATAAAACTATGGCAGCATAGGTATTCCCTGTACTAAGCACAATTCAGCAGGAACAGTCCCTAAGTTTGCTCATAGTCTGTACAGAGATATACCATAAAACTATGGCAGTATAGTTATTCCCCTGTACTAAGCAGAAACAGTCCCCTAAGTTTGCTCATAGTAGGTATTCCCTTGTACTAAGCACAATTCAGCAGCAACAGTCCCTAAGTTTGCTCATAGTCTGTACAGAGAGATCCCATAAAAAAACTATGGCAGCATAGGTATTCCCCTGTACTAAGCACAATTCAGCAGGAACAGTCCCCTAAGTTTGCTCATAGTCTGTACAGAGAGATCCCATAAAACTATGGCAGCATAGGTATTCCTCTGTAACATAGAGATCCCATAAAACTATGGACAGGTGTATGCTCTGTATCGAGAGAGAGAGAGAGAGAGAGAGAGAGAGAGAGAGAGAGAGAGAGAGAGAGAGAGAGTGTGAGAGTGTGTCTTCATTAAGTCCTTAATAAAACATCTTTTGTGAAATGGGGCTGTTGAGTAATTTCTCTGGGATTATACAAGCTATTTGCATTGAGCTCCTCTGTTCCCCAGCATGACATTATCATTCAGAAAGCACAGGAGTGAGCCGTTGATTGGCTTAATCTGCACAAGTCCGAGCTGTCATGTGTAGCAAACACAATATAACACTCAATACAAATTACTTTTTACAATAGTCATTAATGTCTCTTTGTTTTCTAAGCCAAATAAAATGCTGTAGATACACAATTTTGTTTTCAGAAAGCCCAACAAATCTCATGTGGACCAATCAGATGCGCCTGCAAGTTGTTCACGTATGTTTAGGAATAAAAATGATATGAATTAGAGACGTTTTTCTTTTTTTTATCCTGTGAATTGGAATAAGTGGAATGGATTTGACACAGGCCCCCTTGTACTGGGGCAGATCTTCTTTCTTTTTCCTTAATTGTGTTTAACGCCCTCCATTCTTTTCACTTTTAATCTTTTCTTTCCTTCCCCCCCCCCCTATGTTTAACTTCTACCTTAAACTATGTTTAACCCATTATCTTCCCTTTTATGTTTAAAGGAACAGTAACACCAAGAAATGAAAGTGTTTTAAAGGAATGACAATATAATGTAATGTTGCACTGAAAAAACTTGTGTGTTTGCTTCAGAAACTCTACAATTGTTTATATAAACAAGTTGCTGTGTAGCCATGGGGGCAGTCATTCAAGCACAGGATACACAGTAGATAACAGATAAGTACTACTATAGTTTATATAAACAAGCTGCTGTGTAGCCATGGGGGCAGCCATTCAAGCACAGGATACACAGTAGATAACAGATAAGTACTACTATAGTTTATATAAACAAGCTGCTGTGTAGCCATGGGGGCAGCCATTCAAGCACAGGATACACAGTAGATAACAGATAAGTACTACTATAGTTTATATAAACAAGCTGCTGTGTTGCCATGGGGGCAGTCATTCAAGCACAGGATACACAGTAGATAACAGATAAGTACTACTATAGTTTATATAAACAAGCTGCTGTGTAGCCATGGGGGCAGCCATTCAAGCACAGGATACACAGTAGATAACAGATAAGTACTACTATAGTTTATATAAACAAGCTGCTGTGTAGCCATGGGGGCAGCCATTCAAGCACAGGATACACAGTAGACAACAGATAAGTACTACTATAGTTTATATAAACAAGTTGCTGTGTAGCCATGGAGGCAGTCATTCAAGCACAGGATACACAGTAGATAACAGAGAAGTACTACTATAGTTTATATAAACAATCTGCTGTGTAGCCATGGGACAGCCATTCAAGCACAGGATACACAGTAGATAACAGATAATTACTACTATAGTTTATATAAACAGGCTGCTGTGTAGCCATGGGGGCAGCCATTCAAGCACAGGATACACAGTAGATAACAGATAAGTACTACTATAGTTTATATAAACAAGCTGCTGTGTAGCCATGGGGGCAGCCATTCAAGCACAGGATACACAGTAGATAACAGATAAGTACTACTATAGTTTATATAAAAAGTTGCTGTGTAGCCATGGAGGCAGCCATTCAAGCACAGGATACACAGTAGATAACAGAGAAGTACTACTATAGTTTATATAAACAATCTGCTGTGTAGCCATGGGACAGCCATTCAAGCACAGGATACACAGTAGATAACAGATAAGTACTACTATAGTTTATATAAACAAGCTGCTGTGTAGCCATGGGGCAGCCATTCAAGCACAGGATACACAGTAGATAACAGATAAGTACTACTATAGTTTATATAAACAAGCTGCTGTGTAGCCATGGGGGCAGCCATTCAAGCACAGGATACACAGTAGATAACAGATAAGTACTACTATAGTTTATATAAACAAGCTGCTGTGTAGCCATGGGGGCAGCCATTCAAGAAACAATTCAAACACCAGTTTTACCAGTTCAGTGCAACACTACATTTTTTTCCATTACTTTTAAACACTTCCTTTTTTTACCTTTACCTCTTCCTCCCTTATAATTTAAAATATAATTTCCTCTCCACTTTCTTCCATTCCTCTTCATTCTATGCTGACCCTCTTCAGTCCCTTTTTGTTAACCTTTTCAATCCCTCCTCACCCTTTGCTCTGTGCTCTATTGCCCAGGGGCCAGGAGGTATAGGGGGCCCCATGAGGCCCTAATTCATACACAATTTCAATAAATATTGGTAAAACTGGTCAACCCCTAAACATTTCTGGGGCCTGATATATAGTTTTCTGTGGGGCCCAGTAATATCTGGTTATGCCACTGCTACTGCCCCTTTCCTCTCTATCAATTATAATCTTCTTTGATAACCCCACCCTGCCTTTTCTTCTACCCACTCTCACTCACTATTTTTAACTCTACCATTGAAACAACTCTTTTTGTCACAGTCACCTCATTATTCAACTCCACCTTTCATGCTTTACATTTATATTCTTCCTTTCTGCCCCACCCCCAGTACTGCTCCATTTTCCTTATGTGAAATAAAGTAGACTTGGAAAGTGTACTGTGTACTGCAGATGCCATTTAAGCCTTCTCTATGAATTGATTGCCGACACAGAGCAGACACAGGTCTGAACTGGCTTCAATTGCAAACGCTCAGAAATCTCCTACATCACTGAGGTCTTTCCAGCTGACACAAGGGCATCCGTTTAGAATAAAAGAGGTTCCAGCTAAATATTGGGAAGGGGTTTGTTACAGTGAGAGCTGTGAAGATGTGGAATTGTCTCCCTGAATCAGTGGTACAGGCTGATACATTAGATAGGTATAAGGAAGGGTCGGATGCTTTATTCACCAGTAGCTCCTCCCAGCAGACAGGAGGGAGCCAATGAGATTAGAGGAGGGAAAGGGGTGTTACAGGGAGAGCTGGGAAGTGAATCAGTGGTACAGGCTGATACATTAGATAGGTATAAGAAGGGGTTGGATGGTGTTTAGCAAGTGAGGGAATACAGAGTTATGGGAGATATCTCATAGTACAAGTTGATCCAGGGACTGGTCCCATTGCATTTTGGAGTCGGGAAGGAATTTTTCCCCCTCTGAGATAAATTGGAGAGGCTTCAGATGGGGTTTTTTTGCCTTCCTCTTGATCAACTGGCAGTTAGGAAGGTTAAAATAGAGTTCAAAGGTTGAACTTGATGGACGTGTGTCCTTTTTCTACTATTTTTCTACTTTTCTTACTATGTATGGCACCCTTCAACCCTACACTGCTTTTTTCCAACAGCTAAGGATCACAAGGTGTAGTATTGGGGACTCAGGGTGGGAAGACAAGGCTCCAGGGATACAAACTTTTCTTTAAAGCTTTACTCCCCATTGCCAAGTAGACATCGTCCCAGTATCTGTTCCTTTACACAACTCCATGAAACCATGATAGTCTGCCACTGACTCCCAGGGACCCTTAGGCTGGCAGGGTCATGCAGCTCCCCCTTTACCTTGTTGAACATTGAAGGGAAGGATTCTGGTACTTGTGGCCTATTGGTTTCCCTGAGAATCTGTGCACCTCCCACAATGGAAAGCAGAGAGAGTTCAATCAAAAGCTGCAGTTTGGTGTCTCTTCAATAAATCTATCCTTGGGCAGCTGCAGTCAAGTTGTAGAAGTCATCATTAATATTAATGTATGTCCTAATGTTTATCAAACCGAGACGCAAAACCCCAAGTGACCTCCAATATACCAATCCAACATTATTTCTCCCAGGGCCAATGACCTTCTTTGTTACCTGTTCAACCGCATCCTTTGTGTTTGCCCTTTGTTCCGTCTGCATTGAACCACATATCTCATTGCTTTTATCCAGCATTTCCACCAAAGTCTCATTCTGTCTTCTCTTTTTACCAGGAGGACAAGATGACTGTATTCTCTCCTATGAACCAGTCACAAGGCAAGAAAGTAAGTTGCTGCTTTTCATTAACTAAAAAACATTGTTTATACCCTCCTCGATGTCCCACATTAGTGATGAGCGAATCTGTCGAAAATTTTGCAAAAGTCAATAGACGTCAAAGAAAGTTTTCTGCACAAAACACTTTTTTTTCTCACTCCAAATGCAATAAAGTCAATTTTTGTAGCAACTTTTTTGTCTCAGAGATTTTTTTGTCTTGGCGACTTTTTTGTCCAAATGCATTAAGGTCAATGGCCAATTTTTCTTGTGTCGCCTTTTTTTTCTCAACTTTTTACTCGCGGCAGAATTTTTCACAGCGGAATTTGCCCGACAATACATACCTGCTGAAACGTTTGTTTATCACTATCCCACATCATATTATGGGACCTATTTTTAATAAATGGACAACTAGGAAAAACTTTAGAGATTTTTGAGGTATTTGTATTTTTATTCAGATCATTAAGCTGTTTTTTTGTTTTTTTTTCTGGTTCGTGGTTTTTATAATCGGATGCTAAAATAAATTACTAGGCATTCGTTATTTTGGAGAGAAATGGGGGAATGTAACATGTTCGCAGACACCTTTGCGAAAGTTAGTGACCATGTTTGCTTCTTTTTCGATCAATTATAGACTTCAATGACTTCCTCTCAAGTTGCGAACATTCGCAGTGTATGTAATAAAATTTCAGAATCGCAAAATATTTAACAAAATTATAAAGCAGGTGTTAACGCTAACTTTTGCTTAGTGATAATGTGCAATGTAATATTCAACAGCGAATATTTTTTCATTATGAGCAGGCTAAACATTCACAAAAATCCCATTTATGTACTGCTTGCTATTAATTACATTCCCCCCCATAGAGTTAAAGGAACAGTTCAGTATAAAAATAAAACTGGGTAAATAAATAGGCTGTGCAAAATAAAAAATGTATCTAATATAGTTAGTTAGGCAAAAATGTAATGTATAAAGGCTGGAGTGACTGGATGTGTAACATAATAGCCAGAACACTACTTCCTGCTTTTCAGCTCTCTAACTCTGAGTTAGTCAGTGACTATAAGGGGGGCCACATGGGACATAACTGTTCAGTGAGTTTGTAATTGATCCTCAGCATGCATGTGTTGCCACACAGCAAGAAAAGTGCAGATTTTTTAAAATGAAGGTTATGAGATCTGTATGAGAGGAGGCAGAAGAGGAAGGAAGTCTTGGCAACATGTAATTAAAAGAAATTAAGGGATTTTTGCTGTATGATGAGTAAGACATAACCTGAGGTTTATGAAATTATTTCCACAGACTTCCAAAGAAATGTCAGGCTTTCATTTAATAGCACTGGGTAGAGGCAAGAGGCAGATGAATAATGTCTGATTGCAGAAGTGAATGAAGTCCCACAAAGGGCAGAAATAAAGAGACTGAGATTCTGCAACAAAATCTACAGAAAGGTTTCCTGAATAAGTTAGAGATGCCAGAGATAAAAAGAGGTTCGTGTTCAGGAAGTGTAGAGAGGGGTGATAAAGGGTCCAATAAGAGATGGCGAGACAATGATGAATTTCTAGTCTAAAGCCGGTCGTGCGCCTCTGTCTCCTGCAAATAGTGATGCGCGAATATGTCCCGTTTCTCTTTGCTGAAAAATTCACGAAACTGCAAAAAAAAATCACAAAATGGCAAAAAATTCACATTGAAGTCAATAGGTGTCAACATTTATTCTATTCTTACGCACGCAACAATTTGTCCCACACTTTTTTGTCTTAGAGACTTTTTTGTCCAAATGCGTTAAAGTCAATGGGTGTTTTTTTTTGTGGCAACTTTTTTGTCTCAGTGACAATTTTGTCCAAATGCATTGAAGTCATTGGGTGTTTTTCCCTTGTACAAATAAATGAAAAGTCAATGGACGTGTTTCCTTATGGCGACGTTTTTTGTCTTGGGGACTTTTTTGTCACAGTGAAATATTTCATGGCGGATTTTAGCCTCGCTTAAGAGAAAAAATTTGCAGATGGCGAAGTGCGAAATTTCGCTGCAAATCCATGCCTGGAGAAAAAATTTGCTCACTGCTACCGATAAACGATTGTTATTGTTCTTATTGTACAATCAGTCCAAAGAAAACTATAAAAAGATTTCCCTTGTCATCTTGTTTGAAAGACCATACATTTTGGGGTATTATTTAATAAGTTGGGGGGTTGGGGTGAATAAGTGCAATCATGGTTTTCCATTTTGAGTTTTTGAAATTCGAATTGGAAAAAAATTGATTCACCATAAGAAACTCGAATAAAGTTTTTTTTTGCAACGAAGTTCGATTTTAACTCAAATTAGAATTTTAAACAATTCTCCCTGTCCAATACCACCCCAAAATCACCTTTTTTAGCAACATTTCATGCATCAAAACTCATGAGCTGTGGAAGATAAAACAAAGATTATTTTATTGTTCCATCCCTTGACAGACTTTATCATTTCCCAACAGAAAATGTCAAATCAGTCCAAAAGAAAAATTATAGCCTTTATTTCGAACTATTTTGAAATCCATTATATATACACACGCACACACATATAAATATATATATAATGTACTGTATTATAAATCTATTGTAAATAAATTTAATATATCACCTTGTTTCCTGATTCTGTTGCGCAATAAACTAATTACAAGTAAAAGTCTAATTCTAAAGAAAATTGTAGATGTAAATAATGAGTGATTGTTTATTTCATTACAGTTAACTATACCAGGCCTGTAATTATTCTGGGTCCAATGAAAGACCGAGTCAATGATGATCTGATATCTGAATTTCCTGATCAGTTTGGCTCATGCGTGCCACGTAAGTAGGATTTTAGATTGTTTCATTCTCTTCCTTTCTTTTCTTTTCTTGTCTTATTGAATTTTCAAGCAAAAAAAAAGACTTTTACATAACAACAATGTAAAGTTAAAACATGTCCGATTTCAAGCAAATAAAACTGCTGTTACAATAATAATAAAAATAATAATAATCTCAAGACAAAAGAAAAATATTAAAGGGGTTGTTTACCTTTAAATTAACTGTTAGTATGACTTAGAGATGGATAGTCTGAGACAATTTGCTATTTGTTTTAAATTTTTATTATTTGTGGTTTTTGAGTTATTTAGCTTTTTATTCTGCAGCTCTCCAGTTTGCAGTTTCAGCCATCTGGTTGCTGGGGTCCAAATTCCCCTAGCAACCATGCATTGATTTGAATAAGAGACTGGAATATGAACAGGAGAGGCCTGAATAGAAAGATGAGTAATAAAAAGTAGCAATTACAATACATTTGTAGACTTACAGAGCATGTCTTTTTTGATGGGGTCAGCGACTCCATTTGAAAGCTGGAAAGGGTCAGAAGAAGAAGGAAAATAATTAAAAAACTATAAAAAAAGAAAAAACAAAGATCCATTTAAAAGTTGTTTAGAATTAGCCATTCTATCACATACTAAAAGCTAACTTAAAGGTGAACTGCCCCTTTAAATAAAAAATGAAAATACAGAAATATATAATATAAATTAAACAGCTAACAATAAACAATAAAGCTCTGCTCGGTGATAAAATAAAATTAAAAATACATTTTTTTAAAAAAAAAAACAGACTTGTGGCCAGGAAGTAGCCCCTCCTTCTTTGGATTTGTCCAATAAAGGGTTCCACTTGTTACATGAATGAGATAATATCATCATGACCATGATCTTTTTAAGGAGTCGATGGTGACAGAAGACAGTAAAAATAAATGATGCCAAGTGTGTCCAAGAGTCCTGGGGTCAATAAGATGCACCTGGATTGTCCTGAGCCACCGACTCCTTTTAGAGTCAATGTTAATGGCAAAGTTCAGGGGTCAGCAAACAAACCATCCATTTTAAAGGCTTGGGACAGATTTACTAAGGGGTGAAGTGGCCATTGCTTGCGAAAATTCACCAGAAATCCCATCCGCAGGGACATTGCAAATTTACTAACAGGCGTAGAGGACCAGGGTCAGACTGGGGGGCCCGGGGCCCATTGGGCTGCTCTCTCGGGGCCTCCCTCCGACCCCCCTCCCATACCACTTAACCCTCTCAGGGGCCCTTGCCGCATGAGTGCGCACACCCCAGACTCGTGCTTGTACCTTTCACAACCAGCACCCTGAGGTGGAGGAGGTTCAGGGCAGCGGTGATAGGGAGAGGGTCTGGGCCAGCGCGGCCCAGCCTGACCCTGTAGAGGACAATTCACTAGTGAAAGAATACATCGCTAATGTCGTTTTGCGTTCTATCCCCAGACAAATTTTCACTCAGACGAACAATTGTCACTCCGCAAATTAACTAAGGTGTGAATTTTCCATTACGTTACCTTTTTCGCCAGAGTTTTCTTCACCACCTTAGACCTGAAGAACTGATAAGATGAAGCTACATCCTCCTCAATCTTATGTCAGTGACATCATTTACTGTATGCGGGAAAGTCATAAAAGTTCAGAAAAAAACCTCTGGCGTTTTTCACATTTTCGTTTTTTTTATAGTTTTTTCATATTTTTGAGGGATTGTCTTCAAAAGTTCGAACTATTACAAATTTTGGTGTTACCATTTTTTTTACCAATTTGAGGGGCATGCCACATTTGTTTTAGGGTGGGCTCATGTCTAGGACATTAGAGGATCTCTTTTCTTTATTTTGGACATTTCTAATAATAAGTGGCCACTTCAAGACCTATATGTACCTGCCCTATTCAGATTGACCTAAGCGTAAGAGTACTAACGAAGTTTCACTAGGCAGAAATGAGCGTTAGCGAGAGTTCCCTATAAAATACTCGTGCTGATGAATTAATTCTAGAGAAACTTCGTCAGTGTTTGGCTATCGTGAATTAGCGTAGTGGTAATGAATTTGCGCCTGACGAAGTGCCGATAATTCATCCTTTAGTGACTTTGTCCCTTGGTTTGGTTGTTTTGCCAAACTCCACCTCTCAGACTAGTTATGAAAACGGGCAATCATCACATGTTCAATAGACCCCCTCCCCCGCACACAACGTATTGAATGTCTCTGTTACCAAAGCCCAGGCAGATACTTCTCAAGCTTTCTTTCCACTGAACCTTTTTATCTCTATAGATACCACAAGACCAAAGAGAGACTATGAAACGGATGGCAGAGATTACCACTTTGTTGCATCAAGAGAACAAATGGAAAGGGACATTCAAGAGCACAAATTCATAGAAGCCGGGCAATACAACGAAAACTTATATGGCACTAGTGTACAGTCAGTAAAGTTTGTTGCAGAAAGGGTAAGTCTTACTCATTTTGTAATATCTTCCTTATATCTCAATTTTTTTAAGATACGGTGCCCTGAAGACAATTATGTTTGAGGACAACGATTTTAAAAAGCGGCAGACACAGCATTTATTTTGCAGTTATTGTTTGCATTCATTTTGCCAAATTCGAGTTGGGGGTGAGCAATCCCATTATATATATTTTAGGATCTATGATTGGATTACAGAAATGAGGTTTTCATATCTCTGTAACCTTCCTGTGATTTAATGGTGGATGCTGACCAAAAAGTTGATGACACATGGAATCCAAAATGGTCCAAAAAGAATTGCTATAGAGCAGTGCTGTCCATATTCTCGGGTACCGAGGACCAGAATTTTTCTGGCTATGTGGCGGAGGGCCGATAATGGAAGCCATTGTTGACCACTCCCCCTTTCAAACCACAACCATTTAAATTACACCCATGTTATCACAAGAACTTTTAAGACCATGTCCACATTAATGATGGCAACATACCAAAAAACCGTGGTTGGTGTTTACTGCAGGGATATCACTCATCACTTATGCCTGTGGATAACACTGCACCCCCAGCACATGATTAAAAACTTAGGGGCCCCTAACAACAATTTCCAAATGTTAACAGCCCCCCAGAACAAGCCCTACCAGGCTCACGTCCCACAGGCAGAGCAGGACAGGCACAGTATGGCACACACAGGGAGCATAGGGCAGGCAGAGTATGGCATTCATACTGTGTTACATACAGTGACACATTGCTGGTGACCCATTGATAAGTGGGGTTTGGGTGGATCATGTGAAGGGTTTGGCATAATGGGGCATCACCATGTATGCAGGTGGCATTTTTTTTAATTGGAGCCCGTTCTACTTGTTAGCAGTGCCCACCATCAAGAGGACCCAGTTAACCAATGGGCTAATAATCTAAGTCCATTCGGGATAGGGTCAAGCTAACTTAGTAGTATGGGCCCCATACTGCTAGGGGCTGCCCTGTGGCCCACTAACTTACCCATATATCTCTCAATGCTGATATCTGACTTTTCAGGCACCACATGCTCTAAGAGTGCATTGGATGTAAACCGTACCTATCAAAGTGGCCTATGAGTGCCTATCAGAGGTCAGATGCACCCGGACCATGGCATGGCTAGTTAAGCCGCTAATAACATGAAGACTTTTTATATTGACTTGAGTTCATTATTATTTATATATTCTATTCCTATAAGTAATGTTCCCTCTTTTCCCCACAGGGCAAGCACTGCATTCTAGATGTATCAGGAAACGCTATCAAGCGACTACAAGTAGCACAACTCTACCCAATAGCTATTTTCATTAAACCCAAGTCTGTAGAGTCACTAATGTAAGTATAAACCTTCCAAACCCCCAATTGTCTTCTATTTAAAGGATAAGCAAACCTTTAAAATATGTTAATGTAAAATGAATGAGAGTTCTACTCTAAGCACTTTTGTAATTTACATTCATTATTTATTTTCTTTTTATTCCAAGATATGAAAGGATACATGTACTGTTAATATTAAAATAAATTGTTACAACAGCGCCACCTGCTGGTCAGTTTCCCACCAGTCTGACCACCAAGTAGTCAAGGAAGTTGTCAGGAGAAAGAAAGAGGCTGCTCTGATGTTCTTCTGCTTAGGAATAAAATTAGAAACCTTTCTCAAATCTTTCCTAAGCAGAAGAACATCAGAGCAGCCTCTTTCTTTCTCCTGACAACTTCCTTGACTACTTGGTGGTCAGACTGGTGGGAAACTGACCAGCAGGTGGCGCTGTTGTAACAACATTCATTCATATTAACAGTATCCGTTAATAACTTGGAATTGCTAAGAATAGCCTCCTCGTCTACAGAATTGCTTAGAATAGCCTCCTCGTCAGTTTTACATTCACTTATTTTTATGGTTTACTTAACCTTTAACTGTGAGTTCATTTTGCACCGGAAAAACACTAAATATATACATCGGTTATCCTGAAACCCATTATCCAGAAAGCTCATGATTATGGAAAGGCCATCTCCCTAGACTCCATTTTATCCAAATAATTAAAATTTTTAAAAATGATTTCCTTTTTCTGTGTAATTAAAAAAAACTAAGATATAATTAATCCTTATTGGAGGCAAAACCAGCCTATTGGGTTTATTTAATGTTTATATGTATAGACGTAAGGTATGAAGATCCTAATTATGGAAAGATCCATTACCCAGAAACCCCCAGGTCCCAAGCATTCTGGATAACAGGTCCCATACCTGTAGTACTGCACAATGCCATTCAGCTGTTCCATAGGGAATCGAAGGCACCATATTGTTTGAAATGAATAAGGCTTACTGCATAGAGTGGAGCCCTCTACTCAATAAATAAACTTTCCTTTAATATTGATATAGCAAATAATATACAAATGACATCACTCACTACAATGACATAATTCAAGTATTGTCCTTTTTTTCTGTATTCATCCCACCTGACCAATTTCTAGTTTTTTGTCACTAGATTTAGAATTATTTTTTCGCACTTCTCGCTTTAGTCTATGGGAGACGTCCTTCCCATAATATGGGGCATTCTGAATAACAGGTTTCCAGATAATGGATCCCATACCTGTGCAAACATTATTTTAAGTCATTATAATGCTGTAAATATGTTTTGCTTTTTAGGGAAATCAGTAAACGACTGACCGAGGAGCAAGCTAAGAAAACATTTGATCGAGCACTTAAATTAGAGCAAGAATTTGGGGAGTTTTTTACAGGTGAAAATGTTATATTTGTTTTTTTCTTCCCTTTTTATTGTCTGCCATTTGATGTTTCTTTCTTTTTGCAGTATTATTTTTTCTCATATTATATCTATTCTGTACATGAAATATAAATGTCACAAGTTGGCAGGGGCAGAACTACAGAGGAAGCAGACCCTGCGGCTGAAGGGGGGCCCAGAAGTTAAAGGGGCACCATGAGGTCCTACTTAATGAGCAATTTCAATATACATTGGTAAAACAGGACACTCTCTGGATATTTTGGGGACCCTAAAATAAAATTGCTGGGGTCCCAGTAACCAGTTACGCCATTCAGGGGTGCTTCGCCAATGAGGCGAGTTGAGGCTGTCACCTCAGGCAGCAGCGCCCCACTAGGTACCAGGGGCAGCAAAAATGCTGCTCCTGGTACTTTAAGAGCGAATTTGCGGGGGAGGGGGGGGCAAGGATCGCCCCTGACGCCATTACAAGTTGGCAAATATGCACAGTATATTAAAGGGCTGTTATATTTGGGGGGGGGGGTGCTTTGTATTTGCCTTTGCATTGTCTTTCCTAGCTTCTATGTACTAAACAGAATTCAGCAAGAAAGGCCTTTGAAATTTCTCATAGCCTGTTTAGAAAAATGCCATAGAGCAATCCCAAAATACGTATTCCCCTGTACTAAGCACAATTCAGCAGGAACAGCCCCTAAATTTGTAAATAATCTGTACAGAGAGATACTATAAAACTATGGCAGCATAGGTATTCCCCTGTACTAAGCCCAATTCAGCAGGAACAGTCCCTAAGTTTGCTCATAGTCTGTACAGAGAGATCCCATAAACTATGGCAGCATAGGTATTCCCTGTACTAAGCACAATTCAGCAGGAACAGTCCCCTAAGTTTGCTCATAGTCTGTACAGAGAGATCCCATAAAACTATGGCAGCATAGGTATTCCCCTGTACTAAGCACAATTCAGCAGGAACAGCCCCTAAGTTTGCTCATAGTCTGTACAGAGAGATCCCATAAAACTATGGCAGCATAGGTATTCCCCTGTACTAAGCCGAATTCAGCAGGAACAGACCCTAAGTTTGCTCTTAGTCTGTACAGAGAGATCCCATAAACTATGGCAGCATAGGTATTCCCTGTACTAAACACAATTCAGCAGGAACAGCCCCTAAGTTTGCTCATAGTCTGTACAGAGAGATCCCATAAAACTATGGCAGCATAGGTATTCCCCTGTACTAAGCACAATTCAGCAGGAACAGCCTCCTAAGTTTCAGCATAGCCTATACATAGAGATACCATAAAACTATGCCAGAATTTCAAATTTTTGTGAGTCATGTACAAACCAGTCATTTTTTGCTTGAAGATTTCTATTGCTTACTAATGCGACTGCCATTTCTTGCAGCTATTGTTCAAGGCGACACTTTGGAGGATATTTATAACTCATGCAAGCAGGTTATCGAGGAGCAATCAGGGCCTTTTATCTGGGTTCCAGCAAAGGAGAAATTATAACTTCACATCTAGTCACTCAAGGGAATGGAAGACTGAAAGGATGCTCTAGAATTTTATTTTAACTTTTTTTATTTTTAGGTTTTGTAGTAATTCTGTTCTTGCAGTCTTTACATTTTGAAAGAATGTACAACGACAACAGAAAATATTTGCCAGACTGTTAAATTCTGAACATAATTGTGGACAAACGTTGTACAGTCAAGGAAGGGGCGTGTGGTCTGGAGACCTTTCTGGGTTTCTTTAAAGAGAAGAACGTAGTCAATTCCAACTTTCTGTTCACTCAAGGATCTGAGTCTTCATTAGAATGGACAATGCATTGAATCATCTGAATTATATGGACCCCTAGTTCACTTGTGCTTGTTCAGTTTGTTGATTGCTCTAAAATATGAAAATATCTAATTCCAGACTTGTTATGCTTCTCCTCACATGCAACATACAACAATACGGGGCAGATTTATCAAGGATCGAAGTGAATTCTAGTGAATTTTCGAAGTAAAGAAATTCAAAGTAATTTTTTGGATATTTCGACCATCAAATAGGATACTACAACTTCGACTTCGAATTCGATTCAAAATAAAATCGTTCAAATATTCGTCCATTAGATAATCGAAGTACTGTCTCTTTAAAAAAACTTCGAATTCAATACTTCGCCAAATTAAACCTGCCGAAGTGCTGTTAGCCTATGGGGACCTTCTAGAGCAATTTTGGAAATTCGAAGAGAAATCGTTCGATCGATCGCTGAAATCCTTCGAATCGCTCGATTCTAACGATTTAATCGTTCGATTTTACTTTGACCGCAGGATACCCAAATTCGATGAAAAAAAACTTTGACTTTGATACTCGAAGTGGAAGTATTTCAATTCGATGGTCGAGTTTCGAAGTATTTTTAACTTCGAAATTCGACCCTTGATAAATCTGCCCCTACGTGTTTTTTACATTTATAAGATTTTTTTTTTTAAAACTAGCAAATTGGAGATTATATTTCCATCAGCAAGCAAACAGCCATGCCAACCACACCAATTGGCTGAGCAGAAAAAAAAGAAAGCATGTTCAACAGAAACATTATCACCCGCTATTTTTTCTTGTTAATTGCTTTTTTATTTGTTTTTAGTTCGAATTCAGTGTTTATTGAAATTTTACATATTCAACATATTCTATAAATGTATCAATTTCGTTATATCCACATATTTCTACCAAATAAGGTATCCAGTGGAAAAAAATGATTTTCTGATAAATTTACTTTCCACCTGTCATCAATAACATTTTTTGGGGAAAAAAAACTTTTTATGTTGAATCGAATCTAAAATTTTAGATTATAGATTATAAATCTATAATTTTTTTGTTTTTTTAAACATTCTTTCCTGAATACACTTTATACCTCTGGCATCAATAGTATTTAAAAAAGAAAAAAAGAAAGAAAACTACCTTTTTGTTTTGGGTCAAATCCTATGTTTAAAATAGAGAATTCATAAATCTTTGTTGAAATGCAATATAGTCTATAAATTTATCATTATTTAAATTTTTGATAAAAAAAGGCCTTCTAAACATGTATTCTTTTTAAAGGTTATCAAGGTTTGGATTTGAATTTTTGCCACAATTTGATTTTATTTTTTGCACAAAATTTGCACAAAAAACAATTTCAAATTACATTTTCAAAAAATCGAATGTCAGTTATTTATGAAGCAAAAAAAAAAACTCGAATGTAAAAAATTGGCATCTAAAAGTTTGTGTAGAAGTCAGTGGGAGCTGTCCTAGTCGAAATTCAAGCCATGTTTTAAATTCGAGATTTTTGAGTTTTCGAGTTTGTAAACTCACAAATTCAAGTTTTTAAGCCTATAAACTTAAAAAATTAAAAAAACCTAACAAATTAGATTTTTGATAAACAAGCCCATTGATCCTCCGATCATGTATTCCAAATAAGTAATCCAAATCTACCTAGTATATTTACTTAACATCTTTGGCATCAATTGCATTTGTGTGAGAAAAAATTATTTTGTATCAAATTGTAGACGAAATTTTAGCATATTCTATATTTTTTTCATTTTGCCATCCATTCCCCAAAATGATTTAACTGGAGAGAAAACAAATTCTCTCCTGAATTTACTTTGCATCCCTAGCATCAATTGCATTTTTTTTTTAAAAAAACGACCTTTTTATTTTGGGTTAGATTCTGTATTTAAAATACAGAATACATAAATCTTTGTTGAAATGCAATAGTCTATAAATTTATCATTATTTGAATCTTCCCATGACTTCACTTGGCATTAATACAGGGTGCAAGAAAAATACTGAAATTTAGATTTAAGATCATATTCCTTTTGTGTTCTGTTTTATTTATTTTGCATGAAATTTCTTAGAAGAAATTATATATAGAGATATTTCTTTGTCAGGAGGGTCATTTTGTGAGATTTTATATTTGAAATAGATTGAAAGTTGAATGAATGTAACTTGGGAATAGAAACATAAAATTTAAATAGGAAATATATGTTTTGTAGAGGGACAGAAAAGAGAGTTTATTCGAGTTTATTGTTGATATTAGCAAGTCAGAAATTAGTAGCTGAAGACTAATTTAATTTTTAAAATGTATTTAAATATTTTTTATTTGACTTTATATTTTGCATTCACATTCTGCTCTTGTCATGTGAAGAAGGAACACGATAGGATTGACAGAAAACACAAAATGCAGTCCGACCTGAGAATTCTATATTTATGCTTCGAGCCCAGAGTTCATGAACACAATTAAATATTTCCCTAAATAAAAACTTGCAAAATCTAGGTTGGGGAAGGATCCATAGGAGTATTAATGAACTTATTAATAAATAATGATCAACAATTTAGTTATGTGGCAAAACTAAACACATTTTGTGAAAGAACTAGTAAAACCAAACACTAAAAGAACTTGATTTGAGCAGCTGTATCAAATTACAATTATTTCTATCAACTACTAGCAATATTAGTCTCATCAGAAGGCTTGGTTTCATTGCATTTCATTCCTCATGAAGAATGTCTTTAGTCTTTTGCTTAAACAAATCCCCACCCTCAATTTCCAGTTCGGGGGCTATAATACATATTATTGAGCATAATATAACCCTTGTTGCCTTCTCCCTGGGAATCCATGCAAAAAATGTCAAACCAACCAAACATCAGTAGGGTTCAGTGAATTTTCTCAATTCATACAGATCTGTGACAAAATTTGCAAGTTGCAAAAAGTTTGCAAATTTAGTCCAGAATTTTGTCATGGAGTTGGTTTTGTCTGGCAGAATTTTGCCATTTAGTGAATTTTCAAAGTCGTAAGGCAGTTTCACTCAGTTTCAGAGGGCAGTTTCATTCATCATAAAACATCCTCAGTATCAGATACAGGTATGGGATCTGTTATCCTAGAAATTCAATATCCAGAAAGCTCCAAAATATAGAGACAACATTTTCCATTAAGCATTATTTACACAAATATTTATTTTTCTTTATTTATTGTTTTATTTATTCATTCGTTATATTAAGTAATGAGCAACTTATATTCTCCAGAAATTTCATGGCGAAATTCTTCATTTCACCAACTGCTAATTTTTTCGTGAAACTGCAGCAAAAAACTGGCATGAAAAATTTTGCTGTGACAAAAAAGGCCCAAAGACAAAATTGTCACAGAGACAAAAAAGTTGGCGTAAGAAAAAACACCCATTGGATTTAATGCATTTGGACAAAAAAGTCACTGAGACCAATCATTCGCAAAAATTATTTGCAATTCATTCCTAATTTGTGAAAAAATTTGCCTTTATGAACACTTTGCCCCTCACATGACAGTAAGATAGCAATTGCGAATTTTTTTAGTGTACGTAATAAAATTTTCTAATCACAAACCATTTGCAAATTGTATTACTTCCATTACATTCTACAGGCAGCACATGAAGGGGTTAACTGAGTCTCCCTGGTAGGACAGGCAGCAAAACAGTTAATACATTTTTTTTACATCCATAAAAAACCGCTGGAGACCCCTCCCACTCCATATTTTTTTCCTGTCCTACCTGAGGACGGTGGTGAAGATGGCTGGATAAAGATCCAGGCTCTGAGGGGCTTGAGGGCCGACCGGGAAGCTACCTGAGTGTGAGCTCTCTGGGGGAACAGGGATTTTCCCAGGTGCTGTAGCAGTCCATGTGGGCTGTAGGCTGCATGGTTATCCGAAACGTGTAACCCAGGGGCAGAGTGGCTGCTCGGTGTGTGGCTGGAGGGAGATGCGTTGTGAGAGGTTGATTAAGGTATTATATAAAGTGATGGAAGATCAAGGGTAGAAAAAAGAAGACAACCCGAAAGATATCCTTCTGTTCTTCTCACAGCAAATTACTGACAAATTTCCATTAAATCCAGTGGTAAATGAGATAATGGAGTCAGAGTGGAAGGATCCTACTAGAAAACCAGAGGTGTCAAAAAAAGATGTTTACACTGCATGAACAGGATGTGTCACGAGGAGAGCCTCTTAAAGTTGATATTTCGATTGCAAGAATGTCCAAGAGGACCACAATACCAGTGGAGGAAGCATCTGGGCTCAAAGATCCTATGGATAAGAGAGCAGAGACAGCCTTAAGAAGGTTGTAACCATTTCAGTGTCTAGAACATTAAAATGTTGGGTCAATAATTTAGAAGAGGACATTGATAGTGGCATTCCAAGGGATAATCTGTTGGACGAGCTAAGTTATGAGAAGATGGCCACTAACTTTCTCTGTGATGCAAGAATCTGTCAAGCTTTCTGCAAGGTTAATGTCTTTGTCATCGGTAGGTATAAGGGCCTTGTGGGTAAAGGCATAGAAGGCAGATTCATATTCCAAGAATAATTTGTGCTCCTTGCCATTTGAACCAGGAAGGTTATTTGGGGCAAAGTTATATTCTCTGATTGAGAGCCTTAAAGGAGGCAAAGCAACAATTCTGCCACAGAATAAGTCAAGAGCACAAAAGAGATTGTTTTTTCACCATCAATCCAGAAGTAGATCTCCCAGGACCAAGCAGTCCAGATAGGCAGAATGGGTGTTAAACTTAATAAAGTACCGATATCGGATAGCTTTTTGTATTCAACCTGTTCAAAGGTTTTTGATATCATCACAAAAAGGAATTGAATTACAAGAACATGTGAAAAACTTTATTCAGATGAAGGTTTTGGGGGATGTTCCAAGTTCGGAGATTGGTCAAGGGATATATTCAAAAATGTTTTGGTGCCCAAGCAAAGAGGCCAAATGAGGCTAGTGGTAGACCTCAGATACTTAAACAAATCCATTCCAAGAAGGAAGTTCAGAATGGAATCAATCAAATCGGTGCAAGACATACTCAACAAAGGCGATTTCATAGTCACAATAGACCTAAAGGACATGTACCTGCATGTGCTAATACATCATGAAAGCAGGAAGTTCTTGAGAGTTGCCGTCTGTGTCAGGGAAAAGTTAAGGCATCTTCAATTCAGAGCGCAATCCTTTGGACTAACATCTGCTCCATGTGTGTTTACAAAGATTGTGGTAGTTCTGGCAGCAGTTCTAAGGAGAGAAAGCATTTGTATTGTTCCGTACCTGGACGATTGGCTTCTCAACGCATTAAGTCAGGTGGAAATGAAAATCCACTTAGGAAGGACTTCTGAAGAGCCATGTTTTTGGTATCTATCATCAATTCCAGGCAAATGAAGATATTAATTGTTCAGGAAGCTCAGAAAATTAGACAAAACAAGATTCGTCAAGCAAGGAAGGTTCTGGGATTAATGAAAGCTCCAATAGAAGCGGTGCCGTGGGCCAAAGCTCAGATGAGGGGACTTCAATTTTACATGTTAACAGCTTGGATTTGCAAGTGTTGGACAAGAGCATGAAGGTGTCGAAAGATCTGAGGAAGTCCTTGAGTTGGTGGACATACAGTCACAACCTGGACAAAGGTCATGCTTTTTAACTCCCATCACCAGTAGTGATAACAATGGATGCGTCATTACAAGGACGGGGTGCCCATCTGAGGAAGCAATCAACCCAAGGTCTGTGGTCACAGAGAGACAGAGCAGCATCCTCCAGTAACAGGGAGGTGAAAGCAGTGTGGAAAGCATTGAGAGAATTTCAGGACCAGATTATCAATCAGAATGTGTTGATACAATCAGACAATATGGCAGTAGTATCATATATAAATTAAATCAATCAAGGGGGCACAAGGTCAAGGAGACTGATCGAGTTATGCGCCAAGATGATGAAGTTGGTTTGGATGAACCTGACGCATACATCAGCGATTTATATAAGATGAGTAAACAACAAATGGGGTCTTTGAACCAGGAAATTTTCCTGCAGTCAGCTTTTCCGCAGATAGACTTAATGGCAACCAAATGGCAAATGCAAGAGGGTTCAATGTATGCGTTCTCCATCAAAGGAAGGTTTCAATAAGCGTAAATTTTTCCCCCAGTACCACTGATCCAAAGGGTAATAAAGAAAGTGAAACAGGATCAAGCACAGGCATTGCCATATTTCCGGGATGGCCCAAAAGGTCTTGGTTTCCGGATCTGTTTCGCCTTTCCCAGGGCAGTTACTGGATACGTCCTTTGAGGGAGGATCTGATACGCAGGAAGGGATGTTGTTTCCAGACCTCAGCAGATTAAAGTTGAAGGCATGGCTACTGAACACACTGTTATTAGACCAAGGTTATTCATAGAAAGTACTGAAAACATTGCTATTATCCAGAAAGTAGTCCACATCTCTTTCTTATGAGAGCGTATGGAAGACTTACAGTAAGTTGTGTTCAAAAAGACATGTCTTCAACGATATTTGGCGTGTGCTAAACCCGACAAGTAAGGACTTTACGTATTACTCGACCCCGCATCAAACCCACACTAGGATAGATTTTTTCCTGGCTTATCCACAAACTTTGTCCTTAGCTTCCCAGTGCTCGATCAAACCTACAACTTGGACGGATCACTCCCTTGTTGAACTTTCTCTCCAAGAAAAATACCAGTTCAGTGCTAGGCCGCCCTGGAGACTTAATAACACCCTACTAGTGGACAATGATATTCGCAAACAACTTGACACTGATATAGTTGAATTTTTCTCCCGAAATGACACTGCAGAAGTTAAAGATTTAACTCTATGGTGCGCCCATAAGGCCGCTTTAAGAGGCACACTGATTAGTATTGCTGCATACAAAACTAAACTAGCTAGACGGAAACAGGACCAATTGCTCCTCACCATAAACAGTTTAGAGAGACAGAGACTTATAGCCCCTTCGCTTGGTTTACAGAAGCAATTGGACAATCTTAAAGAAGAGGTAAACCTCCTCATTTTGAGTAGATGTCAAGCTCGACTTTTGAAGCTCAAAAGCGAGACTTACATTATGGGGAATAGAGCCTCTGCTATACTTAAGAAACAATTACTCCACCAAACACTGCAGAGTAGGATTGGGAAAATTCGTACTTCTTCTGGCGAATCAAGAATTAATCCTAAAGACATAGCTGACACATTTGCTACATTTTACAGTACTCTTTACAACTTGAAAGACGACTCCTCTATGGTTATGCCCTCGGAGCATGTTATCACTGCTTTTTTTGCAACGGCTAAACCTGCCATCTCTATCGGACACAGAGTTGGCTGGTTTAACTGGCCCTATAACCATGGAGGAAGTCCTGGCGGTGATACAAGCCCTCCCCAAAAACAAGGCCCCGGGGCCGGATGGCTTTACTAATCTATATTACAAAACATTTCATGCTTCGCTAGCTCCCTACCTCACTAGAGCCATTAATGAGGCTGCTTTGCAAGGAACATTCCCCCGAGAAATGTTGCAGGCTTACATCTCAACTATACCCAAACCCGGCAAAGATGACACATTATGCTCAAATTATCGTCCTATCTCCTTGCTAAATGGAGATCTTAAGATTTATGCATCTGTACTTGCTAAGAGACTGCAGGAAGTGTTGCCAGTACTTATAAATAATGATCAGACTGGATTTATCAAAGGGCGTCATATTCATGATAATACTAGAAGGCTTATCACCCTCATACAACACATGCATTGTACTAAAACTCCATCACTAGTCTTAGCGTTAGACGCCGAAAAGGCATTTGACCGAGTGAATTGGACTTATCTTAGACTAGTTTTGGAGACATTTGGTTTACCGGCCCCAATGATTACTGCTATAATGGCCCTGTACTCAGACCCGTCAGCCCAGGTGAATGTGAATGGTTTCTTGTCAGACTCCTTTTCATTAACTAATGGGACTAGGCAAGGGTGCCCCCTTTCGCCCCTTATCTATATCCTTAGTATAGAGCCGTTAGCCCAAGCTGTTAGATGTTCGAGTGACTTACGAGGAGTTTCTGTGGGGCCGCATGAGCATAAAATTCTGTTGTTTGCTGATGATATTGCCATCACTGTGACTAATCCCACGTTTGCTTTGCAGAAATTATTTGATTTGATTGAACTGTTTGGAAGCATGTCCTACTACAAACGGGCTGTCACGAAACGCGTTGAGCACATGACCCAGGGGATTACAAGGGCATGCTGTTTGTTGATTGTTTAAACATGACGAAATAAAAATCAAAGTTTTTAAATCGATTTTCGGCCGTCTTGGTGCTCCATCTATGCATGAATTGGACTTCCTACTACAAACTCAATGTCTCCAAGACACAAGCCCTTCCCATATTACTGCCTCCACCGGTTGTCTGTAGTTTACAACGGATTTATAACCTGGATTGGCAATCTACGGCTGTGAATTACTTGGGATCAAAGATAACTGCCAACCCCTTTCAACTATACCAACACAACTATGGAGAAATTCTGAAGGACATGGTTAACACCCTCCAACAATGGAAAACTACATACATGTCTTGGCTGGGGAGGATAAATGCTATTAAAATGCTGATTGTCCCAAGGCTTTTATACAAATTTAGAACTCTTCCCATTCCACTCTTCACACCTTTTTTTCAGAGGCTTCAGAGGATACTGATGCATTTCATTTGGAATCAGAAGAAACCTAGATTGGCGCAAGGCATTATGTATGCCACAAAAAGGAATGCTGGATTGGCCTGTCCTAATGTACACAGATATTATAAGGCGACTTTGCTAGACCAACTAGCAGATTGGCACCTCCCACCAGGCGTAAAGAAATGGGTAGATCTGGAGCATTGGATCTACAAATCTCAGTTTGGTTACTCGATTACAGCACATGTCTGGACTCTTGGCAAGCATTGCCGCTCTGACATGGATAAATTGCCGCAGGCTACGCAGGCGACTTTATATGCTTGGTATACTTCCAGGAATAATGTTCACCTGGCAAATCCACCTACTGCACTAATGCCAATATCCATTTTGGAAGAAGTGATACCGGATCTGACATTGTCCCTCTGGAAATCCCGCAGAATACAAAAAATGGGAGACCTGTACGAACAGAACAGTCTGGTCACTTTCCAGTCTCTGCAATCTAACTATGAGTTACCAAACGCGCAACTTTACACTTATTTCAGGCTGAGGCACTACCTCCATGCGCACAAATGGAATGGACTACATCAACCTACATTATTTGAAATTAGATGTTGGTCTCAATCTGGGAAGCGAAAGGGAACCCAGGGACTGTATCAAGTGTTACAACAGACAGCAGCTGATGTCGCGCCGCTAGCGATAGAACGCTGGCAGACAGATCTGCAGATATCGCTATCTATAGTGGAATGGCGAAGGCTTTTCCGGAGTACGATAAAACAATCAAGAGCGCTTAATCACCATGAACTTACTGTCAAATTAATGTATAGGTGGTACATGACCCCTGACAAAATACACAAAGCTTTCCCCAGCTCTCCAAACATCTGTTGGAGGTGCCGACGAGAACCAGGGACTTTCTTTCATATCTGGTGGGCATGCCCCATAGCTCGGGCCTACTGGAAGAGAGTTAATGAGCTTCTAAAGGACATTTCGGGTGATCCAACTACCCTCGACCCAGCAATGGCCCTACTGGGCTATGAGACAAAGATACGGGACACAACAACACAGAGAAAAATTACAAGGCTTCTTCTGGTTAGCAGAAGTTTATTGGCAAGACATTGGAAACAATTTACTCTCCCCCAGCGTGCACATATCCAAGCTGAACTTGACAGAGTTGATCTATATGAACGTTCTTTTTCCTCCTAAACATACTTAATGGGGTGATGATACCCTATGCTCAGTGTTACGGCATGTCGTTGCAGTCTCCAGCTCCCTCCCTCCCCCCCCCCTCCCCCCCCCTCCTCTCTCTTCTTCGGCCTACCCCAGTTTCTTCTTCTTTTTCTTCTTTCTTCTTCTCTCATGCATATTACCTGTAAATTGCAAAAACTGTTAATAAAAAAAAAAAAAAAAAAAAAAAAAGACGTCTTCAAAATGTGGAGAGACTTCCACAGGTGTTGCAGTTTCTACAAGAAGGGTTTGAAAAAGGATTACAATCCAGTACATTGAAGGTTTAAGTATCTGCATTGTTGGCTCATCTTAATATTAGACTCTCAGTTAATACAATGGTGAGGAGATTTTTAAAGGCAACCTCAAAATTGAGGCCTTACAATAAGTTCCGTGTTCCCCCTTGGGATCTAAATCTGGTACTAAATAAGCTCTGCGCAGCACCTTTTAAGCCAATAGACAAGGTTTCAATGAAAATGGTGACGTTAAAAACATCAGCAAGACCAATTGTTGAGATTCAAGCTTGGGTGCATTGGAACCGTATATATATTTTTTTCAGGATAAAGTGTGCTTGAAAACACTACCTTTCTTTGTGCCAAAAGTATCTACACCCTGGGATTCAGAAGAAGATATCTGCCTACCTGTATTTTATCCTGAACCTAACGATGAGACAGAAGGATTATATCTGGATCTGAAAAGATGTCTGACGGTGTATTGGAAGAACCAAGGCATGGAGAAAATCTGAGAAACTTTTGTACTATTTAGTGATAAAAACAGAGGAAATAAAGCCTCTAAGAGCACTATTGCTAGATGGCTAAAAGGAGGTAATTATTTCAAGTTATAAGACTTCTCCAGAATACGTGAATGCGCATTTCACAAGGAGAATGGCGACTTCGTGGGCGGAAAGATCATACGCTTCCCCACAAGAAATCTGTAAAGCAGCGATGTGGTCAAGTCTACATGGGTTTGCAAAGCATTACTGACTTGACATCTTGTCCTCTCAGGATAGAGTCGGGCAGTGGGTTGGGTACCTGTGGGTTACCAGCAAAAAAAGCGAGTACCCTGTGGAATGAGGGTAGGATTTTAAGGTGTGAGTATAGATGCAGGACTGCAGGTCGCGTGTCAGGTTGTGGGTCTCATCTAAATTTCTTATCTTATATTGTCTATATTTAAGTCGTTTTAAAATTTTACAGAACTCGTTTCTGTTCCCGCCCACTTTTGATGATGTAACTTCCGGTTTGCAGCAACATGACTTCCTGTTTGATGGTGGTCAGCGAGTTGCAGATAAAGCAGTTGCGGGTCCGGGTTGGGTGGGTAAATTTGCGGGTTGCGGTTCGGGTTCCGGCTGCAGGTACAGGTCTGGACCGGGTCTTAGAAATTGGTTCCGCACAGGACTTTATCTCAGGATACAGCCTTTGGTAGCAAAGTTCTGCAAGCAGTTATTCCCCAAGAGATAAAAAATACCCCCCCATCATTTACGGGAAGCATAGAAAATTCCCTTCATGTGCTGCCTGTAGGACGGAATGGAAAATTGGTGAACTTTCCATCAGAATTTTCATTTCCATTAGTCCGTAAGGCGGCACAAATTATATCCCTCCCAAAATAAAGAAATGAAGCATTGCATGTGTTGTTGTCAGTGTTCTTGATTGGCATGAGGCCAGACAAATAACATGGAGTGGGAGGGGTCTCCAGGTGTTTTTTTATGGATATAAAAAAAAAAGTAATTAACTGCCTTGTCTACCAGGGAGAGTCAGAGAGTTAACCCCTTCATGTGCTGCCTCACCGACTGATGGAAATGAAAATTTTGATGGTAAGTATACCAATTTTTTACATTTCCCCCATTGACTTTAATGCATTTGGAGTGAGAAAACATTATTGTGCACATAAAGGTTTGTTGCATGTTGACGCCCATTGACTTTTATGTGTTTCATGCATTTTTTGCAAATTATTTCGCCATTTTGCTAATTTTTCTGCGAATTGAAATAGAACAGATTCTCTCATCACTAGTTATATTTTTGACCCAATTGTTTCTTTATATAAAACAGTTATCTTTTACATGACAGTAAATGAGCTGCATCGATGCACTTGGAAGGCCAAAAATTCTTGTTTTTTTGTTGCTTTTTTTTTTAAATCCCTGGATTAAACCAGTTCACCTCAAACTTTCTCACCACTCTACATATTAAATCCTACCCTTCCCAATGAAAGCACAAAATATTATTGTAACTAGTGATGGGCGAATCTGTCCCGTTTTGCCTCGCCAAAAAAATTGCGAAACAGTGAAAAAATTCGTGAAACTGTGAAAAATTTGCATAATGCATTGAAGTCAATAGGCATCAAAATAATTTTGAGACGCAACAATTTTGTCCAAATGCAATGGGTGTCCGAATAATTTTGACGCGAGACAATTTTTATGCGTGCCCTTTTTTTTGTTCGGCAAATTTTTGCCGAAGTTTCGCCAGTTTATTTATAGGTGGTGAAATGCAGAAAATCGCCACAATTCCATGCCTGGTGAATTTATTCGCCCATCACTATTTGTAACCTTTTCAGATTAACATTTTCCCCTAAAATGATAGTTCTATGTACAATATACAATATTCTAAATTTTCAGATAGAACGGGGTTGAATGTTTTTTTAGCTGTTTGCTCTACTGTCCGGCTCTCTGGTGACATATGAGCAACAGTAAATAAGTCAATGTTTGAATTTTTTCACAATAAATTTGCCTTCCATACACCATTCTGTTTTTGAAAGGTCACTGGATGAGAAGTAGCCTAATCTCTATGCCCATTTATCAAATCTATTAGTGGGCAACATACAAAGGACATATCCGCCCTCACCAATTCGCAAAATGCATTAGAGTCAATGCACATGACTATTGTGACGCATTGTCGCTGCAAATTTTTGCCACAATTTCACAAATTCATTCGCTGGTGGCGAAATGTGGAAATTCGCCTCAAATTCGTGCCTGGCTAATTAATGATCTAATTTTAGAAGTAGGTAAATACTCCAATATTCTTAGAGAATTATCATGGATTTCAGTTGATTAAACATAAATCCTAAAATCTCTTTGTACAGTAAGTGCTGAGAAACCTAAGGGGCAGATTTATCAAGGGTCGAAGTGAATTAGAGGGAATTTTCGAAGTAAAAAAATTCGATACTATGACTTCGAATTTACTTCGACTTTGATTCGAAATATAAATAGTTCGAATATTCGACCATTCGATAATCAAAGTACTGTCTCTTTAAAAAAACTTTGACTTCAATACTTCGCCAAATTAAACTAGCCGAAGTGCTATGTTATCCTATGGGAACCTTCTACGGTATTTTTCTTTGTTTTTGAAGTCAAAGTAAAAATCATTCAATCGTATGATAAAATCATTTGATTAGAAACGATTTAATCGTTCAATTTTACTTCGACCGCAGAATAGCCAAATTCAATGAAAAAAAGTTCGAATTTGAAGTATTTTAATTCGATGGCCGAATTTCAAAGTATTTTTAACTTCGAAATTCGACCCTTGATAAATCTGCCCCTAAAAGTTATGTTTTTTTTTAAATAAATTCACTTTTCCAACCATATTTGTTTTAAAGGGCTACTGTCAAAATCATTTTAACATATTTACATTTTTTTATGTACTGGTTTTTCTTAGGCTTTCTGTTGTTAAATAAATCCTGTTTCTGTAAAATAACAAACTTGAAAGTTACATTGCAGTGAATTTCTTTGCTACATTAAGGGGGTTATTTATTAAGCTCCAAATTTTTCTAGTCGGACTTTTAAATGGGAAAAAAACCTGATTTTTTTTCAGAATGAATAAAGTACTCCAACTCAGACCTGCCGACAACATATAAAAGTCAATGGCAGACGTCCCATTTACAATTGGAAGATGTTCTGAATTGCACCGAGTTTCCGAAAATATTGTAGCTTTCGGGCGTTTTTACGAAAAAATCTTCGGTTTTGAGCGCAAAATCCAAAAAAAATCAAATGATTCATATTTTCTTTTTTTTTACGACTTTATTGTGATTTGTTCTGCACAAGAAAAAAATCGTGAAGATTTATTAAATAGGGGGGGGGGGAAAGTTCATGTGGATTTGGTCAGTGTAGTTTTCAGAAAATAGTGAGAACTTTTTGGATTTTGATAAATAACCCCCTAAGGGTTCTGGGGAAAGACTCAAAGTCTCAAAAACAGATACAATCTACTGTGTTTTTTGGTCTGCAATGCAGCTTTTTTCCCACCACACATTCAGTATAATTGTTACTGCTGAAAATTGCAACAACATGGGTCTGTTGCAACCACAAAAAACTGGGTCTGCTATGGGTGCAGTATGGACACCTTTTTGCCCACAACGAGAAGATGGAGTCCTGTTAGTTATATATGATCAAGATCAGGTGTAAAGAACAAGGGTCCCCTGCAGCTCTGCATGTTACACTTTGCTTCCAGCACTTTATTTAATGGGGCAAATTTACTAAAGGGCGAATTTTCGCCAGCCACACTTCACGCCACTTCGTCAGGTGCCAATTTACTACCACTGCGCTAATTCACTAAAATGCAAAGTTGCGTCTCAAAGTTGAACGCTGGTGGTTTCGCTAGCGTTATTTCATCAGCGCAAGCATTTCATAGCGAACTTTCGCTAGCGTTCATTTCTATCTAGTGGAACTTCGTTTGTACACTTATGCTTAGGTCAATTTGAATAGGGCGGGTACATATAGGTCATATATACGTCTTTATTAGAGATGTTGCTGCAAATGCTTGAAGTGGCTCACCCTAAAACTAATGTGGCATGACCCTCAAACGGTTGAAAAAAAAATGATAACACAAAACGTTTGAATAGTTAGAACTTTAGAAGGCAATATGAAAATACACCAGCGTTTTTTATAGTTTTTATGATTTTCGGCATCCAGGATATGATGTCACTGACATAAGATTGAGGAGGATGGACCTTCAGCTTATCAGTTCGCCAGGTTTAAGCTGGTGAAGGAAACGCTGGAGAAAGGGGTAATGTTCTGTAAAATTCGCACTTTACTGAATTTGCGGATTAACGATCGTTCCCCTGAGTGAAAATTTGCCTGGCGATGGGGTGCGAAACTATGTTAGCGATAGTCTCTTTAGCAAGTGAATTGTCCTGTACGCCAGTTAGTAAATTGTCAATAGTGATGGGCGAATTTGCGCCGTTTCGCTTCGCCGAAAATTCACGAATTTTGTGCAAAATTCGCGAAACAGCAAAAAATTCGCAAAACGGTGCCGGCATCTCGTTTTTGACGCCGGCACCCGTTTTTTTGACACCAGCGCCCGTTTTTTCGGAAATTTTTTTTGACGCCGGCAATTTTTGCTGCGAATTTTCGCAGGCGTTTCGTGAATTTGTTTGCTGGCGGCGAATCGCGCAAATTCGCCGTGAATTCGCGCCTGGTGAATAAATTCGCCCATCACTAATTGTCAATGTCCCTGCAGATGGGATTTCTGGTGACTTTTCGCTAGTGTCGCCCAGTTCGCCCTTTAGTAAATCTGCCCAAATAAGTACGACAGGCTCAATAGGCTCAGCTTGAGAACTGCATTATGTATATCATTCTAAGGCCCACAAGCTGCCATGTTTTTGCTCCCAGTGGCTGCGATCAAAACTGTAAATACTTTCTGCAGAGGCAAATAATTACACTGAATTCTGGGGGGGAAACCCTGTATTGAGGGTAAAACTAAAGAGTAACATGTGAATATTGTAATATTGTAAATGAGCCCTCCTATCACTAAGAGCTCACAGTCTAGGGGTATAAAGTTCTTAATCAGTAGGAAGGGCCCAATACATATCCATTCAGTTATTTGGAGACAAAAGACACCTTCAGCTTTATGTCACCCAACTCCATCTGCTTCTTTGTCAATGAGCTGAGCATGATGTGTTTTCGAATAGAATTCTAATTTATAGACTGTATAAGCCTCCACCCCACCCCAATGTTTTCTCATTGACTTATTCCCGTCTGCTGTCAGTTTTCAACTTCTGAGACACCATTGCACTGTTTTATGTATATATGTAAATATATATATATAAATGTATAACAAGAAATCACTGTTCCGATGTGTTCTTTCACTTTCAGTGGGCGGCTCCCATGTGTTACGTCTGAATGTTTTTGGATATTTATGTTACAGGAGTCCTAGGGCTTCATTCACGTCCTGCATTGCTCCACTTTGTATATATACAACTAAGAACATAGAAAATAATAAAGCAACAACAACAAAGACTATGTTGAACATTTTGGACTACACTGGTGCTACTTTTACACATGCATTTAATATAAGGAAGACAAAGTGTTGCTGATCTCATGCACTAGTGATATTTCTTTCATACTAGTGAAGGGATTGGTCAGTTTACAATATTGGTGCTATGCTTTTTGTAGGAGGCAATGAGGGGAGCTATGGTTAACCAAAAATATCACAGAGTAACATAGTGATGTCAACATACCTGCATGTGGTCTAGTGTACAGGTTTTTATTTTTTAATTATTTTTCCGACTGAAGTTCGCCTTTCAATTAGCTTTGGTATGTTGAGATGGAGGCCACCAAAGCAACTCAACTGTCCATGGTCATGCGTGTCCTACTGAAACTCTAATCAGACAATGTTCTTTTTACTTATTGGGCTGTGTGCGCATGGTGGTGGATGGGTATGAATCACTACAGGTATGGGATCTGTTTTCCAGAAACCAGTTGTCCAGAAAGATCCGAATTATGGAAAGGCTTTCTCCCATAGACTCCATTTTATCCAGATGATCCAATTTTTTTAAATAACATTTACCCTTTTCACCAGGGTCGGACTGGGGGGCCCGGGGCCCACCGGGACTGGTGTCCAGGGCCCCCCCCCCACCTACTTGTAAGGTGAATCGCCGCTCGGCATAATTGCCAAGGCGGCGCATCGCGCATGCGCAAACGGCGTTAGGCGCGCATGCGTAAACGTTGCGCATGCGCAAACGGCGCTGCGATGTGCCGAATTTTTTTTTAAAAAACTGTTTGGGAGAGGGGGTCTGGCCCGGCGGGGGCCCACTAGGGTCGGGGCCCACCGGGTATTTTCCCGGTATCCCGCCGGGTCAGTCCGACACTGCTTTTCACTGTAATAATAAAACATTAGTTTGTACTTGATCCCAACTAAGATATAATTAATCCTTTTTGGAAGCAAAACCAGCCTATTGGGTTTCTTTAATATTTACATGATTATCTAGTAGACTTAGGGGCAGATTTATCAAGGGTCGAAGTGAATTCAAGGGAAGTAAAAAAATTCGAAGTAATGTCTTTGGATACTTCGACCATCGAATAGAATACTTCGACTTTGAATTTATTTTGATTCGAAGTAAAATCATTTGAATATTCGACTGTTCGAGAATTGAAGTATTGTCTCTTTAAAAATACTTCAATACTTCGCCAAATTAAACCCGCTGAAGTGCTATGTTAGCCTATGGGGACCTTCTAAACCATTTTTCTAAGTCTTCACACATCGAAGTAAAATCGTTTGATCGCATGATAAAATCGTTCGTTTTATTACTTTGATCGTTTGATGGCCAAATTCGGTGAAAAATACTTTGATTTCGATATTCGGTCTAAGTTATTTAATTTGAGGGTCGAATTTCGAAGTATTTTTACACTTCAAAATTAGACCCTTGATAAATCTGCCCCTTGAAGTATGAAGATCCAAATTACAGAAAGATCCATCATCTGGAAAGCCTCAGGTCCCATACATTCTGGATAACGGGTCCCATACCTGTAATGGTTGCATGCTACAGTTTTTTTGTCGGCACTGGTGCTATAACTTGAGTGTGTGGCTACAAGCTTTGAGGGAGCATTGTTGGGATTGGTGATTATTACATGAAATGCTTCGCTTTTTCTGGTGCTCTTCTATTAATACTCTTAAATAGGAGAATGTTGGGATCTCATGGTCTCTATCATATTAAAAGTGAATTGTGAAGAGAACTTTAAGTATATGGATAACCTTTGGTTTGTTATTTTGCATGTGGACACACTGCAGTGGGTTGGGGCAATGGGTAAATGCTTGGATCATTTCTCATGAAATATTGTTTCAGACGGCTATTAAATATGAGTTTCAAAAACAAACCAATGCTGTAGTTCTCCTGTCGTCCAAAAAATGAAATTCCATTCCATGTGTTCCTCAGCTAAAACTTCGGATGGGTAAAGGGTAGGGATGTAGCGAACGGCGGAAAAAATGTTCGCGAACATATTCGCGAACTTGCGTCTAAAAATGCGAAAGGCTCGCGAACGTCGCGAACCCCATAGACTTCAATGGCAAGGCGAATTTTAAAAGCTAGAAAAGACATTTCTGGCCAGAAAAATGATTTTAAAGTTGTTTAAAGGGTGCAACGACCTGGACAGTGGCATGCCAGAGGGGGATCAAGGGCAAAAATGTATCTGAAAAATACATTGTTGACACAGCGCTGCGTTTTGTGCTGTAAAGGGCAGAAATCACACTACGTCACTCAGGTGATGTTTCTGGACACGGAATGTGAAAAAGCTCACACAGCTAGGTGGCACTTGGTTAAAGACTGGGCAAACAATGCCTGCAAGGGCAACGTATACAGTAGTGGATACGGAATATATTATTGCTGCTGTAAAAACATCACTCAGGTGATGTTTACGGACACGGAATTATTATTGTTATTTAGACAGAATGTGAAAAAGCTCACACAGCTAGGTGGCACTTGCATACCTCCCAACTGTCCCTCTTTTGACCACTCAACCCCCTGTCCCTCTTTTGTACTGGAAAGTCCCTCTTTTCTCTGCACTGAACAGCCAGAAAAAAAACAGTTTCTAACTTAATTGGCTTTTAGCAGAGAGCTCAGAACAGCTAACAGGTGCAAATAAGATACTTTGTAACAATTTTGACTCTGGTTGGTGCTGGTGGTGGTGAACTACTAGGAGGAGCAGCACACCAGTCCCTCTTTTCTCTGCACTGAACAGCCAGAAAAAAAACAGTTTCTAACTTAATTAGCTTTTGGCAGAGAGCTCAGAACAGCTAACAGGTGCAAATAAGATACTTTGTAACAATTTTGACTCTGGTTGGTGCTGGTAGTGGTGAACTACTAGGAGGAGCAGCACACCAGTCCCACTCCCCAACACAGCTAGACTAATAGCACTGGGCTCTTATAGTAGCAAAGTAAAAAAACAAAAAAGAAAATAAAAGCAGTCCTTACAAGGACTATTGGGTTATTACAGCAGTCAGCAGATGAGATCAGAAGCAGTGCCCACAGCAGCTACATACAGAGCACTGCAGTAGAAGGTAGATTACTAGTCAGCAAAGCTAACTAACCTAAAATGTCCCTCAAATCCCTGCAGAGTTCTGTCCCTACAATACAGAGCAGTATCAAGTAGATTACTAGCCAGCAAAGTTACTATCAACTGTCCCTCAAATCACTAACAGCTCTCTCCCTACACTAGCTCTTCCAAGCACACACAGGCAGAATGAAAAAACGCTGCAGGGCTTCAGTTTATATATGGAAGGGGAGTGGTCCAGGGGGTGTGGGGGTGGTCCAGGAGGGAGAGCTTCCTGATTGGCTGCCATGTATCTGCTGGTCTGGGGTGAGAGGTCAAAAAAAAGCGCCAGGTAAGGCGAACCCAAAATGGCGAACGTCGCGCGACGTCGGCGGACGCGAACGGCCGATGTTCACGCGAATTAGTTCGCGGGCTAACAGTCCGCGACATCCCTAGTAAAGGGTGGACATGGCTGATATGAACAGAGCAAAATTCTTTTCTAAACACTATGGGGCTAACATAACACCAGTTGCAACATTGAGCTTTCTTTATTACCCAATAGAAATGAATGTGGAAGTGTTTATTGATCTGTTGTTTGAAAGCAACATGGCTGCTCCGCTCGAGGATCTTGGGAAAGTGTCAGGGGAGCTCAGTCTGAAGGCCAGTTTTGGTTGACAATTGGAGAGGATGGTGATTTGCTAAGATACACCTGAAATGTTGAAGCAAAAGCCAGCTATGGATTTACCCATATTTGCTGTCCTATAGCTATTCTTGAAACTATAATATAATAATTCATGCCAATGTTTTCCTATATCTGTACTCATGTCAAGACATAAGAGTGACCAAAGTTTGGAGTTTTTAAGTAGGGTTTGAAATGAAAAAATCTTGACAACTGTTGCACTAACAGCTTTAAGTTGGCCATAGATGTTGAGATTTTTAAAAGATCAGATCCTGATCCTGAGACCACGATCTTCTCAGAACGATCGTACAAATTGACCATCAACTAAAAAGACCAATTTGCCAGGAAAACAAAGGGGAGCTGCCTGCTTGGCCCAGCAAACATAGATACATTGCACTGGGACCGACAAAGATTTTTTGACCTGGCTGATCAATTTCCCGACAGATGTCGGCCGAAAAATCGTAAGATGTACGATTGTTCGAATCCCACTAACCGCACGATAATTTTGAAGGATTGGTCGGGCTTCCCTAAAATCGGTCGTTCGGCAAGAAGAATCGTTGCGTCTATGGGGAGCTTAAGCCGATCACTGGTGTCCAATAACAGAAGATGGTGTAAAGGTATTTGCATGATAGACTTCCACCTCAGCAGGCTACCCTTAATTTTCCAACTGCTGTTGGGCACAGGGCGAGTACAGACACATCAACAACTCACCATTAATACTTGGCTTACATAACTTGTGCCTAAGAAAAAGTAAAGTGGATGTTCATTGAATAACACGATTCTTGTCATCATCAGAAATGCCTTGGTGGTGTATTATTTTTCACTCGCTGTGCGAAGCACCCCGTTTCTGCATGGCGGATATTGATCGGGACATTGGTGGGGACATCAATATCAACAACGCAATGGTTGGTGTAGTTAAAGAAAAACTTACTACAGTATATGTACACGTACATTTTTGGACTCCTGGAACCAATAGACAAGCACATTTTTCAGTGATGAGATGCAGTGACATGGACAAGCGGCATCCCCCATAAAGAAACCAGCAGCAACATGGTATACCCAAATAAAACTCAACCCATAGTATTAGTTTGCAAAAATAGTTATCTGAAGCGTTATTAAATGGTATCCTGATATGTTCCACACGTACTTGCTTAAGCTCAAAAAATTTGAAAGAATATTAGTGCTGATAGTTTTGAGTCTCCTTCAGCACAATCTTGGTTGCCTTGTTTTGGTCTAACCAGGCCCGGAACTAGGGGTAGGCAGAAGAGGCACCTGCCTGGGATGCAACGATGGAGGGGCACTGGGCAGGTACCTGTTAAAGTGTCTTCTGACTACCCCTAGTCTGTGTTTACTCCCCTCCCCTCTGTCTCTTTCTCCTCCCTCCCCTGTCCTCTCCTCTGCCATGGTGCATGCTTGCAGTTGTACATGCCCACAGGGGGTGTCGGGGCTGGACCAGTTGCCTAGGAAGCCCAGTACTGATTGGCCCGCCCCTAATTCTAACATAGGTTAGTACAGGGGTCCCCAACCTTTTTTACCCGTGAGCCACGTTCAAATATAAAAAAAGTTGGAGAGCAACACAAGCATTAAAAAAGTTCCTGGGGATGCCAAATATTGTCTGTGATTGGCTATTTGGTAGCCCCTATGTGGTCTGGCAGCCTATAGGAGGTTCTGTTTGGCAGTACACCTGTTTTTTTGCAACCAAAAATGTCCTTCAAGCCTGGAACTCAAAAATAATCATCTGCTTTGAGGCCACTGGGAGCAACATCCAAGGGGTTGGAGAGCAACATGTTACTCATGAGCTACTGGTTGGGGATCACTGGGTTAGTAGGTTGAATGATGCATAAACCAATCTATATAGAACTCTGACCTCCCCCCCAACCAGAGCAGCTACATGAATGGGGGATGTTCAGCTTCATAGGACAAATGATGATAACATTTTTAATGTAATCTGTAATACAGATGGATCACTAGATAACCCAACAAACTAGCAGCACCAGCGAAGCTCATTAATCTCTGAGGCTAACATGGACATCAAAGAGGTACGGGAAGCCAATTTTCTTTTTAGTTACTTTTTTTTTTCAATTTAAAAATTGAGATTAAAAAAAATCTCAACTATAAAAAAAAACTTGAAAAATAAATGAGTTTGAATGTTTCCAATACATTTCCTATTGACTTCCATGAAATGTTGCCCAGGCTTAACCTCATGGGTTTTCATTCAAATTCTCAAGATTTTTACAACCGATAAATCTTGAAACTCAGAGTTTTGTAGCATTGCAAATCCTGAGAAAAAACATAATCCCAAATTTTTACAAATTTGCCCTATACTATCGGTACTGTATTATCTGTACTCTTGAAATTAATTGTAAGGAAATTTGAAAGAAATTGAGATACTTTATTAATACCGTAAGAAAGAACTTCCAACACACAACAAACTCCTGGGCACATTGCAACATGTATGAAGAAGTTTACAGAATTCTTAAAACAGAGCAAATACATAGTGGAACTAATACTTTTTTTGGTTTATTATATATGTTCTATTACATGATAAGACCTACAGTATACTATTAAAGATAAAATTTACTTTTAGGATTTCCACCATTCTGCCTCCCCCTAAAGTGCTGTCCCCCCACTGCAACAATCATTATTATTGCGAATCTGCTGAAAGAGCTACAGTATACGTCTGACGCGCGTTTTGCCCGTGAAGACTTTATCTCTGCCTGTTGTATTTTTAAGGATATGTTACTTTTTGAATGGTCTGCCTGCTGCTCCTATACACGCCATTAATTACTTTATTTATAGTGCCGCATATATAGATCTGGGTGGGACCAGTATATCTATCTATATCCATTACAGATAGTGATGGGCGAATTTATTCGCCAGGCGCGAATTCGGGGCGAATTTGCACGATTTGGCACCAGCGAATAAATTGGCGAAACGCCGCGAAAATTCGCTGCAAAAATTCGCCGGCGAAAAAACAGACGCCGGCGTCGAAAACGGCGCGAATTCGGGGCGAATTTGCACGATTCGGCGCCAGCGAATAAATTGGCGAAACGCCGCGAAAATTCGCCGGCAAAAAAACAGACGCCGGCGTCGAAAACGGCGCTGGCGTCAAAAAAAACGTGCGCCGCTGTCAAAAATGAGACGCCCATCACTAATTATAGATGCTGTAATCTGCACGGGTCCATTTATTTGGAACCTGTACCTGACCCGTACCCGCAGCCTTCAATCCGCAGCCTACATTCTTACCCGCTTGGACCCGCTACCCGACCCGCAAGTACCTTATCCGCAACCCAGACCCGCGACCCGCTGACCATCAAGAATCAGGAAGTGCTGTCATTGTAAACCGGAAGTGACAACATCGGAAGTAGGCGTGATCAGAAAAAAAGGAGTAAAAATTGCTATTGAGAAGACCCGCAACCTGACCCGCAGAAACACCGACCCACGTATATACCCACACCTGGAACTTCTACCCGCAACCCCCAGGGTACCGAAGGTTTTTGTGGGTAACCCGCAGGTACCAGACCCGCTGCAGGACTCTACTGTAATCCCAATAATCTATATAACAGATCAGCATACATCTATTAAATTTATGGGGCAGATTTATCAAAGGACGAATTTCGAAGTTGAAAATACTTCAAAATTCGACCATCGAATTGAGTTACTTCGACTTCAAATATCGAAGTCGAAGTTTTTTTTCATCGAATTTGGCTATTTGAGGTTGTAGTAAAATCGCTCAATCGAATGATTAAATCCTCCGGATCGAACGATTCGAAGGATTTCAGTGATTGATTGAACGATTTTTCTTCTACTGCTCTAGAAGGTCCCCATAGGCTAACATAGCACTTCGGCAGGTTTAATTTGGCGAAGTATTGAAGTCGACGTTTTTTTAAAGAGTCAGTATCCAATGGTCGAATACTCAAAGTATTTTACTTCGAATCGAAGTCGAATTCATAGTATCCTATTCGATGGTTGAAGTATCCAAAAAATGACTTTGAATTTTGCAATTTTTTACTTCGAAAATTCCCTCGAATTCACTTCGACCCTTGATAAATCTGCCCCTAAGTGTTTTTAACTTGTGAATTTTCCCCTCAATTTTTTCCAATTTTAAAGGAACCGTTATGTTTTATTGGGGTATTTATTTATTAGTGGAATGTGAACTGCGTACCAGACAATTGGCACTTTACACACTATCAGCACTTTAACCACGAATTAACTATTTTTGGTTTTCACAATACTCAATAATGACACTCATTTCTGTCTTTCACAATATGAATGTAATTATCAATTGAAGTAACCAATATTTAATGACACCAAGATGTGATTCCCTTGTTCACACTTTATTCCAGCACAACACCATTCATTTTACATGTAATTTGTTATAGATTGTGCAACATAATAGCAATTCCTTTCTTCTGAAATCTATTTTGCTATTTTGGACTAGTGGTTGCAGATACTTAGAAGGTGTGGAAACCAAACATTTTTACAGAATAACTACCACAAACCCTGCCACTATCACTTTTATGTCTCACAGGACCCCTCATTCCTATACTCCCCCCCCCCATGGTGACATTGTGCCTGGTTAATATTTTACTGCTTTTACATGAATGGGACCCCAGATGGTGTGTAAGGCCTTAGTGTCCTCCCTCACTGTGGGTGCTATAGCTGAACAAAACATCCAGTATTTCATCCACAGACCCAAAGTCCCAATGCTAAGAATTAAAAATGCCTTCAGTTGAAGAAGACATCATTGTCCTCAGACTCTATCGTCAAAACTTTCCTTATCACCTACAATAGTGTGACCCCCACCTTCAAAACATCTGTTGAGGGAATGTCCTTGCTACCAAGAGGCCATGGTCTAAAATCAAAGAGCGTGTGGTCTACTGTGTAATGACTTGATGTTTTATCCAACATGTACCCCTAAATGTTATCCATCTTATCTTTCTATTCACTGTTGAGGCCCCCTATGATGGTGTTACAGTTCCACAGTTTGGTACTAAAAGTCTGTTTAAATAATTTGGGGCATTGTCTCTTGTGCTACTGAATGACCAGTAGCCTTAAACCAGTGAAGCCAACTCTGTACAGACAATGAAATCCACAATGGTCTCCATTCTCCAAGTCTGCACTTCTATGTGAGGTTAACGAGACCCGGGTTGTGCTAGATGATTGTAAAAGGATGTTTTGGGGCTCCAGTTATTTGGCTCAGAGCTGCTGGACATGTGGATCAAAGCTAAAGAGCAGTCGGCCGCTGGAGGCCTTTTAGCCTTTATACAGAAGTAAAGCTCCTGAGGCAGGCATTAGGGGATATTTGATTATATTATTCCAAATGTACCAGTCAAATAGCATAATGCTCTGGAAAAGGAACATTTAATTACAAAACAAGAGCTCAAGGCTGAGGTCTGTCAGGATAAATCTGTCAGGACTAACGAACATACTTTGGTCTAAAAGAGATTTGAAGCAACAACAAAACTGGGTAATTCTGTATAGTTGGCACTTGTTCATTTCACCCACGGTTTCTATTTCAGTCAACATGATTTCATATTTGTTTAAGATATTTCTTAAAATAGGAAGCAGTTCACGGCAATATGAGTTAATTCAGGATAAATCCAATGTTGCGGCAAGTTCTCTTGTTTCACTCTTTGAAATTGGGTTATTTTGGTTTTAGTTAGTTAGACAATATCAATTCCAGCCCCTCATTTATAGTGGGGGCAAGATGGGAACTAGTACAGGTACGAAGCAAGAGTCAAGAGTTTATTGTCATTTCATCCATTTACGTTTGTACAGTACTCAGTGAGATGAAACAATGTTCCTCTAGGACCCTGGTGCAACACAACACAACATCGATGTACCGGACAACAGACAAAAAGTGCAAAAATGTGCAACTCGTGCAAGACAGGACAGGACAGTGCAGGGACAGGACAAGACTGTGCACACTCAGTAGATGTAATATGTTAAGTAAATAATGCTAAATGTCAGATATGATGGTGTATCATTGTGATATGACAGTAGTAAGAACATGATAAAGAACATGATAAAGTGCAGATGTGCTCATAGAGAACAATTGTATCCAATGGCTATTCATTTATACAATAAGGTCAGATGGAGTGTGAGTGTGAGAGAGATCTGTACGGTCCCTGAGTATTCAGGAGCCTTATGGGTTGGGGGAAGAAACTGTTACACAGTCTGGTAGTGAGGGCCCTAATGCTTCCGTACCTTTTTCCAGATGGCAGGAGTGTGAACAGTGAGTGTGAGGGGTGTGTTGGATCAGACACAATGCTGGTGGCTTTACGGATGCAGTGAGTGGTGTAAATGTCTGTGATGAAAGGTAGAGAGACACCTATGATCTTCTCTGCTGTCTTCACTATCCTCTGTAGGGTCTTGCGCTCCATGACAGTGCAGTTCCAGCCCAGACAGTGATACAGCTGCTCAGGATGCTCTCGATAGACATATATATATATATATATATAAAACAAACAAGGGAAAGTTGTGCTCACCACTATTTTTTAAAGCCATTAGGCGGGGGTGCAATGAGGGTGTGACCACAAAATACATATAGTCAAATACAAGAGTCCTCTGCACTCAACCCATTATCAATATATTTAAGACAGCGGCATTTTGTGCTACTGCTACTGAAAAATGCCTTACCCTTTAAACAAAACAGGGATTGTTTGTCCATATATTGCAATATATTTAAGCTGAACAACTACGTCAAAGTCATCCCATATCTGGCCAGTCCTACGCTCAATTTTATCTGATTCATTAAGAATTCTATTGCTTCATTATACATTTTACAAAGGGACTAGGTTTTACCTGCAACTTACTAGCTGTTTGACTATATGTATTTTGTGGTCACACCCTCATTGCACCCCCGTCTAATGGTTTTAAAAAATAGTGGTGAGCACAACTTTCCCGTGTTTGTTATAGTTATACAGGAGCAGTGACCAGCTCCATGTTGTAGCTCCCACCCTTCCCAACTATAGTCAGGTGATCCCACTGGTGTCTAATAAAAGGGCAGCCAAGTTTGGGAGTTTTACTTTGAAAGCAGCAAGTAAGTTGCAGGTAAAACTTAGTCCCTTTGTAAAATGTATAATGAAGCAATAGAATTCTTAATGAATCAGATGAAAATTAAGTGTAGGACTGGCCAGATATGGGATGACTTTGACGTAGTTGTTCAGCTTAAATATATTGCAATATATGGACAAACAATCCCTGTTTTGTTTAAAGGGTAAGGCGTTTTTCAGTAGCAGTAGCACAAAATGTCTCTGTCTTAAATATATTGATCATGGGTTGAGTGCAGAGGACTCTTGTGTTTGACTATATATATATATATATATATAACAATAAAAATCAGCACACTCTTAATTTCTTGTGAATGAAGTGTATTTATTCATAACACAACATTACATCCGACGTTTCGGTCCCTTTCTCAAGGATGATGTGCCCATACTGTGTATTAGTTTAAATACCCACCCCCATTTGTCGATTTTGGCGCCCATATGACGTCATCAGTCCGTATACAGTCTGTGGTTTCAAACAAACTTTTCTTTTTCCAGTGCTTGACAGTGTAATTCCATATTTTGACCATGAGGTGTCAGTGTTGTACCTTAGCGCTGTCCTATTGAGGTCAATTGTTCATACAATTCCGAACAGTTTTTTTGTTGCCACTTAGAAATATTGAAACATTTCAAAACATGTTACTCACAGATTGTAGACACTATTCACATGATTTTCATTTAGATACTACATATACATTTTCCTGTAAAAACTAAAAATGACTGTTATAAAGTGGTTACAACAATCTGCATTATCTTGCCTGAATTCTCATCTTTAAGCTAAGAAACAGTTTAATTGTAATTGTCCATTTAGTCCCTTTGTAGTGACACAGTCCAGCTCATGTATCCAGAACGCTTCGCGTTTTAGCAACATATTGGGGCAAGTTCACTAAGCGTCGAAGCGCCGAACGCTAGCGTTACTTCGCTAGCGTTTGGCATTTTCGTTACTGCGCAAATTCACTAACGAACGCTGGCGTAGATTCGCTAGTGTTACTTCGCACCCTTACGCCAGGCGAATTATCGCTACGGATGTAACTACGCAAATTCACTAACGCGCGCAGTGTACTGAACGCTACCTTTTACGCTAGACTTCCTTCGCCACCTCAGACCAGGCGAAGCGCAATAGAGTAGATAGGGATTGCTTCAAAAAAAGTCAAAATTTTTCTAAGTCCCAAAAAACGCTGGCGTGTTCTACATTATGGGTGATAGGCTGAAAATGATCGCAATTTTTTTTGGGGCTCCCCTCCTTCCCCCCTTCATTTCCTGACTCATGGCAACTTACCTAGACAGTGGGCACATGTGTAGGGCAAAATAAAAATTTTATTTGATGTTTTGAAGGTTTTATAGCCATTTGTAGTGCTGATACGTATTCCTCCATTGAAATTTGAATTTGGCGCCCTATGCAAATTAACCATTGCTAGCGTAACTTCGCTTTACATAGCGAATCAACGCTAGCGCAACTCCTGAGCGCAACTTCGGATTTTAGTGAATTTGCGAAGCGCTGGTGCACGCCTGGTGCAACTACGAATCTTAGTGAATTTGCCCCATTGTCTATGTTACCACTCCTGGGTGGATTCGGTATCGGATCGATCGGCAGACATTTATATATGGATGGATCATGTCTGGCTTCTTTCCAATGCTTGGCTACTGGTTGCTGCTCAATATCCTCTTTGTCTGGGTCCATTTTTCTTTCAGTGTCCAATGCCGCCCTAATGCTGGCCCTGTGCATGTTTATTCTTTCTTTTAGTTGTCTAGTGGTTTTTCCACAGTAGATTAAGCCACAAGGGCATTCAATCAGATTAATGACCATTGTTGAGGTACATCTTAATCTATGTTTTATTACATATTTCTTGCCAGTTCTGGGATGTCTAAATTCTTTTCCCAATATTAAAGTATTACAAACCTCACAACCTGTGCATTTGTGTACTCCTGGGCGAGGTGTTAAAAAATGTTGCATTTTTGGGTTGCAAATATTTTCCCACTGGGTCAGATGGGCTCAGAGTTCTTTAAGATTTGTGTTTCTAGAATAACTGAACTTTGGTTCGCTGGGGACTTTTGTGCTTAAAGCATCATCTTTAGCCACTATTTCCCAGTACTTGTGGACGGTTTCCTTTATCGTTCTGCTTGAGGGGTTATACTTACTCACATAGTATATATCATTATGGTCACCCTCCCTTGGTTTTTGTATTATATCTTGCAGTAACTGTTCGCATTTAATGGACATTACTGTGTCTACTGTGACAGCGCTAAGGTACAACACTGACACCTAATGGTCAAAATATGGAATTACACTGTCAAGCGCTGGAAAAAGAAAATTTTGTTTGAAACCACAGACTGTATACGGACTGATGATGTCATATGGGCGCCAAAATCCACAAATGGGGGTGGGTATTTAAACTAATACACAGTATGGGCACATCATCCTTGAGAAAGGTCCCCAGGAGGGACCGAAACATCAGATATAATGTTTTGTTACGAATAAATACACTTCATTCACAAGAAATTAAGAGTGTGCTGATCCTTCATCGTTTTGTATATAATACATTGATCTTGCACCTCTGCCTCGTACATAAATCGAGTGTGGACACCACAGCATTTATATAGTGAATAAAGTACCCCCTTTTGTAAAATATAAGGATATTATAAGTTACCGAGGAGTTTCATGACCATATAAAAGTACGAGGCTGAAGGCCGAGTGTTTTTATACAGGTCATGGAACTCCGAGGTAACTTCTAATATCCTCATATTTTACAACTGGGGGTACTTTATTTATTATAATACACAAGTTTCAGTAGTCATGTGACAGAAATGACATCAGAACTCACCGTTTATAACTGATGACATCAGAACTCACCGTTTATAACTGATGACATCAGAACTCACTGTTTATAAGAATATAATTTACAAGATATTCATGGCTTTTGTGTATTATATAAATATATATATCAGCACATTTACAGAGTAACCAGAGCTCTGATCCTGTAACAGGCAGGCCTGTGATTTCATCATTATTGATAAATACAAACTATGACGAGCTGTCATTCTAACAAGCATGACTCTTGCCTACTTAGCTATGTCAGCAGCAGGCTTGCACTTTAGCCCCTTGCTTCCCACAGTCCAGTACACAGTCCAGTTAGTTGCGCTTCACCAATCATAAGGCCTTATATTGCCAAACAACAATTATTTAAGGGTGTGGATATCAGGATTTTAGATTAAAATTATATATTTATGGGTTATGTATTGTATAAAATGCAATGATTATAGAATAGGACACTGCCACAGAACAGCTGTGTTAAGGTGGCCATACACGGATAGATCCGCTCGTTTGGCGATGTCGCCAAACGAGCGGATCTCCCTCCGATATGCCCACCTTGAGGTGGGCAATATCGGGCTGATCCGATCGTGGGCCCTAGGGCCCAACGATCGGATCCTAGCGTTCGCCAAACGGGCGGTCGGATCGCGGGACCGCATCAACGAACAGATGCGGCCGCGATCCGACGGGATTTTTAATCCCATCCGATCGAGATCTGGCCGACTTTCGGCCAGATCTCGATCGGGGAAGCCCGTCGGGGGCCCCCATACACGGGCCAATAAGCTGCCGACACGGTCTGTCGGCAGCTTTTATCGGCCCGTGTATGGCCACCTTAAGACTCTACACTTCAAGGTTAGAGGCCTTTCTACTAATTAGGGTTGTAGAATGTTTACATAGAACTAAGAATACATCTGTTGTCTCATGTCACAAGTATTCCTAGTGCAAGGTTAAGAAAGACACTTATAGCCCCAAAAACATACCCATTGCACAGATACCATTCTGGACACTGAGCTGACACAGTAGTTGCACCTTATTTGGCTTTTGTACTGAGACTGGGAGTCTGTCCCTAAGATGGAAATAGTGACACAGTTATGCTAAAACAAGAATGATGATTGGATGCCTCTGGATCAGCCCCATGGAAGAAGAAATGGTTAAATAGTCATCTGTTGTATTGCTAATTGTCCCTCAACGTCCTCACGAGCTTTCAGGACGTGTGAGCTATTATTTAATACTCTGTATTGTAATACTCTGTATTAATGTACACCTCAAATAAAGCTGTCTGGTTAATTTCCTGAGAGAATCTGTTTGGTTCAAGTCAGGCCCAGGGGGAACTTCGGGGCCAGGCTCGATTTGAGTAAGTATTTATTTAAATCCAAGAGAGACTTACTCATCGTGGCTGAGAATCTTATATCCCTGGAGGACTATAGGAGCATAAATCCGACAAAGGGGACATACTCCAATAGACATGGCTAGTAGAGGATGGTGGGAGTCTGGGGTTGCAGATTACTAATCCTATTACTGGAATCAATTTAAGACACGTTGCCCCTGGGGCAGTTTGCTTATTAAATGAGCATTGTGACCTTTACATCTGTTGTTACACTACAGCACCCATCACACTCTGCAAGAATTCCAGGGAATGCTGGGAGTTGTAGTTCAACAGCAGCAGGCAGAGCCCAAGTTCCTCCCCCTGCACGGCAGCTGTGAGGAGATAAGCGAAATTCCATACCCGGGACACTATCAGTTCTGACATGAGCTCATCAAAGGCGAGTGTCTCCTCGCTGTTTCTTCTCGGAGAATTTCTGCAGGTTTGAGGAGCAGCTGGCGGCCAGGGTGGCAGTCATGGTGCAGCTCGGGTTCCTCTTCCTGCGGGGGGGGGGGATACTTCTCGGATAATTGAGGGGAGTTTGCTGGTGACTCGCACTTCCTACAGTCCCTGTGGGAATGACACCACTCAGCTGCCCCTTGCTCAGGTGAGTGCTAGGGAATGTTCAGGAGAGACCCTGCTGCCACTCCACAAGTTCTCCACAGCCATCCAGGATGAACAAATCCACCAGTGGCCACAACTACCAAAGCTCCCCTTCGGTACATTGTAGTCGCTGCTAAATATGCACACACAAACTATTTTATATTACAGCCTTCTGGGGTTTGATTGGGAAACTTCTCAGTCCTTTTAAAGGACCAGTAACATCAAAAAAAAAAATTCAAATTTCGTTAGTATGGAACGAAAAATAAACACAGAGGCAAATAAAACTTTTAAATTGCAATGCCTTTTAAGAGATAACTTACCAAAACTCCACTTCTGCTCCTCTTCTAAAATGGCAAAAGGGTGACCATCCATTCATCGGTGTTTGATTTCTCCTCCCTGGCTATTCTAGTGACAGTATGTGAAGGAGGCTGAGGTCCACTCTGCAGCGCTTCTCTTATTCCCAGCAGCAACAGTAGGTACTGGGAGAGCCAAACCACTTGTTCCCCGTTGATGTGCCCATCTGAGTGTGCCTGGGGCTGGTAGTCCCCGCTGCTGCAGGAGAAGGCGGAGGAGCCATGCAGGCATGTGCCAATTTTAGACTCCGGTTGTTACTCTGAGCTCGCTGCTAACGATTCAGACTTTGTCTCCAGCCTCTGGCTCTAAGGTGGCAAGTGCTGGCTGCAGAATCCATGGATGAGGTGGGAGAGCCGAACCACTTGCTCCCATCGATGCGATCCATTCTGCAGACAGGCTGAATGGTAGTAGTAGGCTGGATGTTTGCGGGTAGCAGTGGCCAGTGTATTTAATAAAAAAAAATCCTTTTCTCTTTATTGATTGCCAAGCCAAAGTCCTCCCAGAGAGTGCACTTGGCCGCGTGGAAAGCGATGTAGTTGATCGCCTTGAGTTTGCGCAGCTCCTCCAAGTCACACTGGTTCTTCTTCACTAGCAAGTGATTCATGCCCTTCTGCATGTGGTCCTGGGGATATTCTTCAGCAGATCGGTGTGCCTGCATGGCTCCTCCACCTTCTACTACTCCCATTCAGCCTGTCTGTGGAATGGTAGCGCATCCACCTCATCCATGGATTCTGCAGCCAGCACTTGCCGCCGGAGAGCCAGAGGCTTCACTCCTCCTACTGGAGTCGAAGTCCGACTGCTGGGAATAGGTGACAAAGGGCCCGAGTGGTCCGAAACGTTGCCTTTTTCTGTATGTATTTGGGTGAATAAATTTAACACTCTTTCAGCATTCAGTGTGCCACTGGAATTCTTTCTATGTACCTGTATGACCCGTATGGCAGGAGTGGGTCCTCCGGTGTAGCACCTGGTACCACAAAGGGTACATGATCAGGGGTGGAAGCTCTCTACCATTGTTGTTGTGCTGGGAATAGGGGAAGCGCTGCAGAACGAACCTCAGCCTCCTTCACATACTGTCACTAGAATAGCCAGGGAGGAGAATTCAGACACCGCTGAATGGATGGTCGCCCTTTTGCCGTTTTAGAAGAGGAGCGGAAGTGGAGTTTTGGTAAGTTATCTCTTAATAAAGGCTTTGCAACTTAAAAGTTTTATTTGCTTTGGTGTTTATTTTTCCTTCTATACTAACGAATTTTGAAAAAAAAATTTTTTGCTGTTACTGGTCCTTTAAAGCAGCGGCTGCCTGCCCAGAAGTTATAAAACCTATAAGTTGGAAGTAGTTTTAGCAAATAAAGCTGAGCAAGAATGTGCAGCTTTTAGCCTTCTATCCAATGAATGATCGCATATTCCAATCTTCTGGCCAGCCACTAACAATTCAGATTAAATAAAATATAAAAATAAGAGAACAAATCAGAAGATGTTCTGGCCATGACTGCAATCATAGGAAAGTTATATCTGACAAATAGTAGTGACAGTCACCCATTGATCTCATCAGATATACAGATATTAATGATAGCCAACAGAAATCTCATGTCCGATTGACTAAATGACCGATCGCCATGGAGTGAAAAATGTCGGGTTGATCCACAGAAGACACTGCCTTCTGACAACCAACTTCTTCTGTTATCTCTCCTCATTAGAACAATTACCAGGGAAATGATGGATAGGACAGCCCAGTTCTACTTATATTGCCTACATCAGTATGTGTGCCAATATTTCTCTATCTTAGTACTATAATATTAAGCACGTAGATCCCATAAATCATTTTCGCACTACAATAATGTATCCAAAATGTGCAAGGGGCCCTCCGGTCATTAAAGGGCACACTACACCGTACATATAAAAATTTGAAGAATTTTATTGTAGATCTTCTTAACTCCAGGAACACAACAACTCACCAACACGTGAACAGGGTTATTCCATAGTTGTACAGCATATGTTTACAGCCCCCACAGACGTCAGACTTGCAAACCCAGCCTTGGCCTTTTGTTGCACCACCTACCGGACAGGTAGTCCGCCGTACGACCTACGAGCCCTCCACCTCTGGCCCGGTAGGACTTTCTGATGTGCCACCTCCCTCCTTCAGCCAGCGAGCCACCACATCAGTGCCCCTGGCTTTTCTGGGTAGGAATTTTACACCAACGACCTGGGTTGTCCACACTGTCCTGACTATCTCTGATTGTCCTATCTGTGGCCGAGCCACGGCCACTAGGCCTCTATCTCCTTGGTGGGGTGTCAGCTACCCGTACTAGCTTGCCTGACTGACTAATGCACCTAGTGCCCCATTTAACATGTACCTAACTATCTTGTCCTGCTTCCAACTCCACAACCCTGACTATTGCTATCCTCTTTTATACCCTTAGCCCTGAACATTACTATAACATGCCTTCCCCATGTGTTTTTCCCACATCCTACACATATTCTCTACATGTGCCCTACCACTGCTGTCCAGCCTGAAACCTCCTGAACATACCCTTAACACTATTGCCATCTAGTGGACAACCCTTGCAATTACACCCATTTTTTAAGCATTTCAATACTTTTCACCCACATCATTCATGCACATATCAAACACTTATTCACATTCATTTTCATACAACGTCATTTCAATCACCTTACAAATGTATCAGACAGCACCAGGCCCGGACTGACAATCTATCCAAGTCTGAAGCTGAATTGTCCCTCAGCCTGGCCAGCACCAAAACCCGCTCATACGGGAGCACAGTGAGTGTGGCGGCCCCATTGCAGAGAGGTACATAGAGCAGCCCCTCAGCCCGAGCGATACTCTGCAAGGCATTGAGCTCAAGTACGGGGTGATGGGAAGGACATGCATGGGATGGGGCCTACACACAGCCACGAGAGGTGGGAAGGATGACGGGCAGCCTAATAAGTCTCCTGGCACCTGGGATTGGGGGGATCAAGAGTGTCCATCCTGCGGCTCCACATCAGCTGTGGAACTACAACTTCCATCGTCCGAAGGGTGCAGGGTCCTGCATATTCAGGGATGGTGAATTGCCCCTGCGTCTGATACACACGGCCTATAATACAGTCAGGTGGTGTGGCGAGGACACTGGCAATTGTAGTTCTATAAGAAGCTGTAGAAGTGAGGACTAAATTGTATATACACCTGCATTACTCATGCTCCCTAGGCAACAGGGTAACTAGCAGGGCGTCTCTCCCATCCCGAGTATTGATTGCTGCTGCTCAGCTAACAGGACACTCAATAAGGGAGGTACATTAGAGACGCTCACTAGAGCCGGCCATTGACTTGCAGATTTTACCCTTGTATCCGACAAACGAGCATACGTTGCCATCTTCCCACCTGCCACTAATCAGATTAAATAAAGTACAGGTATAGGATCCCTTATCCGGAAACCCGATATCCAGAAAGCTCCGAATTACGGAATGGATCTCTCCCATAGACTCCATTTTATCGAAATAATCCAAATTTTTAAAAATGATTTCCTTTTTCTGTGTAATAATAAAACAGTAACTTGTACTTGATCCCAACTAAGATATAATTAATCCTTATTGGAGGCAAAACCAGCCTATTGGGTTTATTTAATGTTTAAATGAATTTCTAGTAGACTTAAGGCATGAAGACCCAAATTATGGAAAGATCCGTTATCCGGAAAACCCCAGGTCCCGAGCATTCTGGATAACAGGTCCCGTACCTGTAGTAAAAGAACAAATCAGACGATGTTCTGGCTATGACATCAATCGTATGAAAGTTATGTCTGACAAATAGTAGTGACAGTTCCAATATAGTTTTTGTAGTCAGAACTCACCCACTATCCACCTCTTGATTATTCGGGCGGTCCAACCGATTTCATGAACATTCCAATGAATGACACAGCTCCATTCAGGATATTGAATTTAAAAAGCCTTTATTAACATGTGGCTTTTAGATGTGCAACAACATGACGTTTCAGGCTCACTTGTAGCCCTTTTTCAAACGACTGATACAGTAATAGTAGTAGTGTCACCCATTGATATCGTCAGGCAATACATGCAGAGTTATTAACATATACAGAAATCATCTAACCTGTCCAGGCCCGGACTGGCAATCTGTTTGTTCGGGCAAATGCTCGAAGGGCCGCTCCACTTACTGGTGAAATGGGCCGCCTAAACTCTAGTCGTCGCAGACTGTGGCACCACTTGCCTTTAATCTCTCAACCTGCTGTGATCTCTGATCTGCCTAATCCCCTAATCGTCAGCTCCTGGACCCAATTTGATGTGATCCAGTCTCACATGGGAATGAGAGAGGGGACCTTTCCACATGCAGCTGCCTGGTTTTAATAGCATTCTCCCTAACCCAGTACATAACATTCGCTGGCCACCAGGGCAGCCATCAGGGGGGGACAGGGGGGAGAGTTCTAGGGGGCCCGAGAGTAAAGGGGGCCCGGTCACGCCACACTTTCTTGATCAGTCGGGCCCCCCATCTTTCTGCGGCTGCTGACTTCGGGAAGGCATGGACCTTTAAGGGGCCATGACCACCAATTTTCTCATAATGTGAGGGGGGGCCCTGGCCACCAATTTTTTTCTCTCATGTGGGGTCCTAGCCACCAATATTTTTTAATGGGGGGGCCCTGGCCACAAATGTTTTTTTATGGGGGGCCCTGACCACCAATATCTTTTTATTTTTTATTAACACGTGGGAACCCTAGCCACCAATATTTTATTTTGTTTTTTTTTACTGTGTGGTGGGGGGCGGACCTGTGGGGTGGGAAGGGTGTACCTGTAGGTGGGGCTTACAGTGGGCACAGCCCAGGGGGCCCAGCAAATGTTGTCGTATGGGGCCCTGCGATTTCTGATGGCGGTCCTGCTGGCCACAGAATGCCATTTACATACACATTAAATATATCTTATGTTCTAATGTAGAGCTCTTCTTACACAGAGCCGTGGGAATGGACATTGTGCAGAGGACTAAACGTTGAATCTCTGCACTCACTGTCTACCTGCTCAGCATCCACAGCAGAGTTTTAGGAAGAGGAGTTCTCCTTAGAAGGTGAGATCTATTTAGCCAGATTTAAAGCTGAGTCAGCAGGAGAATGACAGCGAGGGCTAAATGGCACTTAAGTGGGGCAAGAAGAAAGTTGCATATTTGTAAAAAGAAATGGAAGGACAATATTGGGGCTAAACAAGGAATATGATTAATGAGGGAACGCAAAGAGAAATAAAGAGAAGAAAGGAAAAGCACAGAATAGAGAGAAACAATTAGAGGAGACAGGTGAGAAGCATCTCAAACACTTTTAGTTATAGAATGTCCAATAACAACTTCAATTATTGCTTTTTTTGTATTCGTTTCATAGTTTTGTAAAACATTTTTCTATTTCTAGCGACTTTGCAACTGGTCTTCATCATTTTTTATTTAATTATTTGCTTCTTCTGCCTCTTTCAGCTTTAAAATGGAAGTCACTCACCCCAACAGCCAAGTTTTTAGTTTTTTATGAATTTATCTGTATGATGCATCGATTTATTATCAGACCTTATTATTGAAATTGCCTCTAGCACTTTGCCTTTAAAGGACCAGTAACACCAAAAATTTTTTTTTTAAAAAATTGGTTAGTATACATAGAAAAATAAACACAAATTAAACTATTCAATTGCAAAGCCTTTATTAAAAAATAACTCACTGAAACTCCACTTCTGGTCCTCTTGAGAAAAGGCGACAGGGCGACCATCCATCCTGCAGCAGTTGATTTCTTCTCCCTGGCTGTCTCTCCTGGCCGCCCTATGTCTGGCGCGCTCTTCTCTGCCGGCAAGATTGACAGCCAGCTTCTTCTTCTTCTCCTCCAGGCAATTCTTTATACGACAGTACTGGTACTGGTCTATGAGCAGTCGTGGTTGGCAGGAAATCGGCGTGTGCTGTCCTATCCCCTTTCTTTGCAGGATCAGGACGATTTCCTTCTGACTGTCCCAGCGGAGACGTTTCCTTTCCTCCCTTGTCGCTCTGAGCAGTGAGACTGACACGGACTACACGGCGCACAGGACACACAGTACATTGAGGAATTGTAAATTGTAGCCCAGATCTGCCAGCACTTGCGCGTAGAAGAGCGATGCGCACAATTTGTTCATTAGTACCAATAAAGCGTCTGGTCGGGGGCGAGCTCCTGTCTGGTCAGTTGTTGGTATATATCTTTCTTACACCAACCTAGCTGGTAGCCGGAGCAAGGTCTGTAAGAGTTACCCCCTGTGATTTTGGATTGTTTTTCCTACGCAAGTGCTGGCAGATCCGGGCTAAAATTTACAATTCCTCGCTATAATGTGTGTCCTGTGCGCCGTGTAGTCCACGACTGCTCCATAGACCAGTACCAGTACTGTCATATAAAGAATTGCCTGGAGGAGAAGAAGAAGAAGCTGGCTGTCAATCTTGCCGGCAGAGAAGAGCGCGCCAGACATAGGGCGGCCAGGAGAGACAGCCAGGGAGAAGAAATCAACTGCTGCAGGATGGATGGTCGCCGTGTCGCCTTTTCTCAAGAGGACCAGAAGTGGAGTTTCAGTGAGTTATTTTTGTGTTTGTGCTTGTGTTTGTGTTTATTTTTCTATGTATACTAACCAATTTTACTGGTCCTTTAATAAATACACTGGGGCTGATTTACTAACAGATGCTAAATTGCACCACAGTGGTTCCCCATAACAGCAGTTTGAACCTTTAATGTGGAGCTTTCTGGATAACAGATCCGATACCTGTACTAATGAGTAAACCCCGCATTTTACAGTTTATTGTTGGCCCCTCTCTGTGTAAAACATTCTCATTCTCTCTCCATCCACATTCTCTGCTGCTGCTGTGTTACTTCCCATAATTTGGATCTTTCTGGATAACAGATCCCATACCTGTACTAATGAGTAAAACCCACATTTTACAGTTTATCATTGGTCCCCTGTCTGTGTAAAACACTCTCATTCTCTCTCCATCCACATTCTCTGCTGCTGCTGTGTTACTTCTCATAATTTGGATCTTTCTGGATAACAGATCCCATATCTGTACTAATGAGAAAAACCCACATTTTACATTTATCTCTGGTCCCCTGTCTGTGTAAAAACACTCTCATTCTCTCTCCCTCCACATTCTCTGCTGCTGCTGTGTTCCTTCCCATAATCTGGATCTTTCAGGATAACAGATCCCACACCTGTACTAATGAGTAAATCCCACATTTTACAGCTTGTCATTGGTTCCCTGTCTGTGTAAAACATTCTCATTCTTTCTCCATCCACATTCTCTGCTGCTGCTGTTTTCCTTCCCATAATTTGGAGCTATCTGGTTAACAGATCACACACTTGCACTAATGAGTAAAACCCACATTTTACAGTTATCTCTGGTCCCCTGTCTGTGTAAAACACTCCAATTCTCTCTCCATCCACAATCTCTGCTGCTGCTTTGTCCTTTCCCAAAATTTAGATCTTTCTGGATAACAGATCCCATACCTGTACTAATGAGTAAAACCCACATTTTACAGTTTATTGCTGGTCCCCTGTCTGTGTAAAACACTCTCATTCTCTCTCCATCCACATTCTCTGCTGCTGCTGTGTTCCTTACCATAATTTGGAGCTCTCTGGATAAAAGATCCCATACCTGTACTAATGAGTAAAACCCACATTTTATATTTATTACTGGTCCCCTGTCTGTTTAAAACACTCTCATTCTCTCTCCCTCCACATTCTCTGCTGCTGCTTTGTCCTTTCCCAAAATTTAGAACTTTCTGGATAACAGATCCCATACCTGTACTAATGAGTAAAACCCACATTTTGCAGTTTATCACTGGTCGCCTGTCTGTGTAAAACACTCTCATTCTCTCTCCATCCACATTCTCTGCTTTTGCTGTGTTCCTTTGGATCTTTCTGGATAACAGATCCCATACCTGTACTAATGAGTAAAACCCACATTTTACAGTTTATCATTGGTCCCCTGTTTGTGTAAAACACTCTCATCCTCTCTCCATCCACATTCTCTGCTGCTGCTGTGTTCCTTCCCATAATTTGGATCTTTCTGGATAACAGATCCCATACCTGTACTAATGAGTAAACCCTGCATTTTACAGTTTATTGTTGGTCCCCTGTCTGTGTAAAACACTCTCATTCTCTCTCCATCCACATTCTCTGCTGCTGCTGTGTTCCTTCCCATAATTTAGATCTTTCTGGATAACAGATCCCATATCTGTACTAATGAGTAAAACCCACATTTTACATTTATCTCTGGTCCCCTGACTGTGTAAAACACTCTCATTCTCTCTCCATCCACATTCTCTGCTGCTGCTGTGTTCCTTCCCATAATTTGGATCTTTCTGGATGACAGATCCCACACCTGTACTAATGAGTAAAACCCACATTTTACAGTTTATCGCTGGTCCCTGTCTGTGTACAACAATCTCATTCTCTCTCCATCCACAATCTCTGTTTCTGTGTTCCTTCTCATAATTTGGATCTTTCTGGATAACAGATCCCACACCTGTTCTAATGAGTAAAACCCACATTTACATTCATCACTGGTCCCCTGTAAAACACTCTCATTCTCTCTCCATCCACATTCTCTGCTACTGCTGCTGTGTTCCTTCCCATAATTTGGATCTTTCTGGATAACAGATCCCATACCTGTACTAATGAGTAAAACCCACATTTTACAGTTTATGGCTGGTCCGTCTCTGTGTATAACAGTGTCAGGGAGCAGTTTTGTTGTTTCTCATACAGAATATATCTCTGTCGCTGTGTGTACAGGCCCATTGGGAAACATGTAAAACACAAATGGTCTGTAAGGCAACAAATATCTATTCAGGTCTCTCATATTCTTATTCATCAGTGCATGGTTGCTATGAAAATTTGGACCCTAGCAACCGGATTACTGAAATTGCGAACTGTAGAGCTGCTGAATAAAAAGCAAAATAATTCAAAAGTCACAAATTATAAAAAATAAGAACCAATTGCAAATTGTGTGAGAATGTGAGTCCAAGTGAGTGTATGTCAGGTACAAGCCAACACTGTGTTCCCTATTCTCATATACATGACATATAATAATGGGGCAGTGTGTGTATTCTATTCATTGTACCATTCCTTATACAAATAATTATACATGCTGCAGGGCTGTCATTCCCTATACTGAGAATGGATACTGAATAAACACACTCTCGTCATGGCAACAAAACCCACTGCATTTTACTCCACAACTTATTTGAAATTAACTGAACTCAGTGACCGTTATGTAACTTGTTAATAGAACTGTCCTGCCTTCAGCTGCACGTGTGATGTCATAATGCTCTGAGTCTTTGTGATGTCATAATGGAAAAAACGTCACAGTGATGTCATAATGGAAAAAGTCAAGGTGTCCGGCTGCAGCCCCGAGATTTCTCATTCTTGATCAGGAGACTGAGGTGAGTAGATCTCTGTATATTTGGGAGCAAATTTGATTAAAAAGAATCATTTTATACTGGTCCCATGTGGGATTACAGACTGCTAACAGTATCATAAGTAGGTTACACTGTCTGGACTTACTCACAATTTTATTTTTCTACTGGGTTTGTGTAAATTGGATCTCCAGCCCTTTAATCTGCAAAAACACAATTTAAACCATGAACTAAACCCTATAGGATTGTTTTGCCTCAAATAAGGATTAATTCTATTTTAGTTGGGATCCAGTAAAAGGTTTTTTGTTTTTTGTTTTAATTATTAAACATTTGAATTAATGGAGTCTATGGGAGACGGCCTTTGTGTAATATGGAGTTTTCTGCATAACAGGTTTGTGGATAACAGAGCCCATAGTTGTATATCTATGTATACATGCACACACACACACATATTGGCATTACTAAAGTCTTTCTTTTTGTCTCTACAGAGAGAATATTCTACGACCAAAGAGAACAAAACTACTAAACTACAAACACAAAACTACTAAAAAACTATCAAAAAACTAGAAAAGAAAGATCAGAAAAGAACAAAACTAGAAAAGAAAGATCAGAAAAGAACAAAACTAGAAAAGAAAGATCAGAAAAGAACAAATCTAGAAAAGAAAGATCAGAAAAGAAGAAAAGCAGAGAATGTTGCGATTATTGCGCAAATGCTTTTGCTTTCGCAAGGTAAGGACGTGGCTCTACTGTAACAGGACATTTCATTTAGTGAGTAACTTGATGGAGGGAGAAACTTGTCCTCAGACTCTGTTACTGGATCATCTCTGAACATTTGTTCTGTTTGTGACCCACTGACAGTTGCTGATAGTGAACATGAGGAGACAGATTGCTCACAGCTCACACTCACTGGGCCTCAATATATCTGTGTATTGTGCAGAAGTCACTAGTGCACTTTCCATTCATACATCTTATAGGATTTGCCTTTAGTACAGGGGATACACTATGTTCTACTTGCTTTTCTACCTCATTTTCAATCATATCATTAAAACTAGTCAATCTCTCCCATTTCCCTTTGCTGAAAAATGAGCAAAATTGCGAAAAGATTTGCAAAACAGCCAAATTTCACGACACACAAAGTCCATGGGCGTTTTTTATTCTTATGACGATTTTTTTGTCCTAATGCATTAAAGTCAATGGGCGTTTTTTCTAATGGCGACTTTTTTATCCTAATGCATTAAAGTTAATGGGTGTTTTTTTCTTATGGCAACGTTTTTGTCCTAATGCATTAAAGTTAATGGGTGTTTTTTTCTTATGGCAATTTTTTTTGTCCTTATGCATTAAAGTTAATAGACCAGCATTGAACTGCCCCACCAATGATGTCACAAAAGGGGCGGGGCAGGACACATCTATAAAACCTGAAGCTGGAAGTCAGAACCGGCAGTGTAAGGCCACAAGAGATGTACAAACCCACCCGACCCACAGCTAAATCCCACGGGTCCCTCGGGTATCAGACCGACCCCACATCACTACACCCCACCCACCTGCCAGGAATCTTTTGTCAATGCCCCCCAGCTCTCAATTAGGAGAGTGACTGGGGAGGGAGAATTCCATGTAACTATAGAGGAAGGAGACTTGTGTTCCCTGGGGAGGCAGCCTCTGATTCCTCTAGAGTTAAGCCACACTCAGGGTTGACACCAATTTTAATTTAAATAGATAAACCACTAACATTTAAGGGCACAGATTCTTCTGTTCAGAAAATATGAATTCATTGCAATTTGAATGTAAAGTTTTTCTTGCTTGCATTGTTTTATAATACAGGACATTTGAAACCTGATATATATATAGATCTATATATGAATTTTCTCTTAACTAAAGCTTTCATTTCAAATTATATCTTTGCTTATTTGTATATTTCTTTTTGTGATAAAAACTTTTTTTTCATTCTTCAATAGAAAAAAGACAAAAATCAGAACAAATCTACGGATCAAGCTGAATTTATTGTGGTAAGCAGAGAAAACTGTACTATTATACTACTATACTATACTACTATACTGAGGGTTTAGTCACTTCATTCATAGACTTGCCCCACATTTCCCCATTATTTCTCCTTTGAATAATATCATCAAGGTTTGGCTTTTGATTAATATAAGACTTAATCCCTACACAGACCCTGACTGTAGTTATCATTGTTATTATTATTATTCCATTATTACTACCAAACTTAAGCAATGGCACAAAGGGTTGTTAGATGAGATTCCTTTAGTTGAAGCCCTATTTAATATAAGTATTAATAGCTCATTGCTCTCTCATTGGAACATCAGGATAGAAGGGGTTGGATGGTGTTTAGCAAGTGAGGGAATACAGGGATATGGGAGATAGCTCATAGTACAAGTTGATCCAGGGACTGGTCTCATTGCCATTTTGGAGTCAGAAAGGAATTTTCCCCCTCTGAGAGGCTCAGTGTCAGACTGGGACACCAGGGGCCCACCCAATAACCTTAGACCAGGGGCCCACTCTCAGTACTAATATTCTTTATCTCCTCAATCAACCTCTATTCTCCTAGTTTGTTTTCTTTACATACTATAATCTTTTATTCCATCTATTTAGCCTCTTTATTCTCATAGAATAGGGAAAGGCCATGAAATAAGACAAAAGTTTAGCAGCCAACTGTCACATTGGCCCACCGGGAGTTTTCCTGGTATCCCTGTGGGCCAGTCCAACTCTGGAGAGGCTTCAGAAGGGTTTTTTTGCCTTCCTCTGGATCAACTGGCAGTTAGGCAATTTATATATAGACATAAAAGGCTGTGTGTCTTTTTTCAACCAAACTCACTATGGAAAAAGTGACACAAAGCCATGGAATTGATGCAGACATAGTTGGTTGAACTTGAGCTCAATGGTTACGATCAATGGAAATATAAGAATTTCCCATTAGTGATTATTACCATATTTGCCACATTTCTCTGCAAAAATGATGCCCATAGACTAATGGGTGAAATTTGTCACCAATAGACATCAATACATTTTTGGTGAAGTGAAACAAAAATGAATATAAACAGTCTTTTTATGTCTGAGTTACAGTCAATAAGCAGCAGTATTTACAATATATTTCTTTTTTTCCTGTTTATTTAACCAGGAATTTCATCAGGAGGAGAGCAGAGACAAAGTAAGCAAATCGAATACATAGCCTAACTTTGTGTTACTTTGCATTACATTGATCAGTGATTAATGGATTCTTCATGTTTTTCTTGTGTTAACCAGGAAGAACAGATCAGTGAGCAGGAGGGATCTAACACCACCCCCAGCCACTGCCAGGTAAGCACAAAATAACCATCAATCCAAATCTGTATTTTAGCGGCTTCCCTACAGAGCCAAATAGATGTGATAAAACATGTTATTAATGACACATTTAAGCACCTCCATAGATGATTCACAAATGATCTCTCTATTTAGCAGGAGACACTGGTTGAAACTGGCAATACCAGCTGCCAGGATGAAGAACCAGTAGTGGAGGACCTGGGCCCTACCATCGGCCAGGAAGAGCTGGAAGAGACTGACAACCTCCAAGAACCTATTGACCCTCTGAATGAGATCTGTGAGGTAACCTGCAAAGGATTTTATTTTATAAACAATACACACAATAATATTAAAACCACTAACTCAGCATCACATTGAGCCACATTATATTCAATTAAACAAGTTCTTTAGAGAGACAAATGAATGTGATGATAAATGTTTCTAATGATGTGTTTAAGCTCCTCACCCACATAATGTGTCTTTATTTAACAGGAGTCAATAGAAAAAACTGGCACTGACACCAGCCAGAATGACTGCCCAGAGGAAGAACAGCTGGACAGTGAACTCAGCCAGATTGAGGCCGAGGAGATTGTTGAGGTTTGAGATTATTTAATATTAAACCATTCTAACTAAGGATGCACCGGATCCACATTTTTGGATTTGGCCAAGCCCCCGAATCCTTCATGAAAGATTAGATAATACCGAACCGAATCTGAATCCTAATTTGTCAGGAAATGAAAAATGCGGAAAAAATCCCCCTGATTTCCCTACCGCCCCTAATTTACATATGCAAATTAGGATTCAAAATCGGTTCAGCCAGGCACAAGGATTCGGTCGAATCCAAATCCTACTGAAAAAGGCCGAATCCTAAACCGAATCCTGGACTCGGTGCATCCCTATCAATAACATCCATATATGCAAGAATTAAGAGAAAAATTCTGCATTTATAGAAAATCTTTGTTACTGATTATGTTTTTCTGTCTTAAACAGGAAGAACAACTGAGTGAGCAGATGGAGGAGGAGGATAATGAAGAGGAGACATCCTCTAACTCCAGCCACTGTCAGGTAAGCAGAAAATAACCAGCAAATGCAAATCTATATTTTAGCAGCCTTCCTATAGAGCCAAATAGATGTGAGAAAACATGTTATTAATGACACGTGTCTTTATTTAACAGGAGTCAATAGAAAAAACTGGCACTGACACCAGCCAGAATGACTGTCCAGAGGAAAAACAGCTGGACAGTGAACTCAGCCAGATTGAGGCAGAGGAGATTGTTGAGGTTTGAGATTATTTAATATTAAACCCTTTTAACCTATTTTGGACCATGCACAAACCCCTCTATCAAATAAAATGCCACAAACTACGATTTAGCCCCCCTTTTACCATAACCAAATATCAAATGCAAATGAACTAGAAGACCAAGGAAATACCCAAAGAAGTTTGAGCAGAAATATGTAATTAAACCTTTCCTTTCTCAATATACATATAAAGAGGATGTATGACCTCTTGCTAATTTTACTCTATAATTAGCTGCTTGTGAAAATTATAGATATGTCTTAATTCAAACTATAGGCAAAGTAGAGTTTAACACAAGCCCTTTTCATTGAACTAATGTTGAAAATTGGCAGATATTTCCCCATTATACAAATTCCTACTCCACGTCTAATGCTGAACTCTCTTTCCATAGGGTGGAAGCACTAAGGCAACCGAATATTTTTTTTCTAGTAAAACATTAAACCATTTTAAATTGAATTTGGCCTTAATTAAGGCCCCCATCCAATCAAATCGCACAAATGATTATGTAGGTCCATATTCCCCAATACTTATATTCCCAAATACACAGGTGCTAAAAATACAAGTGCAATAACATACATATTTCCAATCATGTGCTATTGCAGTAGATACAACTGGGAGCGTAGCCATGATTATGCTAGAATTTTAAGAGAAATGCTGCATTTATGGCAAATATTTGTTACTGATCATGGTTTTCTGTCTTAAACAGGAAGAACAACTGAGTGAGCAGAAGGAGGAGGATGATGATGAGGTGGAGACAACCTCTAACTCCAGCCACTGCCAGGTAAGCAGAAAATAACCAACAAATGCAAATCTGTATTTTAGCGGCTTCCCTACAGAGCCAAATAGATGTGATAAAACATATTTTTAATGACACATTTAAGCACCTCCATAGATGACTCACAAATGATTTCTCTATTTAGCAGGAGACACTGGTTGAAACTGGCAATACCAGCTGCCAGGATGAAGAACCAGTAGTGGAGGACCTGGGCCCTACTATCGGCCAGGAAGAGCTGGAAGAGACTGACAACCTCCAAGAACCTATTGACCCTCTGAATGAGATCTATGAGGTAACCTGCAAAGGATTTTATTTTATAAACAATACACACAATAATATTAAAATCACCAACTCAGCATCACATTGAGCCACATAATATTCAATTAAACAAGTTCTTTAGAGAGACAAATGAATGTGATGATAAATGTTTGTAATGATGTGTTTAAGCTCCTCACCCACATAATGTGTCTTTATTTAACAGGAGTCAATAGAAAAAACTGGCACTGACACCAGCCAGAATGACTGCCCAGAGGAAGAACAGCTGGACAGTGAACTCAGCCAGATTGAGGCCGAGGAAATTGTTGAGGTTTGAGATTATTTAATATTAAACCATTTTAACCTATTTTGGACCATGCACAAACCCCTCTATCAAATAAAATGCCACAAACTACTATTTAGCCCCCCTTTTACCATAACCAAAAATCAAATGCAAATGAACTATCACCCTAGAAGATCAAGAAAATAGCCAAAAGAAGTTTGAGCAGAAATATCTAATTAAACCTTTCTTTTCTCAATATACATATAAAGGGGATGTATGACCTCTTGCTAATTTTACTCTATAATTAGCTGCTTGTGAAAATTATAGATATGTCTTAATTCAAACTATAGGCAAAGTAGAGTTTAACACAAGCCCTTTTAATTGAACTAATGTGGAAAATTGGCAGATATTTCCCCATTATATAAATTCCTACTCCACGTCTAATGCTGAACTCTCTTTCCATAGGGTGGAAGCACTAAGGCAACCAAATATATTTTTTTCTAGTAAAAAAACTTAAACCATTTTAAATTGATTTTGCCCTTAATTAAGGCCCCCATCCAATCAAATCCCACAAATGATTATGTAGGTTCCTATTCCCCAATACTTATATTCCCAAATACACAGGTGCTGAAAATACAAGTGCAATAACATACATATTTCCAATCATGTGCTATTGCAGTAGATACAACTGGGAGCGTAGCCATGATTATGCTAGAATTTTAAGAGAAATGCTGCATTTATGGCAAATATTTGTTTCTGATCATGGTTTTCTGTCTCAAACAGGAAGAACAACTGAGTGAGCAGAAGGAGGAGGATGATGAGGAGGAGGAGACATCCTCTAACTCCAGCCACTGCCAGGTAAGCAGAAAATAACCAGCAAAATCAAATCTATATTTTAGCAGCTTCCCTATAGAGCCAAATAGATGTGAGAAAACATGTTATTAATGACACGTGTTTTTATTTAACAGGAGTCCATACAAAAAACTGGCACTGACACCAGAAAGAACGACTGCCCAGAGGAAGAACAGCAGGACAGTGACTTTAGCGAGAATGAGGCTGAGGAAATTGTTGAGGTTTGAGCTTATTTCACATTAAACCATTTCAACTTATTTTTGGTCCATGCATAGACCCCCCTATCCAACTAAATGCCAAAAAAACTATTTAGCCCCCCTTACACCCTAGAAGAACATGAGAACTGAAAACCAAGATCCAGGTCATTGTTACAAAGATCAACACAACACCCAAAAGAAGTTTTAGCAGAAATATCTAATTAAAACCTTTTTTTCTCAATATACATTTAAAGAGGATGTATGACCTCTTGCTAATTTTACTCTATAACGAGCTGCTCATGACAATCATAGATATGTCATAATTCAAACTAAAATTGTAACCCTTTTAATTAAACTAATGTTGAGAAAGGGAAGATATTTCCCCGTTATACACCTTCATTCATGGTTCAGAGTTCAGTTCACATAAGAAAAAAAATGTATCAAAGTGATACCAGAAAAAAAGGAGAATCCGTTATACAGATTAAATGTGCAAAGCAGTGACATTTCCACCTGTTGTATTGCCCCCCCCCAGCATATTAACCTTTCCATCAATAATAGTTTTAACAGAACTCATCTGATAAACTTTCTTTTTTCTTCCCCAGGAGGATGATGCATCTCCTCTTTCCAAGAAGCTCCCGGTAAGGAAATATTACAAAACTGTATTGTGGAACACTAAAAGCACAATTTTCATGGTTTTACTTTATTACTCCAGCCTCTGTCTTCTCCCTTAATATCCCATTTACAAGTTTTCCCTATACCACCTGTTTATTTATTTATTTATCCACCTACATTATATTTTTTCAATATGAATATTTTAATATAATTATTTATCATGTTTTTAAATACAATTTTACCTTTTAGGAACCCGGGAGATTTTTGAAGTTGGGCGAGCCCATCGGAAAGGGAAGATTTGGACCAATTCATTTGGTGAGATATTCCATTCAATGTCGTCTTTTTGGATGATTTCCTATTTCTGCTTCTTGGTCTTTCTTTCTATAGTATTGTCCTTTCTGTATTTTTTGTGTGTTTCTGAATTAGCCTCTAAACCTTGCTCTAGTCACTTGCAATATCTGTTGGCTTTATCCATCTGTTAAGTTCATAATCATAACAGAGCTTCTTTCTACTTTTGTTCCAGGGATGGCACTGTGAGAAACAAATGGAGGTGGCCATCAATATTATACCCAACAGGGAGGTAATGACTTCATACTGTTCCTATTATTAGATACTAATAAGCCTCTGGTTGCTCCTATGTTATGATTATCAGTAGAAGTAGAACATAATAACCAAATACTGACATGTCCCCAGGTCTGTGCCAGTGAAATGCTCTTCTGGGTTTAGCAGATGCATTATAGAATGGCAGTAATAACCTGATGGATGGAATTGTTTGTCATTTTTTATAACTAGGTTGGGGGTATTTTAAATGTTAATTGTATCCATTTTATTTAATTGTGTTTCTTTTGTTTTAGAATGAAAAATACCTCAATGATGAACTGGAAATTCTCCCAAAGCTTTCAGGCCACCGAAACATCATCAACTTTTATGGGGCCTACTATCATAACACAAAGAACAAGTCAAAAACCCAAGGTTTATGGGTAAGGAAATGTTTATTCAGATAGGTAAAACTTTATGGACCAAATTGGCCAATCAAGAGAATTAATATAAACTTGTATTTTACATGGAAATAGGATTAGTTTGGTAAAAATGCACATCACCATAAAACAGGCCAGTTACATGTCATATATTGTATAACTGTAGCAATTATAGGCTTTATGTTCTTTATTTGTCTTCTAGATCTCTCTGGAACTTTTTGAGGGCTCAGTCAGTGGCCTCAGGGAGACAAGGAGAAACAATTCACTGGGCGAGAAGTGGACCTCGTACATTTGCAAAGAGGTCTTAAAGGTATGTCATACGGGAACCTCTCTGCTTCTATTCACGATTTATGTCAATAGTTAAATATTTCTTTTCTCACTTTGATTTTATTCATTTCCCAGGGTCTGTGTCATCTTCAGAAATATCATGTCATTCATCACGACCTGAAACCTGAAAACCTCAGGCTGACATCATCCGGAGATGTGAAAATCTGTAAGTAACACTTAGGGGGGACATTTTGAAGATTTAGGAAATGTAAAGTGAGAGAGTTTTATTGTTTCATTTTCTCTCTCAATTTCTCTTGCTTAGTCTCACAAGGCCACAAATATTTACATAAACCTTTGAAAATCTTTAATCCGACATAAACAATATTCCTTCACTAACACTTTCTCCCATGCAAATGTTTTCCAGAAAATGAACAATAAATAGGTTCTTTCATAATTTATTGTTGGACTGAATTTTCAACATTAGAATGAATGTTTTTATCATTTAATTTCAGGTGATTTTGAATTTGCCACCATTGGGAAGAGGAGTTCCAGCACCAACGGGACTCCTGCATATATGGCTCCCGAGGCACTTGCCTGTCTCGTAAATGACCATCTGGACTATGACCACAGGGTATTGTTACCTTTATTTATTCTGTATATCGGCTACATGGGGTGAAGCGCATGCAATGTTTTGCTCACTCATTTCACATAAGTCTCTCATAACAGTGAAAACAAAGTTGTAAAGTACTTGCCCTGCTATGAGAGGGGGATCTGAAGTGAGAGAGAGAAATGCATTCTAAGTGCAGGGAACAAGAATGGAACAAACCAACCTCATTTAACTACTTCTTCTTTTTGGGTTTTTATAACTCTGTGTAACATCAAACTTCTCTCTGGGGCTCTGTTTAGTGCCATTATTTAGGAAAATGACATGTTTTCTATCAGTACAGAGTGGCATAATTCTAATGGGTGTGTTATTCACAGTTTCACATAGAGCCACTTTCAGGGGGTGGATTGACAGAAGAACTATCAGAATAATCTATTACTGGAATGCTTTTAATGTCCCCTGTATAAACTCTTGTCTAATATTTGTTTTTTCCCTATATTTTGATATGTAGGCCGACATCTGGTCATTGGGAGTCAGCGCCATTGAAATGGCACAGGGCTATCTCCGTAAGTAACTCTTATCATGTGTCTGTCCCATCATCCATAAAGAATTGTTACTAAACAATGACACAGGGTATTAATGTGTCTAACACAGAATAATGTTGTATCCTTTGTAAATGAAACAATGAATTTTACTAAATAGTGTCATTATCACCATGTTCTAATATATTATTTTCTTCTAACCTGTAGCATACGGCAATCTGAGGGGCCACAAGCTGATCAACAGAATTGTCAAAGGTCCTGCTGTAACACTCACGGGGAACAACTGGTGAGTGACTTCCCCTGAAATAGGAAAAGAGAGTGAGGGGGAGGTGGGGAAATTGACATGGGAGTAAGGGGGGTACAAAAGAAAAAGAGAGTCGGGATGAAATAGGGGGGAATAGGCAAGGGAGAAGTTATAGGGAGGGATGGGGAGCGACACCATCAAGACTTACTGATTGGTGATTAATGATTAATTGGCGTCAGTGAGTTCCTTTAAACAGGGAGGCTTATGGGATATTCAGGGCACATGGCTGTCCTTGTGGGTTCTGATTCCTTTAATAGTCTTTTTATGGCATGAACTGTTTCATAAAATATTATATTTATAACATGAACAATTATAATATTGACTAAATTTTGTTTTTTCTAGGAGTGAAGAATTCTACTTCTTTATCAGCGAGTGCGTGCAGAAAAATCCAAATAAAAGACCCACCGCACGCGAGCTCCTCGGGCACCCCTTTATTACTGGGCTCCGTGATGAAATGGGTGTGAAGAGGAGCATCGCTAAACAACTACAGAAAGGCTGGAAGAACTAAAGAACTGAAGAACTGAAGCACAAAGGCACCATCGGGGGGAGGGACGGGGGCATAAGGGGCCCATTTGTCATCTTGGGCCCCAGTATAACATCTTGGTCCCCGATGGCAGCCTACAAGAAAGAAATATGGAATCCAACAAAGAACAACATCTATTTGTTTGAAAAGAAACAAATAAACTATTCATTATTAATTTGATTTATTTGGTTTTATTTTTTTTTGTTTTCCAAGAAAAATGTATTCAGTTTAGTTTCTTGTATACTGACACAAGGGGAGACCTTCTTAGTGAGTAGGAGAAGTTAATTACAGACAAAGTTCTAAAATAATAAATAGAATAAAATGTATTTGGGCAAATCCACTATTATTTGTAGAAATAATAGTGTAGAGGACCATAAATCCTCAAAAAGCAGCTTTCTAGGGCTCCGGACGGCCAAGATAAAATTGCGGCCTAGTACCACAATAGAAGCTGGGGACTTGTGTAACCGCCAATCCAGCGGCGGGCCCGTCCGGAACTTGCATGTGAATTCACCTGGCCAGCACCTAACCGGACACCAAAAGAGATCCAGGTACAGGGAAAGAGGGGCTCCTTATCCCTCTGTACAAGGTGTACAACAACTGAGACCCCAGGGGCACTCTCTCCCCCAAGCACATAAGAAAACTATGCAGGAGACCCAGCCACACAGACTGTTTATACAGAGTTAAGTCAGACACAGCTCCCAGATCACACCTGCCCAGCCAGTATAAGGCACAGGGACAAAGCAGAGTTCCAGCAAAGGAGCCCCACAATTAACCCCTTCTTGTGAGACTGATAATCCACTTGTGGAGACCTGACAGCATATGTGCAAAATTGCCATTGCAATTAACATTAGCAGTCATCCCTTTTTCTGCTGGAAAACACCACTCTGCTGTATACTCTGGCAGCAAAGCAATACAAAGAAGCTCTGCTCTGGCTCTCTAATAGAGTACCCCCACTCTGGGTCCTGAAAGACCCTAAATTAATGCAGACATGGAGCACTGATGTTACTGTAACCCAGTGATCAAGGCATTGCACACACACCTCAGGCTGGGCACATACAGAGGGACATCTAGTGCTATATACCGTGATCTGAGTATGGGCAAATACGGCCCCAGACAGAAAACTCTTGAACAATATACCATGAAGAGAGATAAAGGGCCAGACTCCCCACCTAGGGACATGGATGATGGATCTCCACAGAAATTGAAGAACTAAAGGTGGATGTTTCATTACTCAGAGCAAACTTGCAAATGGTACGAAAAAGAGTGACCACTGCAGAGGGACGTATATCTGGGCTAGAGGAGAGGTGTGACCCACTACTCAATCAGATACAACAACTTACCCAACAGATACGCACCCTGGCAGATCTCCTGGAGGACTATGAGAATCGCCAACAGAGGAACAACCAGAGATAATCAGTCTCCCTGAAAGATCTGAGGGTAACAACCCAGAGGCATTCATAGAGAGCTGGATAAAAGACACCCTGGGAGTGAACAATCTGTCCTCCTGTTTTGTAGTGGAGTGGGCTCACCGAGTCCCAGGGAGGCCCCCTATTCCTGGGACACCCCCTAAGCCCTTCCTGCTGCGCTTACTGAACTATAGAGATGGAAATATCATCCTGGCCCTGGCAAGAGACAAACGGGACCTAATCAATGAAGGTAACAGGATTGCAATATACCCTGACTACTCGTCTGGTCTACAAAAGAAACGTAATACCTTTATGGAAGTCAAGAGAAAATTGAGGGAATGGAGATTGGCACATGGGAAATTTAAAAAATGATTGTATCTCTAGAGCATCCCCAGTGTTTTTGAACCAATGTGGGTTTGGTTGGACAGCATGCCACCCCCTAAAATCCTGCCACCCAAGGCCTGGGCCTAGGTGGCCTTTCCACAAATCTGGGTCTGAGCAGTCATCGACCCGTCAAAGAAACCAGAAGGGTTTGGGTAGGTTCTCAATTTTCTTCTCCCCACTGAATGACTTAGACACAATTCTGAGACACTAACAGAGGGCCCCCGACCCCCTCAATGGGCACATTCTTATACATAGTTACATAGTTACATAGTTAAATTGGGTTGAAAAAAGACAAAGTCCATCAAGTTCAACCCCTCCAAATGAAAACCCAGCATCCATACACACACCCCTCCCTACTTTTAATTAAAATTCTATATACCCATACCTATATTAACTATAGAGTTTAGTATCACAATAGCCTTTGATATTATGTCTGTCCAAAAAATCATCCAAGCCATTCTTATAGTCATTAACTGAATCAGAATCACAACATCACCCGGCAGTGCATTCCACAACCTCACTGTCCTGACTGTGATGAACCCCCTACGTTGCTTCAAATGAAAGTTCTTTTCTTCTAGTCTAAAGGGGAGGCCTCTGGTACGGTGATCCACTTTATGGGTAAAAAGGTCCCCTGCCATTTGTCTATAATGTCCTCTAATGTACTTGTAAAGTGTAATCATGTCCCCTCTTTACACACTATACACTTGATAATGTATGGAAATGGAAAAACCTGCAGCCCAAACTTGACCCGGGAACTTGATATCGGAGAAGGGCGATAGGGGTGCCCTTAGGTAAGGCTCTGGACTATGTTTCAGAACACTATATTATTCAGGGACAGTAAGATATCCTGTCACTCTAATGAGATGGGGTAGGAGGGCCAAGCTATAACAATTGGCAAACATATATATAAGGAAGAGGCAACAACTCCTGGTGGCAATGCCATTGATACACCATTTACTTGGTTCATGAGTTCCTTTTTGTGAGAGGTCTCCACGCTACAGTTACAGTTCAGGGTAAAAGCCCACCAAGTTACAAGGTTGGCCAGGGTGGGTTTGGGACTGTTAATGTAACTTTGCAATGGCTGTGGCCTGCACAACACTATCCTGCCCATCTCACCCTAGTGGCGTGGTGGACCAAGTGTAGGGGCTCTAGCCAAATTTTTTTTTAATAACTTGTAGGGGCCCTGACCCCAGTAACAAGTGGACCCCAGAGAGTATTCCTAAAGTTTCCCCCCCCCCGGCCTTTTCTTTAGTTCCACATTACCCCCAACTTTTCTAGGGGCCCTAGCCCATGAAACATCACACAGTATGGGATCCCTCCACCTGGGGAATGTTGAGGGGATGACACTGGGACTCACCAAACATGCACTTTTCTGTGGGGTGTTCATCTGATCCTCTTTAACCAGCAGCTGCTCCTTTGGTGATGGGATATCTGCCTCTTTCTCCTCCATGCAATCTTTTCCCAATTCTTTAAGTCCGGAGATCACACAGCCACTGGACTCCACACAGACAGGGTTTTCACTTGGGGAAGCCACAGCCTCTGCCAAGCCTTTAAAGGCGCAGGAATCAAATTCAGGTTCTGCAAGCATTTCTTCCCTACGACAATCTTCAAATTGTAGGATCCCCAGATAGTCTCTTATAATATCCAGCTCCCAATAAACTAGTTCAGCTAGCCAGTCCCTCCTTTCCTCTGTATCATTCATGCCAATGTATCTAAACTGGCTTGTATAGAGGCTCCAGAACTCCTCCTCTAGGTCACCCACAAAGGTGTTGTAGTTACAGAACTTCTGTTGGTCCCAGAGCTCTTGCCATTCCTCCCAGCTGTGTGGAAGGGGGCGCACTGTGTAGGAACTATACTTGTATCTCCCACCTGGTGCATTGTGCTCTGCAGGACATAGTAATTAGCCTCTAGGTCTGTCTCCATCTTCACCAGCTGTTCTAACCCATGTGTCAGGGCCTCATCTGCAGAGAGTCCAAGATAGTCACACCTCTGCCAAAACAAGGTGTTCTCCCTAGGATCAGTAGGGATCTGTGGAGTCCAGGAGTCAGTAAATGTATCCCATGAGACACTGTATATTCCAGGTGGAGCTTCCATGATGCAGAGATGAATGGGAGCTGGAACTTTGTTTCTCCAATGTCCTGGTACCCAATCCCACCGCTGCCACCAGTGTTACAGCACTAATCTGGGAGAGGATGTGGGCATAGGGTAGGATTCACAAACACAACTCCTTTTAGGGAATGAGCTCTTTATTTAGCATGGCAACTTCACGTAACAGGTTTTTCTCAGAGTCTAGATGGTAGCCAGCCTGCATTCAATGGTTCTGCATGAGGATAATGCCAGGGTTGGGCACTGCTACTGCTGGTCACTGGAACATGTGGGTACAGTTGTGATGGTTTACAGCTGGGCAGTCTCTGTGATCTTCCATTTGTATAAAAAGACTAACAAATTGGAATTCTTAACAGCCACCTTTGTAAGCCAGAAAGTGAACAGACCCTGTCATAAATGCAGAACAGGGTTTGAGTCCTTCTGTTAACCACAAAGGCAGCTTCCACAAGGGTACAATGAATTATAATGGTGCCAATCACAGCTAATACTATTTGGCCAATGAGGCGCCATTTGGTGAGCATGCCAAGTTTAGTCTGAATGTAGGATCCAGACAGTACACAGCTCTTGGGGTCATCTATGTGTATTGAGTCACAGAGGGGTCACTTACCGAGGAATGCAGGTCTGGCTATCCAACATCAAAAACCACATAGGGAAAGGTTATCATACACATACCATTTGTTGAAGCAGTTAGGAGCAACTAAGCCATAACATAACAGTTGCCATTTTCCCCTCACAAATAATAGTTTGTTTTATCACAGGGGGTCCTTGGCCACCAATGTTTTTTTTTATTTAACTTGTGTGGGGCCCTGACCACCAAAACTTGTAACGGGGCCCTGGGCACCAAAGTACTTTTTTTTAACTTGTAGGGGGGACTTAATGTTTTAATGCTTGTGTCTTGTGTGGCCTTCATATGGATGGGTGAGGGAGGATTGGTGAGGGGGGCTCATAAAATTCTGTTGTGTGGGGCCCCATGATTTCTGATAGCAGCCCTGATAACAAGTAGTTATTTACCAAATAATTGTGTCTCTGTCATTGGTTTCCCTGAGTTACTGCACCTGGGTGTTGCACATTGTATTACATATGGAGTAAGGAATTAGGGCAGGTAGTGAACAGAGTCAGGAAGAGGCAAGGAGTTAATAACCCAGGAGATCAAAAACCAGGTTCAAAGCTTAGGCAGGAACTGTAGCAAACAGAGACAGATTGGGCAAGGAACATAGAAGCAAATAATCTTTTACATTCAAATTTGGCACTAATGTGACATCATGGCATAACTATTGGTGGATGGGAGACCCAGGAAGAAATTCAAAAGAGACAAGAACAGGTATTGGCAAATAAATGTGCAAGAATACATGTTATTCATCCCAGAGTATGAAATGAGGGATTGGAAAATTTAGCATTTGGAAGAGAAACTTAAATACATTTCAAATCATAATAATATGAATTTGTGACAGCATTTTATGTGGAATAGATCTTGTCTTCGATGAGGAGCTGAAAAGGAAAGTAAAGTCTGGGATGGCAGTGAATGTGATCGACTAATGATGAGGACCCTTGTTCCAGAGCCCCAGTCTGGTACTTTATCCTCCACTGCTGTTTTGTTTTCCATGGAACAGAATGCTAACAATTCTTTTATGGATGTATATCATAATGGGACAACATCAATAAAAGTAGACCTCGCATTAGTAAAGTCAGTTGAGAAACTCACCTCAGATGGCAGCTCTCCATTAGGTACCAGTGGATTCAATCAACCACCCCCCCGCCATCGTCCAAATGAATGGGGTAATGGAGTATGATCTGAGCAGACCCGGGCAGAGACGTATACTTTATCTACCCCGAGAGTATCTCCGTGGTGGCTAATATTAAATCTACCCTAGACAATGCTGAGGTGGCAATAGAATACCATGAGTATTGTTTGAGATGCGGGTGTTTCCCCCTCCATACATCTGTGAGGCTGGTTGTTTCCAGCCAATTGGCAATGGCTACTGAGTCATAGGCTACTGGACAGAGCCCATATTAAAACCTTCTACCCAAGGGTACCCCTTTCTGTAGAATCTCATTGCGGACTTGCAAGTCAGCTGGAGGGGGGAGATAAACATTAAATATTATGTATAATGGGTTGTGCACCCTCAACTTCAGAATTAAGTATCTACCAACCCCGTCAGAGTTTAGGCATTCAAGTGAACAGTATGGATCTTCTAACTAAGATTGCCACTATATGTAGAGAATTCAGTGTGATTGGCACCCAGTTCCATTAAGGCACACACTCTCTGCCCTACTAGGTGGGTCTCTTGGAGCATAATAAGATCTGCCCCTGACTTTCTCAGTTGGCCTATCATTATGGATTTTTTGATTTTATCATTGAGACACCGGGTGTTTCAAGATAAAGTAAGTTTGTCTTATACCATCAGCCTTAACAATAAAGTTATCAATAGTAATGAGAGAAGCGTCGGGGGGCGTCACTCTTGTGAACAATCAACGCCTTGTACAGTGTCGGACTGGAACACCAGGGGCCCACCCAAATACCTTAGACCAGGGGCCCACTCTCTGTACTATATTCTTCCTCTCCTCACTCAGCCTCCAGTCTCCTAGTCTCTTTTGTTTACATATCATAATCTATTATTCCATCTATTTAGGCTCTTTGTTCTCATAGAATGGCCATGAAATAGGCCAACATTGAGCAGCATGAGGGTCCCACTGACACCTGGGCCCACCGGGAGTTTTCCTGGTATCCCAGTGGGACAGTCCGACACTGGTCTTGTAATTAGTGTATGGGAAGGCGGCTTTTGGCCTCAAAATAGCAACATCCAAACATACTTCATAAACATTTTTATTTTAAATTTTTACTTTCTTTAATGAAAAAGAAACCTATGTCCAATATACTTTAATTAAAAAATGTTTTTATAAGAACCCTGACTGTATGCAGTGAAATTCTCCCTTCATTTACTTCTGTGGATAGGATTTTTTTTAAAACTAGAAACAAAAAGAAATCCTCGAGAAAATAGACTTCCTTGAGAGAACAAATTCGCCCATCACTATTAATAAGTACAGGGAGGCAAATGCATTTCCATCGTGTCCTTTGTGTATTTCTGTCGATCATCCTTCTCTCCGTCCGTCTGGCTAAAACAATACAATATAGTCAGACTCTGTATATATATTATTTATGGACCTGTGATTTTTGCCTGGAACGACTTTGGAAGAAGTATTTAGAGCCAGAGACATAAGCGAGATGTGCCCAGTGATTAGACAGGTCTTACATGGGGTGTGATGCGGCTCCATGCAACTGTCAGATAACAGCACATAATAAAGTGTTTGTACTGAATAAACTGGGGCATTTGTTCTGGAAAATTTAGCAATATTCATTGAAATGACCTATGGTCTGTAATACTGACAACATTTGTAAATGGCTTATTTATCTCACCATGTTTTGTAATTTACATTCATTATTTATTTATTTTTATTCCAAGATATTAAGAGATACATGTACTGTTAATATGAATGAATTTTGTTACAACAGCGCCACCTGCTGGTCAGTTTCCCACCAGTCTGACCACCAAGTAGTCAAGGAAGTTGTTGGAGAAAGAAAGAGGCTGCTCTGATGTTCTTCTGCTTAGGAAAGATTTGAGAAAGGTTTCTAACTTTATTCCTCATTCCTTATTCCTTTCTTAGGGTGGAAGAAGTGAGGGTGTTTGCAGATAGGGCAGGGGGCTCCGGGGTAGAGTCCGGCCCAGGTCTGTTTTTGCAGACCCTTGCCCAACCTATACCCGCTTACCCTATGCCCAGCTGCCTTGCTTACCCGCTTTCTGAAACCAAATGAAGCCTACCCGAACCTTTCCCGCATTAAGTATTGTGCAGACAGGAAGTGACGTCACTTAAAGGAGAACTAAATCCTAAAAATGAATGTGGCTAAAAATGCCATATTTGATATAGTGAACTTATTGCACGAGGCTAAAGTTTGAGCTTGTCGATAGCAGCAATGATCCAGGACTTCAAACTTGTCACAGGGGGTCACCATCTTGGAAAGTGTCTGTGACACTCACATGCTCAGTGGGCTCTGATTGGCTGTTGAGAAGCTAAGCTTAGGGCTCGTCACTAATTATCCAGCAGAAAATGAGCTTCCCTGGCTGTAATATAAGCTGATGCTACAGGTTTGCTGATTATTCAATTCTGATGCTAATTGCACTGGTTTCTGTGCTGCCATGTAGTAATTATGTGTATTAATTACTAATCAGCCTTATATTGTGACATTTCTATTCTATGTGTACTGTATATTGTGAGTGGGTCCCTAAGCTCAGTAAGTGACAGCAGCACAGAGCATGTGCAGTGAATCAGCAGAAAAGAAGATGGGGAGCTACTGGGGCATCTTTGGAGACACAGATCTTTACTGCTAAAGGGCTGTGGTTGCCTTGGGCTGGTACAGAAGCACAAAACATCATGTACAACAATTCTATCTATTTCTTTAGTTAGGCTTTAGTTCTCCTTTAAACCGGAATTGGTGTCACAGAGCAATTGTCCCGACAGATTTGCGGGTGTCCCGATGCAGGGCTCTAACCTGGGGGGTGGCGGAGGCCTCGGATGTGTGTGTGTGCGTGTGGGCCCTTGATGTGGCGGCCTATCGGCCTGAACCCCCCCCCCCATTTGAAAGCTGCAAAGAGTCAGAAGAAGAAGTCAAATCATTCATTAACTATAGAAAAGAAAATAAAGGCCAATTGAAAAGTTGCTTAGAATTAGCAACCTTTAAGTTAACTTTTAGTATGTTATAGAATGACCAATTCTAAGCAACTTTTCAGTTGGTCTTCCTTTTTTTTTTTATAGTTTTTTATATGTTTAATTATTTGCCTTCTTCTTCTGACTCTTTCCAGCTTTCAAATAGGGATCACGGACCCCATCTAAAAAACAAATACTCTGTAAGGCTACATATATATTATTATTGCTACTATTTATTCATCATCTTTCTGTTCAGGCCTCTCCTATTTATATTCCAGTCTCTTATTCAAATCAATGCCTGGTTGCTAGGGGAATTTGGACCCTAGCAGTGGCTGAAATTGCAAACTGGAGAGCTGCTGAATAAAAAGCGAAATAACTCAAAAACCACAAATAATAAAAAATGAAAACCAATTGTGAATTGTCTGAGAATATCACTCTCTACATCATACTAAACGTTTATTTAAAGGTGAACAATCCCTTTAAGAATCACTTTATACACACAAGTGCTGAAATACTTCCATGCAATTGGTCAGCTTTTAAAAAAAACAAAACAAAAGGCAGAAAGTATAAGAGAGGGACCAGTCAGTGGAATTAGGGACAGTCATTGGCTGTAGTGTGTGTTGTGCCGGCTGATCTCAAAAAGATGAGTCAGAGCCCCAGAGGGAGGAATTTCATCATGTGCAGAGCAATTGCATGAGGAGTATAAAAACTACATTCCCCATCATGCATTTCCACCAGGCAGGAAGTTGCCAACCAGGAAGTAGAGTGAGGTTACTCAATGCTGCTCAGCAGTAGTAAGTGCAGGAGATGAAGGGCAGCCAGCTCTATAGATGTCTGTCCCTGCAGGGCAATAAGCTCCAGCTGCTGCAGCTCCTCTTCCAGGGACACAAGGGAACAGGTCATAGGACTTGGAGGAAAGGTAACAATGTATCTAATGATGTCAATAGGATTGTTTTTTCCACTGTTATCATTCCCTCTGTGCCACATGTTTCCAGCTGGGCACGGAGCGGCCATGGAGTTACATACAGAGGGGGCAGTTACCTTAGTGCTGTAACCCATAGCAACCAATCAGCCCTTAGATTTCATTTATATTTAAAGGGATTGTCTACCTTTAAATTAACTGTTAGTATGATGTAGAGAGTGATCTTATGAGACCATTTGCAATTGGTTTTCATTTTTTATTATTTGTGGTTTTTTGAGTTATTTAGCTTTTTATTCAGCAGCTCTCCAGTTTGCAATTTCAGCCATCTGGTTGCTAGGGTCCAAATTCCCCTAGCAACCATGCACTGATTTGAATAAGAGACTGGAATATGAATAGGAGAGGCCTGAATAGAAAGAGGAGTAATAAAAAGTAGCAATAATAATACATTTGTAGCCGTACAGAGCATTTGTTTTTTTAGTAGGGATACACCGAATCCAGGATTCGGCCTTTTACAGCAGGATTTGGACGAATCCTTCTGTCCGGTCGAACTGAATCCTAATTTGCATATCCAAATTAGGGACGGAGCTGGAAATCGCATGACTTTTTGTCTCAAAACAAGGAAATAAAAAATGTTTTCCCCTTTCCGCCCCTAATTAGCATATGCAAATTAGGATTAGGTTTGGTATTCAGCCGAATCCTTCGTGAAGGATTTGCTGGTTTGGCCAAATCCAAAATAGCGGATTCGGTGCATCCCTATTTTTTAGATGGGGTCAGCGACCCCCCCCCCATTTGAAAGCTGGAAAGAGGCAGAAGAAAAAGGCAAATAAATCAGAAACTATAAGAAAGAAAAAATGAAGGCCAACTGAAAAGTTGCTTAGAATTAGCCCGTCTATATCATATTAAAAGTAAACTTAAAGGCGAGTTATTTAGCCTTTAGATTAGCCTTAAAGGGGTTGTTCACCTTTGAGTTAACTGTTAGTATGATATAGAGAGGGATATTCTGAGACAGTTTGCATTTGGTTTTCATTTTTTATTATTTGTGTTTTTTTGTTATTTTGCTTTTTATTCAGCAGCTCTCCGGTTTGCAATTTCAGCCATCTGGTTGCTAGGGTACAAATTCCCCTAGCAACCATGCATTGATTTGAATAAGAGACTGGAATATAAATAGGAGAGACCTGAATAGAAAGAGGAGGAATAAACAGTAGCAATAATAATAGATTTGTAGCCTTACAGAGTATTTGTTTTTATATGGGGACCGCCATTTAAAAAGCTGGAAAGAGTCAGAAGAAGACGACAAATAATTCAACAACTATAAAAAAAAGAAAAAATGAAGACCAATTGAAAAGTAGCCATTCTAGAACATACTAACTTAAAGGTGAACCAACCCCTTTAACAATAAATAAGCCTTTATTTTGAACGAAACTCCAGTTTTGCAGTTGTTAAGTCCCATGACTCATATGTGACAATTAATTGATTAATGTATCAGTTAAATAGAATATAAGATACTCTATTGGGACAACATTATGCAGGTTATTTTGTCAGGCAGAGAGAGATGGTCTGTAAATAAGAAATAGAGAGAGAAAACACAGGTTGAAGAGTAATTGCAATGAGAAATGGGCTGTACCTGCCACACAACTAGAAGGAAAGATACAAGAATATCTGTGACCTTTGTTTTCTCTATCTTGTCAGGTTTTGTCACCTCGGCAGCACTTCCGTCTGGTTATGATGTGAGACAAGTGGAGATTACACCCCTGGAGCAGAGGAAGCTCACGTTTGATACTCACGCCTTAGTGAGGGACCTGGAGACTCACGGTGAGTAAAGGATACACAGGGCGATGTCACCAAACGAGTGGATCTCTCCCCGATGTGTCCACATTCAGGTGGGTGATATCGGGCTGATCCGAACGATCGAATCACAATTCAGTCCATACAGGCGGTCGGAGCACGGGACCACATAAACGTACAGATGCGTCCGAGATCCAACGGGATTTTTTTAACTTGCCTGATCGAGATCTGGCCGACTTTCGGAGGCCCCCACAGACGGGCCAATAAGCTGCCGACTCAGTCTGTCGGCAGCTTTAATCGGCCCGTGTATGGGGGCCTTTAGAAATCTGTCATGGATAGGGTAGCCACCTGGCCAGTATTTTACCGGCCTAGCCAGTAAAACACCTGCCAAGGCCAGGGCTGGTATTACAAATTTACCAATGTAGTTGCCGGTAAATTTGTAATACCCTTAACAAAAGCCCTTGGCCCTCCGCTCCAAACTTATCTTTTCTTCGCCTTCTGGCCATCGCGCGACGTGTGTCCCCCCCCCCACACACACACAGCTCCGCCCCTTTTGTGCTCGCCCCCACCACAGCCAGTAAAACTTTCCTGAAAAGGTGGCAACCCTAGTCGTGGACCATGTTGTCTAAACTGCTAAATCAAGAAACACAAGATGTGCTGATTGTTGAACCAATCAAAATTGCCTTCCCAACAACTTCTTTCCACATGTTATGCCAGTGAGCTGAAGATCCTAACACAATGCAAACCGGACTCGCTCAGTGGTAATGTACCAGTGTTGCCCATAGGGAAGAATGTTTCACTTTAGTTCTCCTTTACTGACTAGTCATACAAAGTACCCACTTAGGTCCAGTATAGCATTATTCATGGAACTAACCATATTCTCTGATGCAGAACCAAGAAAACTCAGGAGCAGACTAGACTGTATACTGGGAAGATGTTGGTGTCAAACTGGAGGTGCAGGGCCACCATCAGAAATCACGGGGCCCCGTACAACAACATTTTCTGGTCCCCAGCCCCCACCCCAGATCCGGCCCACTCCACAGTAAAAACGGCACACAGGCCGCTAAAAATAGTAAATCCCCCTCACATGTAAGTTATAAAAAAGCCATTGGTGGTCAGGACCCCTTTATAAGTTAAAAAAAAAACATTGGTGGCCAGGGTCCCACATTTTTTTTTTTTTAAAAAAAACATTAGTGCTAGGGCTCCCCATAAAAGTTTTTAAAAAACATTACCCTTACAAGTTTAAAAGAAACATTGGTGGCCAGAGCCTATATAGGATTAAAATATTACATTGGTGGCCAGGGGTTTAATAACATAAAAAAGAAACACAACTTACCTTAGGCTGCTTTTGAGGCTTCGGGTCTTTTCGCAGCTTCAGGAATTTAACCTTTAAAGGTGGCCATAGACGCACAGATAATATCGTATGGAACTAATTTTCGTATGATTTTCGGTGCGTGTATAGTGGTAGAAGAGCCGACCGATATTGGCAGACTTGGATATCGGTCGGCTCTTCGATGAGGAAAATTGTCATTGGCACCTTTTAAGGGACCCGAACATCGGCCATTGTTAGTGCTGAATGTTCGGATACAGGTAGAATTCTATTGTTTATATAGTGAATAAAGTACCCCCTTTTGTAAAATATAAGGATATTCTAAGTTACCGAGGAGTTTCATGACCATATAAAAACACGAGGCCGAAGTCATGGAAGTCCGAGGTAACTTCTAATATCCTCATATTTTGCAAAAGGGGGTACTTTATTTATCATAATACACAAGTTTTAGGGAGTCATGTGACAGAAATGACATCAGAACTCACCGTTTATAACTGATGACATCAGAACTCACCGTTTATAAGGATATAATACACAAAAGCCATGAATATCCTGTAAATTATATCCTTATAAACGGTGAGTTCTGATGTCATCAGTTATAAACGGTGAGTTCTGATGTCATTTCTGTCACATGACTCATTGAAATTTGTGTATTATAATAAATAAAGTACCCCCAGTTGTAAAATATGAGGATATTAGAAGTTACCTGGGAGTTCCATGACCTGTATAAAAGCACTCGGCCTCGTACTTTTATATGGTCATGAAACTCCTTGGTAACTTATAATATCCCTATATTTTACAAAAGGGGGTACTTTATTCACTATATAATTTACAAGATATTCATGGCTTTTGTGTATTATATCAGTATATCTGATGATTCAGCTCTACACGTGTGTATTGAAACGAACAATCTTTCTTTTCCAAGAAAGATCATAATGTTTACTTCTATGGCCAACTTAAAGAAGGGACAAGGCACAACAATGGCCGACTGAATTGGAAATAAAACATGTGGAGAAGATTGAGATAGCAGAGGATGGGGGAATCTGACTAAAGACGAAGGGGAAGGGGGAGAATCAGATGTGAAAGTCAAGGGACAAGGTGATAACAGAAGAGAGAGGGACAGGAACCCATTATCCTGTGTGTGGTGTCTCTGCAGACTGTAAAGTGACTGGTATGGGGCATATTACATTCCCAAAGCTGATTGATTGGAGCAGATGAGTAAAGTAGCCATATACGGGCCGATAAAAGCTGCCAACAGACAGTCGGCAACCTATTGGCCCGTGTATTGGCCCTAGGGCCCATGATCGGATCAGCCCGATATTGCCCACCTCAATGTGGCATATCGGGAGGGATCCGCTTATTTGGCGACATTGCCAAATGAGTGGATCTCTCCGTATTTGGCCACCTTAAGAGAGATTGGGTTGCCCCTGTGGCTTATTGATTGGTTATTGAGGTGTTTGGAGACACTTTTAAGACAAGGCGTTGAGGATAAATGAAGAACAGGATTGTGTTGCATTTGTCCTTTACCCTAATAAAAGCGTCAGAGTAGCCTGTCCCTGTATATTCTGTGTGAGTGGCTGCAGCTTTATGGGCTTTATTACAGGCTCATGGTCTGCCCCTCGCTATACTGCACCATTGTCAGCATTTCACTTTCCAAAAGAAAAAAAAAATACATTGAAGGCTCTTGAGAAATAGAAATGTACATGTGTATGTGTCGCTTACAGAGGAAGTAGCGCAGATTAGGAAATATACAGGCAAAGTGGCAGAAATCTCATCATGAAGTGGGAACTTAGCACTGATTTATATGGGGGGCAACTGTTCAGTCGTGCAATTAAGGGCATGTGAATTTATGATCATATTGTTATTCTCCTGTACTCTATCTTACACTTCTCTCCTGTATCCTTCCTCCCCGTTACCTGTCACCTCAGCCCCCAAGACATTTACTTCAACCCCCCATTTTTTTTTCCATCAAAGACAAAGCTACTGCATTTATAAGATTGATACTCAGAGTTCCCTGTATAACTCAGCCTGCAGCCTTGTGTCTTTATATGGTCACAGAACAACCCCTCAGTGACTTCTAATATCCTTATCATTTACAGTAGGGGGTACATTATCCCTTATAATACATGAGTGATACTCAGAGTTCCCTGTATAACTCAGCCTGCAGCCTTGTGTCTTTATATGGTCACAGAACAACCCCTCAGTGACTTCTAATATCCTTATCATTTACAGTAGGGGGTACATTATCCCTTATAATACATGAGTGATACTCAGAGTTCCCTGTATAACTCAGCCTGCAGCCTTGTGCCTTTATATGGTCACAGAACCCCTCAGTGACTTCTAATATCCTTATCATTTACAGTTGGGGGTACATTATCCCTTATAATACATGAGTGATACTCAGAGTTCCCTGTATAACTCAGCCTGCAGCCTTGTGCCTTTATATGGTCACAGAACAACCCCTCGGTGACTTCTAATATCCTTATCATTTACAGTAGGGGGTACATTATCCCTTATAATACATGAGTGATACTCAGAGTTCCCTGTATAACTCAGCCTGCAGCCTTGTGCCTTTATATGGTCACAGAACAACCCCTCAGTGACTTCTAATATCCTTATCATTTACAGTAGGGGGTACATTATCCCTTATAATACATGAGTGATACTCAGAGTTCCCTGTATAACTCAGCCTGCAGCCTTGTGCCTTTATATGGTCACAGAACAACCCCTCAGTGACTTCTAATATCCTTATCATTTACAGTAGGGGGTACATTATCCCTTATAATAAATGAGTGATACTCCGAGTTCCCTGTATAACTCAGCCTGCAGCCTTGTGCCTTTATGTGGTCACAGAACAGCCCCTCAGTGACTAATATATAGACAGGTATGAGATCCATTATCCAGAAACTGTTACCTGAAAGCCTCTCCCATAGACTCAAGGAGTGTTCCCGTTAGGTGTCTATTCCACAGCAGCCACTTGTGTTTTTTTATGCATCAATAAATAGTGGTTTTACTTTATGAGGATGTGTGCCCAACATTTTTTCTTTTTTTTTTCTTTATATCCAAATAAACCAATTTTTTCAAAATGATTTCCTTTTTCTGTGTAATAATAAAACTGTATCTTGTACTTGATCCCAACTAAGATATAATTAGTCCTTATTGGAAGCAAAACCAGCCTATTGGATTTATTTCATGTTTATATGATTTTCTAGCAGACTTAAGGTATGAAGATCTAAATTACAGAATGATCCATTATCCAGAAAACCCCAGGTCCCAAGCATTCTGGATAACTGAATGTATTAGATAAGATATGGCCAATATGATACAGAAGGCGGTTACAGTATGTTCTTGTTTATTGAAGTGAGTTCTCTCCTGTTTTCTCTTCTCCAGGATTTGATAAAGTTCAAGCAGAGACAATTGTATCAGCCTTGGCAACACTGACAAATATCAGTATAGACACCGTCTACCGGGATATGGTGACAAGAGCCCAGCAGGTAACACTTCTTTCTGTGTGTTGTATATTCAGAAGCAATACAATAAACTGCCCAGGCAATAAACACACAGGAATGGCCGTGGCACATCCCACTCAATTTAGAGATATCACGAGAGAATGTGGCTGTGCAAGTTGTGGGTTCTGCTGTTGGCAGCACAATTCTCATACAAACAAGCAGCTTCTGGATTTAGAAGGTTGTAATGGTAACATTTTTCCAAACACATGATGATGTCATAGCCCTTAAAAGAACAGTAACACCAACAAATGAAAGTCTATTAAAGTAATTACAATATAATGTACTGCTGCCCTGCACTAGTCAAGGTTCTGTTTCTGCTTCAGAAACTCTACTATAGTTTATATAAACAAGCTGCTGTGTAGCCATGGGGCAGCCATTCAAGCACAGGATACACAGTAGATAACAGATAAGTACTACTATAGTTTATATAAACAAGCTGCTGTGTAGCCATGGGGGCAGCCATTCGAGCACAGGATACACAGTAGATAACAGATAAATCACCATTGTATACTACAGAGCTTATCGGTTGTCTGCTATGTAACCCGTGCCTTTTCTCCAGCTTCAAAGGCTGCCCCCATGGCTACACAGCAGCTTGTTTATATAAACTATAGTAGTACTTATCTGTTATCTACTGTGTATCCTGTGCTTGAATGGCTGCCCCCATGGCTACACAGCAGCTTGTTTATATAAACTATAGTAGTACGTATCTGTTATCTACTGTGTATCCTGTGCTTGAATGGCTGCCCCCATGGCTACACAGCAGCTTGTTTATATAAACTATAGTAGTACTTATCTGTTATCTACTGTGTATCCTGTGCTTGAATGGCTGCCCCCATGGCTACATAGCAGCTTGTTTATATAAACTATAGTAGTACGTATCTGTTATCTACTGTGTATCCTGTGCTTGAATGGCTGCCCCCATGGCTACACAGCAGCTTGTTTATATAAACTATAGTAGTACTTATCTGTTATCTACTGTGTATCCTGTGCTTGAATGGCTGCCCCCATGGCTACACAGCAGCTTGTTTATATAAACTATAGTAGTACTTATCTGTTATCTACTGTGTATCCTGTGCTTGAATGGCTGCCTCTATTTTTTTCTTATTTCTGCCTGGAAACCACAAAGCCTTTGGATTATCGCACTAAACTCAGCGCAGATTGGGATATCTTCTCGACTTTTCCCGTTGACTTCTACATGAACTCGGCAGGTCCGAGTTGGACTACTTTTTTATTTGGACTTTTACTTTTTAATAAATTCTAAAAAATTTTAGTTGGTTTTTTCCCACTAAAAAAAATCTGATTTTAAAGTAAAAAAAAACTCGAATGTTTTGAGTTTTTGGCATTCGGACTTTAAGAAATAACCCCCTTAACTAAGACCCCCCCATTCCTGAAGATGACGGCCGAGCACTTCATGGCAGTTTCCTTTATAGCAATTGCCAGTTCCCTGTATAGAAACACAACTCCAGGCTCTGATTTGGCTCCGAGACACACGGTGACAGCTCTGCTCTGCTTTCTCATTATATTGCTGGAGTTAAAGCTGAATTGCTCCCACATCTGCTGTTAGTGATGGGTCCGTGTGCACCATGGGGACCCCCCGGTACATAATGTAGGACTAAGCACTTGTTTGTGTCTGGCAGGAGATAACGCTGCAGCAGATAATGGCTCACTTGGACTCCATCCGCAAAGACATGGTGATCCTGGAGAAGAGCGAGTTTGCCACGCTGAGAGCGGAGAATGAGGTATGTTCTGGGCACAAATAACCACATTTATGCTCTGCCATGTTTCCTTTGTTACAGACACATGGATTGTTGTTCAAATACATAAACAGATGGCCCTAAGCTCTTGTATTTATTTACATTAGCAGCAGCCCTGAGACATGAAAGATACTGTCCAGTATGTGCTTCTCCTATAGCAACTCTATAATTAAAGGGGAACTAAACTCGTTTATACAGTACCTTTAGATTTGCGTTGTCCTTGTCTTTTTAACTGTTGGGTTAAAAAGTCTAAAACTTCCCATCCATAGAATCAAACTGCATTTCAATACAGAATTCATGGCTCACTTTTTAAAGCTAAAGCCCTCTGAATGGCTGTATCATAATGTTTATAATGCGTGCTCTGTGCAAAAATATTTATTATAGAGTTGCACCTCCATTGTTGGACTGCAAGGTGCAAAGTCCCAGCCTTCATTGCACCATTGTGCAAAGCAGCTGCCTCCGTTATTGAGGTGCATGGTGCAAAGGTATAAAAACTGTGCAATATTTTTTTACCTCTGTTTGGTCACTAGAGGTCTCCGGCATGTATATCATGTTTACTGACTGCTCCCAATTTGACTTTAATAGTTCATGGTGCAAAGGTGCTACATCCACTTTAAAGGAGAACTCAAACCCCCAATATAGAAATATCCCAACTAGTGTGTGGGTTTGATTTGTGCCCCAGGTTGCCAGGGTCCAAATTACCCTAGCTACCATGCATTGATTTGAAAAAGATTATAGAATACTAAAAGGAGAGGCCTGAATAGAAAGGTGAGTAATAAAAAGTATCAATAACAATACTTTTGCCTAGAAGATGTATTAGAGCTCCCTCTATTAAACTCACCAGACATCATGTCTCTCTACATGCAGAATTTGTGCAAAAGGCAGTCATTTTGTTAGATTGTATTTGTACTGGAATCAGTTATTTGAGTGAGCTCTAATACATCTTCTAGGCAAAAGGAGCCTCCCTATAAGATATATTGGATCTAACTGTCAGTGAATATCTGACACCCAACTGCTGCATGAAGAGAGAATGAAGAGAAACAGATGCTGAGAGAGGAATAGTGAAGATAAACTTGATTATTTCAGAATCGGTACAGAATATTTCATTGATTGTATTTAGAAAGTTTTTTACTTCAGTATAACGAAGCTTTTATAAAATTTGAATTTTCACAATAGTTCCCCCTTTAAGAGAGACTCCTTAAAATGCAGTGAGTGGCCCAGCCTTAAAGGAACAGGGATGTGTCTATTAATACAGGCTGCCAGAGACAGAAGCAGGACATTGCCAGACCCACCCATAAATCGTGTGTAGCTGTTGGACCTGATCACTAGTCTAAAGGTCGCCATACACGTAGAGATCCGCTCGTTTGGTGATGTTGCGGATCTCTCCTCGATATGGCCACCTTGAGTTGGGCGATATTGGGCTGATCCAATCGTGGGCCCTAGGTCCCAACAGTCAGATCATAACGGTGGGTAAACGGGTGGTCGGATCGCGGGACCACATCAACGAACAGATGCGATCCGACAGGATTTTTAGTCCCGTCTAGGGTTGCCACCTTTTCGGGAAAAAAATACAGGTCTTCCTATATATTTATCTTTTTCCCCTGTTAATAACATTGAGATCAACCATCATATTCAGAAATGGAACTAGAGGGGACTGGCCCTGGCGCAGGACGCGCAGCCGGGCCCCCGCGCCCCTCCGTACACCCGGAACTGGCTGGGGAACATGCGGCGGGCGGACTGCCGGGGGGCCCTGAGGGGGTGCGGGCCCTGGCCCGCTCGCACCCCCTGCTCCCCCGGTAGTTCCGCCCCTGATCATATTTACCGACCAGGCTGGTAAAATACCAGCCAGGTGGCAACCCTAGTCCCGTCCGATCAACATCTGGCCAACTTTCGGGCAGATATTGATCGGGGAAGCCTGTCGGAGGGCCCCATACACAGGCCAATATGCTGCCCGTGTATCTCCACCTTAAAATGGCTACTGCTTCACAAACAGAACGGGCACTTGATTTGCTTTTTCCCAATGCACAGGATTCTGGGTTTTACTCCACAAAGTTAAAAATCCCCAGTGATAGTGAATCTATAAATGTATCTTCAATCTTTAGGGATGGATTGATCAAAGTGTAACGGAAACTTTCCTACAGAGTCTCCATAGATTTATAACCGACCTGGCACATATGTGGCTGTAAAGGGAAACTTACATCTTGATTTGTTTTTGGCATAACAGTTACTGAAGTACAGATAAGAAGCAGCTAACTATGGCTTTACACTTAGACTGGCACTGGTCCACAAGAATTCTGTCCCCAGGGTGTCCTCAGCTTGGCTAGAATCTCAGCTGCCATAAAGCAGGACAGGACTGCTGCTTAAACCAGTTCCCAATGATACTGCTATATTATCTCTTGTTTAAACGAAACATCTTCCTCCAATGTATCTTTCTATTTGCTTCCGTCTTAGAAAATGAAAATTGAATTAGAACATGTGAGACTTCACCTTTTGGTAAGTATTTACATTGTCTGGCATGAACATGGTATCTGAGAAATATACTGGGTAGTATCACATATCCTTCTGCCTCAGTTAATTATGTATGTTGTAATGTTATGTAATTACGTATGTTGTATAGAATTACAGGTATATAATGTACCCCCCTATTGTAAATAAGGATATTAGAAGTCACTGAGGGGTTGTTCTGTGACCATATAAAGACACAAGGCTGCAGGCTGAGTTATACAGGGAACTCTGAGTATCACTCATGTATTATAAGGGATAATGTACCCCCTACTGTAAATGATAAGGATATTAGAAGTCACTGAGGGGTTGTTCTGTGACCATATAAAGGCACAAGGCTGCAGGCTGAGTTATACAGGGAACTCTGAGTATCACTCATGTATTATATGGGATAATGTACCCCCTACTGTAAATGATAAGGATATTAGAAGTCCCTGAGGGGTTGTTCTGTGACCATATAAAGGCACAAGGCTCCAGGCTGAGTTATACAGGGAACTCTGAGTATCACTCATGTATTATAAGGGATAATGTACCCCCTACTGTAAATGATAAGGATATTAGAAGTCACTGAGGGGTTGTTCTGTGACCATATAAAGACACAAGGCTGCAGGCTGAGTTATACAGGGAACTCTGAGTATCACTCATGTATTATAAGGGATAATGTACCCCCTACTGTAAATGATAAGGATATTAGAAGTCACTGAGGGGTTGTTCTTTGACCATATAAAGGCACAAGGCTGCAGACTGAGTTATACAGGGAACGTATCAAATTTATAACTGCTCATAATAATGATTTTTTTTTAAGAACGAGACCAACAGGATCCGCGCCGATGCCAAACTGGATATGAACCTTGAGAGAAGTCGTCTGACTGACATGGTAACTAAATCTGTTTAGAAATAATGGAAAAAAATGGTGAGATAAAATTATACCCGGCATTATTCAGTCTCTGTGCTGCCATCTAGTGGCACTAATATCACTGGAATTCTAAAGACAAAGTAGTTGTGCAATGAAAAACATTTCGTTTCCTTTAGTTTACAGAACAAGAGAAGAAACTGATGGAAGCCAACACTGAATTTCATAAAAAAGTAAGTTGGTGTCTGTGTGATTGAGTGACACCCTCAATCTCCCCCAAACACACTCAGCAAACTGACATCCCATAAAACTATGGCAGCATAGGTATTCCCTGTACTAAGCACAATTCAGCAGGAACAGTCCCTAAGTTTGCTCATAGTCTGTACAGAGAGATCCCATAAAACTATGGCAGCATAAGTATTCCCTGTACTAAGCACAATTCAGCAGGAACAGTCCCTAAGTTTGCTCATAGTCTGTACAGAGAGATCCCATAAAACTATGGCAGCATAGATATTCCCCTGTACTAAGCACAATTCAGCAGGAACAGTCCCTAAGTTTGCTCATAGTCTGTACAGAGAGATCCCATAAAACTATGGCAGCATAGGTATTCCTCTGTACTAAGCACAATTCAGCAGGAACAGTCCCCTAAGTTTGCTCATAGTCTGTACAGAGAGATCCCATAAAACTATGGCAGCATAGATATTCCCCTGTACTAAGCACAATTCAGCAGGAACAGTCCCTAAGTTTGCTCACAGTCTGTACAGAGAGATCCCATAAAACTATGGCAGCATAGGTATTCCTCTGTACTAAGCACAATTCAGCAGGAACAGTCCCCTAAGTTTGCTCATAGTCTGTACAGAGAGATCCCATAAAACTATGGCAGCATAGGTATTCCCTGTACTAAGCACAATTCAGCAGGAACAGCCCCTAAGTTTGCTCATAGTCTGTACAGAGAGACCCCATAAAACTATGGCAGCATAGATATTTCCTTGTATTAAAACAATTCAGCAGGAACAGCCTGCAGCACAAACCTGAATTAATTTCAAAATGTGTAATAATAATAATAATAATACATGAAACTGGTATTTGTGTGTCTGTTACAAAGCTGATGTGCAGTTATAGTCTCTGTATTTTGTCCCATCTCTCCCTGAAGCTTTTCATTTAACACTGGTGATTTATTGCAGAATGCCACAACAGACACCGTCATTTCAGAAATCAACCAAAAGATTGATATAGATATCGCCTCCCTAAAGACCCTGATGGAATCCCATAAACTGGACACCGTCCGCTATATGGCAGGTACGTTAGACACACCCCAATGTGGGGTCTCATTAATGGCAAGTTAAAGGGGTTGTTCACCTTTAAATGAACTGTTAGTAGGATGTAGAGGGATATTCTGAGACAATTTGCAATTGGTTTTCTTTTTTTTTTATTATTTGTGGTTTTTGACTTATTTAGCTTTTTATTCAGCAGCTCTCCCGTTTGCAATTTCAGCCATCTGGTTACTAGGTTCCAAATTCCCCTAGCAACCATTGATTTGAATAAGAGACTGGAATATGAATAGGAGAGGTCTGAATAGAACGATGAGGAAGAAAAAGTAGCGATAACAATATATTTGTAGCCTTACAGAGCATTTGTTTTTAGACAGGGTCACTGCTCCCCCCCCCCCCCCATTTGAAAACCGGAAAGAGGCAGAAGAAAAAGGCAAATCATTCAGAAACTATAAGAGAAAAAAAAATGAAGACCAATTGAAAAGTTGGTTAGAATTACCATTCTAAAAGTTAACTTAAAGGCTAACTACCCCTTTAAAGGAGAACTAAAGCTTAATGAAAGAAGTAGCTAGAAATGTTGTACATGAGGATTGTGCTTCTGTACCAGGCCAAGGCAACCACAGCCCTTTAGCAGTAAAGATCTGTGTCTCCAAAGATGCCCCAGTAGCTCCCCATCTTCTTTTCTGCTGATTCACTGCACATGCTCTGTGCTGCTGTCACTTACTGAGCTTAGGGAGCCACTCACAATATACAGTACACATAGAATATAAATGTCACAATATAAGGCTGATTAGTAATTAATACAGATAATTACTACATGGCAGCACAGAAACCAGTGCAATTAGCATCAGAATTGAATAATCAGCAAACCTGTAGCATCATCTTATATTACAGCCAGGGAAGCTCATTTTGTGCTGGATAATTAGTGACGAGCCCTAAGCTTAGCTTCTCAACAGCCAATCAGAGCCCACTGAGCATGTGAGTGTCACAGACACTTTCCAAGATGGTGACCCCCTGTGACAAGTTTGAAGTCCTGGATCATTGCTGCTATTGACAAGTTCAAACTTTAGCCTCGTGCAATAAGTTCACTATATGAAATATGACATTTTTAGCCGCATTCATTTTTAGGGTTTAGTTCTCCTTTAAGCATAAGACTAATATTGTCCACTAGAAGTGATTTGGAGAACACGGCAGGATCACAAGTGCACCAGTGTTAGACTCTACCACTTTGTGTGGAGGGGGGGTTGGATTATGCTTCTTCCTCCCCAGCCCCTTCTGCTGCTTTCCTTTACCCTCCTGCCACAGACAGGCAAGTGCAGTGGGTTTGGCTACAAATGTAAAAGTGAAGATTTTTTTTGGGGTCCTGGCTCTGTTCTATTACACCACCTCTTGCCATTGAAGCAGAGCTGCCATATTGTCAGCAGGAGTGAGAATATCCCTTGTGCAACACCAATGTTTATATTAAAAGCCAATCGCATATTTATTTCTTTGTGTTTTTCAGCCTCCGTATTTACCTGCCTGGCAATAGCCCTGGGCTTTTATCGTCTATGGAAATAGCACCCGGGGAAACCCTTTACCCTGTAAATAAACCGTCTGTAGAAACCTCACCACTAAGCACTCGGCCAATGAATGGAGAGTCACGTTGCTGCCAGATATCCCATGTTCTACACTTGTGCCCGGAGCAACACTCTTATTATATATATATTATATTATATATGACTGATCTGCAACCAGATCTGTTGCTGTTTTTGAGCTACAATTTCCAACGTCTACCGACAGCAGTGCATCCTGGGAGTTGTAGTTGAACAAATATAAAGCGCACAGTTTGCAGCCTTATGCTGACGACTCTTGAATTTTTTGCTCTTTTAATGTAGAACAATTTTTGGTTGCACAGCTGGGAATCTGTTGTTAATGTCCCCAGGGGTATGAATGACAGATTGGAGGATGATCAAGAATACAAATACAGGTATGGGATCCGTTGTCCAGAAGGCTCTGAATTACGAGAAGGCCTTCGTAGACTCCATTATAATAACATTTTGAAAAAATGATTTCCTTTTTCTCTGTAATAATAAAACAGTAGCTTGTACTTGATCCCAACTAAAATATAATTAATAGGGTTGCACCAAATCCAGCGTTCGTTTCAGGATTCTGCCCTTTTTCAGCAGGATTCGGCCGAATCCTTGTGCCTGGCCAAACCGAATCCTAATTTGCATATGCAAATTGTGGGCAGGGCGGGATTTCACGTGACTTTTTGTCACAAAACAGGAAGTAAACCAATTTTTTTTCCACTTTTTCCTTTCCCATCCCTAATTTGCATATGCAATTTGGTGCGGTACTCGGCCAAATCTTCCAAGAAGGATTCGGGGATTTGGCCAAAATAGTGGATTCGGTGCATCCCTAATAATGAATCCTTATTGGAAGCAGAACCAGTCTATTGGGTTTATTTCATGTTTATATGATTTTCTAGTAGACTTAAGGTATGAAGAATAGATCCAAATAATGGAAAGATCCGTTATCCGGAAACCCATTATCCAGTAAGATTCAAATTACAAACGGTCTCCCATAGACTCCATTATAATCAAATAATCCAAATTTTAAAAATGATTTCCTTTTTCTGTGTAATAATAAAACAGTAGCTTGTACTTGATCCCAACTAAGATATAATTAATCCTTATTGGAAGCAAAACCAGCCTATTGGGTTTATTTAATGTTTATATGATTTTCTAGTAGACTTAAGGTATGAAGATCCAAATTATGGAAAGATCCATTATCTGGAAAGCCCCAGCCAGAGCATTCTGGATAACCAGTCCCATACCTGTATTATGTAATTCCTTTACATGTAGCCAGCAGCAGCCACAGTCTAGGGTTCAGACAGAAGGAGCTAAAGAGAAAGTGTAAGGAAGGTGCAAAGGGAAACGGCACAAAGCTGCACTTGCTCAATTACATGCAGACTCATGTGCTGTTTGAATGAACACTAAAGGGATACTGTCATGGGAAAAAAAATTTTTTCAAAATGAATCAGTAAATAGTGCTGCTCCAGTAGAATTCTGCACTGAAATCCATTTCTCAAAAGAGCAAACAGATTTTTTTATATTCAATTTTGAAATCTGACATGGGGCTAGAAATTTTGTCAATTTCCCAGCTGCCCCTGGTCATGTGACTTGTGCTCTGATAAACTTCAATCACTCTTTACTGCTGTACTGCAAGTTGGAGTGATATCACCCCCTCCCTTTTCCCCCCCAGCAGCCAAACAAAAGAACAATGGGAAGGTAACCAGATAACAGCTCCCTAACACAAGATAACAGCTCCCTGGTAGATCTAAGAACAACACTCAATAGTAAAAACCCATGTCCCACTGAGACACATTCAGTTACATTGAGAAGGAAAAACAGCAGCCTGCCAGAAAGCATTTCTCTTCTAAAGTGCAGGCACAAGTCACATGACTTGGGACAGCTGAGAAATTGACAATATGTCTAGCCCCATGTCAGATTTCAAAATTGAATATAAAAAAATCTGTTTGCTCTTTTGAGAAATGGATTTCAGTGCAGAATTCTGCTGGAGTAGCCCTATTAACTGATTCATTTTGAAACATTTTTTTTCCCCATGACAGTATCCCTTAAGGAGGCACAATTTTGCACCCCTTAGTGGCCATATATAAAAAGGTAAGTAGATACTATCACTTGGGGGTGCCTAACTTTTGGCACCCTCAAGTATGTTGTTCACCTTCCAAACAGACTGTTCCCCAGAAATAAAGACTTATTTTCAATTACTTTCCATTATTTTTTTTGCCTAACTATATTAGATATATTTTTTATTTTGCACAGCCTGTCTATTAACCCAGTTTTTATTTTTACACTGATCTGTTCCTTTAAAGTACAACTTGGTAAGGGATAAATCCTGGATACAATACGTTGCTTCGTAGCACACACTACTGCTTTTTGTTATGCCATTTTGTGCCTTTAATACTTACTGCACTGTATCTTGCCGCATCGTTGCTGTTCTAATAAAGTTATTTAATGTAATTCTCAAACTGGATTCAGTGTAGTTTCCTTTACTGTCTGTTTGTACGGTTTAAAGGGCAAATAAACATGGGATATCCCCTGGCTTGTAACTAGGGTTGCCACCTTTTTGTAATTTAGTTACCGGCTGGTGGGGGGCTGGAAGAAAAAGGGGCGCGTGTGATGTCAAAAGGGGCGGGACTATGACATGAAAAGAGGTGGGGCCACGGTGCGGAGCTGTGTGATGTCGAAAAGGGGCGGGCTGCGGCGCGGACCTGTGAAGACAGAGGACAAAAGCTAAGTTTTACAGGGGATGGGGGGCAGGCCGACAGGGTCTTTTTAAGGGTATTACAAATTTACTGGTAGCTACATTGCCGGTAAATTTGTAATACCGGCCCTGGCCTTGGCTGGGGTTTTACCGGCTAGGCCACAGGCATAGAGGAGGGGCAGACAATATTTGATTGACAGCTGAGATTTTTAAATGAGCTTACAACAGCTATGAATGCTTTAATAAAAAATAGAAATTGCATTTCATGTTTAATTTGAAAAGGACTTTTATTATACAGATTTTTGTGTCTGGGTGACAGGTCCACTTTAAAGGGGTTTTCGCCTTTAATTAAACTATTAGCATGATGCAGGGATTAATATAAGACAATTTGCAATTGGTTTTAATTTTTTTTATCATTTGTAGTTTTTGAGTTATTTAGCTTTTTATTGAGCAGCTCTCCAGTTTGCAATTTTAGCCATCTGGTTGCTGGGATCCAAATTACCCTAGCAACTGTGCATTGATTTGAATAAGAAACTGGAATATGAAGAGGAGAGGCCTGAATAGAAAGATGAGTAATAAAAAGTAACAATAACAATAAATGTGTAGCCTTGCGGAGCACCTGTTTGTAGATGGGGTCAGTGACCCCCTTTGAAAGCTGGAAAAAGTTAGAAGAAGACAAATAATTAAACTATAAAAACGAAAAAATGAAGGCTATTATAAGGGCTAATGTACCCCCCACTGCAAATGATAAGGATATTAGAAGTCACTGAGGGGTTGTTCTGTGACCATATAAAGGCACAAGGCTACAGGCTGAGTTATACAGGGAACTCTGAGTATCACTCATGTATTATAAGGGATAATGTACCCCCTACTGTAAATGATAAGGATATTAGAAGACACTGAAGGGTTGTTCTGTGACCATATAAAGGCACAAGGCTGCAGGCTGAGTTATACAGGGAACTCTGAGTATCACTCATGTATTATAAGGGACAATGTACCCCCTACTGTAAATGATAAGGATATTAGAAGTCACTGAGGGGTTGTTCTGTGACCATATAAAGACACAAGGCTGCAGGCTGAGTTATACAGGGAACTCTGAGTATCACTCATGTATTATAAGGGATAATGTACCCCCTACTGATATTACAAGGCCCAATGTTTTGGATTCCTTATATTTCAGAAGAGGGTTAACTTACTTTTTTGAGGGATAGTTTACCCATAACTGTGAGTATGATGTAGAGAGGGATATTCTGAGACAATGTGCAATTGGCTTTCATTTTTTATTATTTGTGGGGTTTGAGTTATTTAGCTTTTTATTCAGCAGCTCTCCAGTTTGCAACTTCAGCAATTGGGTTGCTAGGATCCAAATTCCCCTAGCAACCATGCATTGATTTGAATAAGAGACTGGAATATGAATAGGAGAGGCCTGAATAGAAAGATGAGTAATAAAAAGTAGCAATAACAATACATTTGTAGCCTTACAGAGCATTTGTTTTTAGACGGGGTCAGTGACCCTCCTTTGAAAAGAGCTGGAAAGAGTCAGAAGAAGAAGAAGGCAAATAATTTAAAAAAACTATAAAAAATAAAGACCAGTTGAAAAGTTGCTTCTAATGAGCCATTCTATATGACGTACTAAACGTTAGAGAGAGAAAGGTTTCTAATCTTATTTCTAAGCAGAAGATCAGAGCAGTTTCTTATATTCCATTTTGGTAAGATTCTTAAATCTGCCCCTTGATATAATATAAACAAGCTGCTGCTAAAGTTCATTCTGGGGGTAAAGTTTTCCTTTAACCCTTTAAGTGCCACAGAACGTAGAATCTACGTTCTGTGGAAAAGTAACTTGAAATGCCACAGAACGTAGATTCTACGTTCTGCAGCACTTCCGGGTTCTGGAGCGGAGGAGCGGCTGTTAGAGCCGCTCGCTCCGTTCCGCTTCGATCCCCTGCCCCTAGGCAACGAGCAGAGCAGGGGATCGAGTGGCCCCTGGGGCGCGATCGCCCAGGGGCCCAAAAACAGCAGCAGGCACGTGTTCCTTACGTGTCCTGCTGCTGCAGCCTGCACTGCGCCGATCAGCTCCTCCCCCACAGCACAGAGACACGCAGATCGTCGCAGATGTCTTCCTGGGACCCCTCCACATCGTGTGCAACAGTCTTCAGCGACTTTTTCAGGTTAGTGCAACAATTACACACACAAACACACCAACACACACTTATTACAGTAATACACACTTAGATTCACACTTACACACACTTACACATACATTTTTGGGGATTGGGGGGGTCACTTACACTCACTGCACTTACACACACGTGCACACGCACACACGCGCACATAACATGTAATTTACCATTTGTACACACGCACACGCACATACATGGCATTGTGGCTTTTTTTTTTTTTTTCTTATCGCATCGTCTCTTTATTTTGCTGAAAAAAATGTTTTATTGCCATTACGAATAGCGTATTCGCTAACCGTACTGTGCAATATCTTTTGTATGTTATTTCGGTGATTATATTGCAATTTTGGGTATTTTGGTGCATTTTTAGCCATTTTATTGAATTTTTAGCCATTTTATTGCATTTTCAGCTCTGCATATGTTGTGTTCACTTGTTTCTAGCCGTATAACCTGTTTGGCCCAGCTAAAATATTCAAACTGTGATTCTGACGGCCGATAACACTATTCTGGAAAAAAAACATTGATTTTTGTGGTTTTATTGGATTTTTTTTCATTTCACTCTTTACTGCCTTATTTTGTTTTGCCTTGTAAATTTTATCTACTATATATCCATTTGGGGGTCTCTGTGCGCCACATAGTTTGGTATATCTATGCATATTGGGCATCAAAGTGTTCAGTAGACCCCTGGCGTTCATATTTAGGATGTTTTATGCTGATACGTTACGAAATGTGGGGCATATAATGGGGTAAAATTCAAGCTTTGTGACGATTTTCAGAAATTTGATAAAAACCGTTATGTTCAGCATTGCTTTGCAGTTTGGCAGTTTGTAGTAGAAACACTTATTTACCCATATTGGATTCGTCAGAATGTGTACTTTCTGAAAATATATGGTTTTCTGGGGTCTCTGTACTGTTAGGGGGGTCTAATGTCGCATAATACACACACCAGGTGCTCATATTGCAGCAGCCAGCGCGTCAGCTGTGAAAATGTATATACACTATTGTCATTTGGTGGTCTCTGTGCGCCACATAGTTTGGTATATCTATGCATATTGAGCATCAAAGTGTTCAGTAGACCCCTGGCGTTCATATTTAGGATGTTTTATGCTGATAGGTTACGAAATGTGGGGCATATAATGGGGTAAAATTCAAGCTTTCTGACGATTTTCAGAAATTTGATAAAAAACCGTTATGTTCAGCATTGCTTTGCAGTTTGGCAGTTTGTAGTAGAAACACTTATTTACCCATATTGGATTCGTCAGAATGTGTACTTTCTGAAAATATATGGTTTTCTGGGGTCTCTGTACTGTTAGGGGGGTCTAATATCGCATAATACACACACCAGGTGCTTATATTGCAGCAGCCAGCGCGTCAGCCGTGAAAATGTATATACACTATTGTCATTTGGGGGTCTCTGTGCGCCACATAGTTTGGTATATCTATGCACATTGGGCATCAAACTATTTAGTAGACCCCTGGCGTTCATATTTAGGATGTTTTATGCTGATACGTTACGAAACGTGGAGCATATAATGGGGTAAAATTCAACCTTTGTGACGATTTTCAGAAATTTGATAAAAACCGTTATGTTCAGCATTGCTTTGCAGTTTGGCAGTTTGTAGTAGAAACACTTATTTACCCATATTGGATTCGTCAGAATGTGTACTTTCTGAAAATATCTGGTTTTCTGGGGTCTCTGTACTGTTAGGGGGGGTCTAATGTCGCATAATACACACACCAGGTGCTTATAGTGCAGCAGCCAGCGCGTCAGCCGTGAAAATGTATATACACTATTGTCATTTGGGGGTCTCTATGCGCCACATAGTTTGGTATATCTATGCATATTGGGCATCAAAGTGTTCAGTAGACCCCTGGCGTTCATATTTAGGATGTTTTATGCTGATACGTTATGAAACGTGGAGCATATAATCGGGTAAAATTCAAGCTTTGTGACGATTTTCAGAAATTTGATAAAAACCGTTATGTTCAGCATTGCTTTGCAGTTTGGCAGTTTGTAGTAGAAACACTTATTTACCCATATTGGATTCGTCAGAATGTGTACTTTCTGAAAATATATGGTTTTCTGGGGTCTCTGTACTGTTAGGGGGGTCTAATGTCGCATAATACACACACCAGGTGCTTATATTGCAGCAGCCAGCACGTCAGCCGTGAAAATGTATATACACTATTGTCATTTGGGGGTCTCTATGCGCCACATAGTTTGGTATATCTATGCATATTGGGCATCAAAGTGTTCAGTAGACCCCTGGCGTTCATATTTAGGATGTTTTATGCTGATACGTTACGAAACGTGGAGCATATAATGGGGTAAAATTCAAGCTTTGTGACGATTTTCAGAAATTTGATAAAAACCGTTATGTTCAGCATTGCTTTGCAGTTTGGCAGTTTGTAGTAGAAACACTTATTTACCCATATTGGATTCGTCAGAGTGTGTACTTTCTGAAAATATCTGGTTTTCTGGGGTCTCTGTACTGTTAGGGGGGTCTAATGTCGCATAATACACACACCAGGTGCTTATATTGCAGCAGCCAGCGCGTCAGCCGTGAAAATGTATATACACTATTGTCATTTGGGGGTCTCTGTGCGCCACATAGTTTGGAATATCTATGCATATTGGGCATCAAAGTGTTCAGTAGACCCCTGGCGTTCATATTTAGGATGTTTTATGCTGATACGTTACGAAACGTGGAGCATATAATGGAGTAAAATTCAAGCTTTGTGACGATTTTCAGAAATTTGATAAAAACCGTTATGTTCAGCATTGCTTTGCAGTTTGGCAGATTGTAGTAGAAACACTTATTTACCCATATTGGATTCGTCAGAATGTGTACTTTCTGAAAATATATGGTTTTCTGGGGTCTCTGTACTGTTAGGGGGGTCTAATGTCGCATAATACACACACCAGGTGCTTATATTGCAGCAGCCAGCGTGTCAGCCGTGAAAATGTATATACAGTATTGTCATTTGGGGGTCTCTGTGCGCCACATAGTTTGGTATATCTATGCATATTGGGCATCAAAGTGTTCAGTAGACCCCTGGCGTTCATATTTAGGATGTTTTATGCTGATAAGTTACGAAATGTGGGGCATATAATGGGGTAAAATTCAAGCTTTGTGACGATTTTCAGAAATTTGATAAAAACCGTTATGTTCAGCATTGCTTTGCAGTTTGGCAGTTTGTAGTAGAAACACTTATTTACCCATATTGGATTCGTCAGAATGTGTACTTTCTGAAAATATATGGTTTTCTGGGGTCTCTGTACTGTTAGGTGGTCTAATGTCGCATAATACACACACCGGGTGGTTATGTTGCAGCAGCCAGCGCGTCAGCCGTGAAAATGTCTATACATATTGTCATTTGGGGGTCTCTGTGCGCCACATAGTTTGGTATATCTATGCACATTGGGCATCAAACTATTTAGTAGACCCGTATGTTTATATTTAGGATGCTTTATGCTGGTAATGATACATGGACAATACGATGCTGGAAAGTTGAAGCTTTGAGGCAATTTTCAGATATTTCACCAAAACCGCCAAATTTGGCAAAGCCTTGCGACTCAGTAGTTTTGAGCAGAAAAGCATGGGTACCCATTTTAGATTCTGTAGAATGTGTACTTTCCAAAAATGTATTGGTTTGGGGGGTAAACATATATTTCTGTGTTTTTACCCCACAAAAATGCAGACAATGTGCTGATTTTTCATTAGCTGAAGTTACCCACAGGACAATTTGTATGTGCTAACTTCATTTTGGGGCCTCTAAATGCCATATACTTTGGTAAACCTATGCACAGTGGGCACCAAACTGTTTGGAGGACCCCCGGCAATCACAATTTGGGTGCTTTTTTGTGATACGTAATGATACATGGGCGATATGATGCTGGAAAGTTGAAGCATTGAGGCAATTTTCAGATATTTCACCAAAACCGACAACTTTGGGAAAGCCTTGCGACTCAGTAGTTTGGAGCAATAAGGCATGGGTACCCATTTTAGATTCTGTAGAATGTGTACTTTCCAAAAATGTATGGGTTTGGGGGGTAAACATATATTTCTGTGTTTTTACCCCACAAAAATGCAGTTAATGTGTTGATCTTTCATTAGCTGAAGTTACCCACAGGACTATTTGTATGCACTAACTTCATTTTGAGGCCTCTAAATGCCAGATACTTTGGTAAACCTATGAACAATGGCCACCAAACTGTTTGGAGGAACCCTGGCAATCATATTTAGGGTGCTTTATCTTGGTGCGTAACGATACATGGGCGATATGGTGCTGAGAAGTTGAAGCTTTGAGGCAATTTTCAGATATTTCACCAAAACCGACAATTGTGGGAAAGCCTTGCGACTCAGTAGTTTGGAGCAGAAAGGCATGGGTACCCATTTTAGATTCGGTAGAATGTGTACTTTCCAAAATATATGGGTTTTGGGGGTAAACATATATTTCTGTGTTTTTACCCCACAAAAATGCAGTCAATGTGTTGATTTTTCATTAGCTGAAGTTACCCACGGGACTGTTTGTATGCGCTAACTTCATTTTGGGGCCTCTAAATGCCAGATACTTTGGTAAACCTATGAACAATGGCCACCAAACTGTTTGGAGGAACCCTGGCAATCATATTTAGGGTGCTTTTTCTTGGTGCATAACGATACATGGGTGATATGGTGCTGAGAAGTTGAAGGTTTGAGGCAATTTTCACATATTTCACCAAAACCGACAATTGTGGGAAAGCCTTGCGACTCAGTAGTTTGGAGCAGAAAGGCATGGGTACCCATTTTAGATTCGGTAGAATGTGTACTTTCCAAAAATATATGGGTTTTGTGGGGTAAACATATATTTCTGTGTTTTTACCCCACAAAAATGCAGTCAATGTGTTGATTTTTCATTAGCTGAAGTTACCCACGGGACTGTTTGTATGCGCTAACTTCATTTTGGGGCCTCTAAATGCCAGATACTTTGGTAAACCTATGAACAATGGCCACCAAAATGTTCAGAGGAACCATGGCAATCATATTTAGGGTGCTTTTTCTTGGTGCATAACGATACATGGGTGATATGGTGCTGAGAAGTTGAAGGTTTGAGGCAATTTTCACATATTTCACCAAAACCGATAATTTTGGGAAAGCCTTGCGACTCAGTAGTTTGGAGCAGAAAGGCATGGGTACCCATTTTAGATTCGGTAGAATGTGTACTTTCCAAAAATATATGGGTTTGGGGGGTAAACATATATTTCTGTGTTTTTACCCCACAAAAAATGCAGTCAATGTGTTGATTTCTCAGTAGCTGAAGTAAAGTCCTGATCAATTTGGATGTGCTAACTTCATATTGGTGTCTCTAAATGCCAGATACTTTGGTAAACCTATGCATAATGGGTATCAAACTGTTCAGTGGACCCCTGGCAATCATATTTCAGGTGCTTTTTCTTGGTACCTAATATAGTTTGGGATATTCAGAGCAGCAAAATAAAACCTTTGAAATGATTTTTCAGAATTTTGAATTTTTTTTGAAAAACCGCTATGTTCAGACAAGCTTTTATGTTTGGTAGTTGGGAGTAGAGAGACATAGTTACCCATTTTGTAATCGGCAGAATGTGTACTTTTCAAAAATGTATGGTTTTCTGGGGTAAACCTACGGTTTCAGGAGTTTTGGCCTTGGAATCTAAAGCATGCCGTTTTCTGCCTTAGTGCTTTCAAAATTCGGCAATATACTGCCGGGAGTTTTTGAGGTACAGAAGTCCTAAATCTCCCTAAAACTATACATATCTGGTATTGGCACGTTCGAGAGACATAAGGCTTTCCAAATCAGTTGGATTTTCATCCGTAAAATGAAATATTTTTCTGGTATAAATTGATATACGATGAAAAATGGTAATTTTTCATTTTTTTTTGGTATTTAGCACTATAAATTTTTTTGCACAGGTGGAAATACATGAAAACTCAGGCAGATTTAGAAAGCTCAGTTTCTACCGAAAAAAACAATGTATAGTTTTCCTAGGTAAACTATAGGTTTCCCCTCAGAAAATGCCCCTAAAGTGAGAGAGCACAAAATGTTTCAAAAACGGCTGGCATTTCGCGTAACCAAAATGTGAAATTCTGCTGGCACTTAAAGGGTTAAAGGGCGAAATAATAAATGTTTTCAGACTCCTGCCAAATGTTGTAAAATGAACACGATATGTAGGAGGCGTGGTCACAAAAATGGGCGTGGTCAAAACGTGTCCCTCTTTTTATTTCCAAAATTTTGGGAGGTATGAGTCCCTAATTGGACTGGAGTTCCCCCGCTTACCGGCATGGGGAGCAGCTACTGATAATGTGGGAATGTTTGAGCCTCTTGGATTTTTTTCTGGCGCATTTCCGTTCGCTAGAAACAGAGGACGGCGTCGTGACCTCAGCGCGCAAGATCACGTGGTTGTGCCACGTGCGCCGGAGGCCATGTTGGAAGTGTTTCCGGCCGCCATGATGTGGTTGATGGAGGGGAACGCGGAGTACGGGCCGTGGTTGTGATCACATGAGGCCAACGGCTAAATGCAGAAGGACCAGGAGGAAGCGGAGTTTGTGGTCTCAGTCCTGTGTCCATGGGGCTCCAGAGCTACGTTATTAGGGTGATAAGTAGAAGGTGCGGTCCGGCCCTAATGAGGTCGGACAGGGAAGGCCCCGAACCATCCCCGATAATAGAACGCGCTGTGGTTTGTTTTGTCTGAGGCCGGTATCCGTAGGAACCCTGAAGAGCCTGCTTGTTAGTAGAATTGCAGTAAGAAAGGCTGCTTATTGGGCTAATGGTGGCGCTTATGGGCCTGTTTGTTTTCTTCCTGCTTTATTCTCCCCCTCCTCCTCTCTTTCCCTTGTCTTTTATAAGTAACAAAACTATAGGTGAGGCCTGGGAGGAAGACTTCACTTGTATTCATTCCTCTCACCCCCGTGTGTGACCAGACTTCCTGCTGTAAAGCAACGACGCACTGCTGCTCACATGGATCATGGGCCCTTCAGTTCTCTTGTACTTATCTGCTCCCTACTTAACTGTTAGGATGATGTAGAGAGGGATATTCTGAGATAATTTGCAACTGGTTGTTATTATTTGTTTTTTGAGTTATTTAGCTTTTTATTCAGCAGCTCTCCAGTTTGCAATTTCAGCAGTCTGGTTACTAGGGTCCAAATTACCCTAGCAACCATGTATTGATTGGAATAAGAGACTGGAATATGAATAGGAGAGGCCTGAATAGAAAGATGAGGAATAAAAAGTAGCAATTAAAATACATTTGTTGCCTTACAGAGCATCTGTTTTCAGATGGGGTCAGTGACCCTCCTGCAAGTCAGAAAAAGGCAGCTAATTAAAAAAATAAAGGCCAGTTGAAATTATAATTATCCATTCTATATGACATACTAAAAGTGAACTTAAAGGTGTACCGCCCATTAAAGGATAAGTAAACCATTAAAATAAGTGTAAAATTGGTGAGGGGACTATTCTAAGCACTTTTGTAATGTACATTCATTATTTATTTTATTTTAATTCCAAGATATTAAGGGATACATTTACTGTTAATATGAATGAATTTTGTTACAACAGCGCCACCTGCTGGTCAGTTTCCCACCAGTCTGACCAGCAAGTAGTCAAGGAAGTTGTCAGGAGAAAGAAAGAGGCTGATGTTCTTCTGCTTAGGAATAAAATTAGAAACCTTTCTCACATCTTTCCTAAGTAGAAGAACATCAGCCTCTTTCTTTCTCCTGACAACTTCCTTGACTACTTGCTGGTCAGACTGGTGGGAAACTGACCAGCAGGTGGCGCTGTTGTAACAAAATTCATTCATATTAACAGTACATGTATCTCTTAATATCTTTGAATAAAAACATATAATGATTGTACATTGCAAATGTGCCTAGAATAGCCCCCTCATCAGTTTTACATTCACTTATTTTAAAGGTTTACTTATCCTTTAAAAGGGAATTATAATAGAATCATTTATTTTGTGGGTTAGGGGTGTTGCTTTTCTTCAGTTGCTCTTTGACAGCAAAGCCTTTTGGACAGTTGGGTGGTAAGAGTTTCGGGGGGGTGCTGCTTCCTGAAAGGGGACCAGGGAGGAATAAGGCCGGGAATGATAGAGAAGGGCAATATTAAAGGGAAGTTTGACTCAGAGGAGGGTGATATTATTCTAAGGCAATAGAACAATGAGATGTGGCTGCAGAATAAAATAATGGCAGGTGGGCTATAGCCAAACACAGCTGGACCCCAGTCTGTCCAACATCTCATTCCCAATCCATGGGGAGTCATGTGGAATTCCCTATGTTGCTATAACTGCCACTACTTTTCTATGTTACATCATTGACGGTGGGATTTGCTTCTTCAAGTGCCATCTCAGCAAACCCATTGTTTACTGGCTTCCTAATATGACAGTAGCTGAAGGAGTGGCACCAGGATACAGTAGGTACCTCCCCACCATTCTATTCCTCTATATCCATGTCAAAGAATCCGGACCCGCAAGTCTGCCAGAAATGAAGCCAAACTTCCTTTTGAACAGAGGTTATTATAGCACATGGAGCTGCCATATCTCTTGATTAACCCGGCTAAATCATACAAGAGGTCTTTAATTCCCTGGGTCACCCCTAAACAGATATATGGTACCTTCCACTTGGCTTTGGTTGCAGAAGAGTCATGAGTCCTGTAGTGGAATGTGCCATTTGCTGTAGGTGTGCACTATAATAGTATCACTTACCTATCCATATCTAGGGACAGAGGAGGCTAAACCCATACCTAAGCATACATGGTAAATTGTGCAAAAAAAAAAAAAAAAACTTAAATGAAGCCCATTTCTGAACAAGGAGAGGAGCAGTGTGTGTGGATGGGACGGACATAGGAAGCCTGGAGGACTTCTGCGGATATTAAATTCCTGGATTTCAGTTCACAGCAAAAAGGATGAGAGACGTAACGTGGAAGCTCAGCCGCCAGCAGAACATCATCTGTCTGATTCATCCCCTCAATTAATTTTGTTACCCGCTGTACATAAGGCCTTTATCTGCAACCAGCACTTTCTTTCATACAAGTCTTTGGGCTAGACCAATAACCTACTAACAAAGGGGAGAAGTCCTAGTTAAGTGCAGGTTAAAATAATCCTCATCAGTATTAAGCAATTAGCATCTCCCTGCTCTTATTACGGGAGCGGGAAGCCTTAATGAACCGTTCGTATGATGTAGAGAGGGATCTTTTCAGACAATTTGCAATAGGTTTTTATTTGTGGTTTTTGAGTTATTTAGCTTTTTACTTGGCAGCTCTCCAGTTTGCAGTTTCAGCCATCTGGTTGCTAGGGTCTGTATTCCCCTAGCAACCATGCATTGATTTGAACAAGAGACTGGCATATGAATAGGAGAGGCCTGAATAGACAGACGAGGAATAAAAAGTAGCAATAACAATACATTTGTAGCCTTACAGAGCATTTGTTTTTTAGATAGGGTCAGTGACCCTCATTTGAAAGCTGGAGAGAGTCAGAAGGCAAATAATTAAAAAAAAAAACTATAAAAAAAAATAAATAAACAATGAAGAACAATGAAGTGGCTTAGAATTACCCATTCTATATATGTTTGTAGCATTTTAGGGCAGGGACATGCTCAGATTCGGGGAGATTAGTCACCCGGCGACAAATCTCTTCTTTGGGGTTACTAATCTCTCCGAACTGCCTCCCGCCGGCTAGAATATAAATCGCCGGCAGCATGGCTCTCTGAGCGATTCGTTTTTTGAAGTTTCCTCGTGAGGCGGCTAATCGCTGCAAGTGCCATCCTGCCGGCAATTAACATTCTAGCCGGCGGGAGTCAGTTTGGGGTTTAGTCGCCTGAAGGAGATTTGTCCCCAAATCTGCCTGTGTGCCCTGACCCCTAAAAGCTGGAAAGAGTTAGGTGGTGGTAAAGCATTAAAAAACTATATAAAAAAAAATATTGAAGGCCAATTGAAAGTTGCTTAGCATTAGGCATTCTATAAAATACTAAAAATGCAGGTGAAGCACCCCTGTAAGGTTCCCATGCACTTACATAAATGCGTAGATCACATCTGGGTACTCTGGATCATAACGGGCAGTTAGGGACCAATCAGGATAGAACTACATCGGTGTTACTCCCGCTCAAAGATTTCCCATTAGACATGGGACTGACTTTTGGCCACATTGGGTGAGGTTCAGGATGATGCCATACACAAGCCAAAAAGCTGCTCCCATTGGCTAAAGTAGTGATGTGTGGGCTGGTCTGATACCTGCGGGTTCGGCCCGATTTCACACCCCCCTTTGCGGGTCGTGGGCGGTTGCAAGTTAAGCTCTTCTGTTGTCTCCCCCACCCTCGATCTTCCAAATGCCAACTTCCGTGTTGTACAACGCTCGCTCCGCCTATTTTGTGACATCATGGGCAGGTCTATAAAAGGAAGGCGGGTGCATGTGGGGGGAAAAGCCCGTCCCCCACACATCACTAGACTGAAGGCACAAAAAAAAAAAACCCCCCACAGGACTCTGCTAATTGTATACATTCCATAATTTAATCCAATAGGAAATATAATCCTACAGCTCATGTATTTGTGGGCGGCCCATCCTGACTGGTTTCCAGATCCCTATTACTGGTGCCAATTATTAGTGACTAACTGTGATGTAGAGCAGTCAACTATGACATCACCAGAGAGCAGGTTGGACATCGAGTTGCTTCTCAGGTTGAGGAGGACAAAGTGTAGGGTGGGCGCTAGTCAGTAAATTCCTGACCCATGAATTAAAGGAGAAGGAAAGCTATACTATATTTATTCTGCAGAATGCTTTACCATACCTGAGTAAACAGCTCTAGAAGTTCTCTGTTTGTTTAGGATAGCAGCTGCCATATTAGCTTGGTGTGACATCACTCATAGCTCTGGGCTCAGATTACAGCAGGGAGGGGAGGAGGGAGAGAGGAGCAAACTGAGCATGCTCAAGCCCTAGCCCTGGAGGTTTAAGCTGAAAACAGGAAGTCTGATACAGAAGCCCATGAGTACACAATAGAAGGAAAGAAATGTGCTGTTTCTTTTGACAGAGGACTCAGAGCAGCATTACTTTGAGGGTTTACTGGTGTATTTATATTGATCTTTCTGATAAAGCTTACTTAGTTTTAGCCTTTCCGTTACTGATAGGAAACTTCCAGGGATGCACCAAATATTGGATTTGGCTAAACATTTAAAGGACATGTAACCCAACACACACGCACACACTTAATCAAAGAACAGACTGAAATCTTTAGATAACTGCCATTCTGGTTGTTTAGGTTAAAAGTAAGACCGCACCATCCCCTTAATCACTTAGAAATCCTTCTTCTCCTCTTAACCCACTCAGCCCCCTCCCTCAGGAATTTATTTTGGCTGTTGACTTATGAGCATGCTCCGATCTTCTCTACTCCAATTGCTAAACACACCCTCCAGTCTAACAGCCAATGAAAAGACAGCATTACTGTTCCCTGTAGAAACTCTGCTCAAGATTTCTGATCCTATTTTTTTCTCCCAACACCTCTCCTGAGCTCAGCTTAACCATTACACTGCTCAACCCCTGCAGAACATTTTATCAAAGTATGTTGTGCCTGTGTAACCTGCATCTGCACTGCATGAACTTTACAGCATACATGTCTCAATGTTACTGATAATGTCAGAGGTAAAATGGCAGCCCAGTGAAAGCTGCTATTTGTTTTAGGGAAATGTGAGGGCTCTGGCAAATGGAGGGGGTATATGCAGTACAAATAATGTGGCGTGGGTGGGGAAGATATGCACAACTTTTATACACGAGGGAAAATGTAGGCTTTACATGTCCTTTAAAGGATAAATAAACCTTTAAAATAAGTGAGTGTAAAATTGATGAGGAGGCTATTTTATGCACTTTTGCAATGAACATTCATTGTTTATTCTGTTTTCATTCCAAGATATTAAAGGAAAACTATACCCCCCAAACAATGTAGGTCTCTATTAAAAGATACTGAGTAAAACAGCTCATGTGTAAAACCCTGCTTCATGTAAATGAAACATTATCATAATAATATACTTTTTTAGTAGTATGTGCCATTGGGTAATCATAAATAGAAAATTACCATTTTAAAAAATAAGGGCCGCCCCCTGAGATCGTAAGATTCACTGTGCACACATACAAACCACATGTAAGGTCACATGAGCCAATTAACAGACAGAGTCCTGCCTTTTGCTTCCTCACTTCTTCCTGTTACAGTTAGTGTTGTAGTATTTCTGGTCAGGTGATCTCTGAGGCAGCACAGATAGAGTCACGAAATGGTGGTTCAAGGCAAGAGATGTAAAAGGGCAATATTTATGTAAATATATATTCCAGTTTGGTAAGATTCTTTAATATGTCATTCAATTTGATATAAACTATCTGTTGCTTAAGTATTCATTTTGGGGGTATAGTTTTCCTTTAAGGGATACATGTACTGTTAATATGAATGAATTTTGTTACAACAGCGCCACCTGCTGGTCATTTTCCCACCAGTCTGACCAGCAAGTAGTCAAGGAAGTTGTCAGGAGAAAGAAAGAGGCTGATGTTCTTCTGCTTAGGAAAGATGTGAGAAAGGTTTCTAATTTTATTCCTAAGCAGAAGAACATCATCAGCCACTTTCTTTCTCCTGACAACTTCCTTGACTACTTGCTGGTCAGACTGTGCAAAAGTGCTTAGAATAGCCCCCTCATTAATTTTACACTCACTAATTTTAAAGATTTACTTATCCTTTAAGGTTCAAATGTAGTATGGCTGTGAGTTTCGAGGTCTGAACAAGGCAACAGGACACATTTCTGGTCATCTTTATCAGATTAGAAGGAGGCTTCAGGCATCACGAATCAGGGGGATGGACAATAGGATAAAAGTCTGTTATAAAGCAGAGCGTACACTGCCATCATACACACAACCACACACATTCACACAGCAATGTTTTATAAGACAAAAAACACCACATTGGGCTCGATTAAATTTTTTTTTTATTTAGTTACGAAGCTTAACATCTTTTTACTTAACGTCTACTGTAGTCAAAATCCAAACACTGAAAAGCTTTACTGTAACGAGGGGAGGAAGAAAAAAAAAAAATGAAAAAATTCTTGCAAACATTTGCGCGTGTGTTGGCTTTCAAAAGAATGGATTTACACATGTAGGAAAACACAGGAGCTTCTCAACCAACTTACTTGCGTCTGCTTCAATTACACCAACCACCGGCTTTTAAATTACTTTTAATCTATTGGTAAATATATTATCTGGGTACGTGTGATCGTCTTTAAAGGGTTTTTCACCTTTAAATCTACTTTTAGAATGACGTAGAGAGGGATATTCTTAGACAATTTGCAATTCGTTTTCATTTATTATTTGGGGTTTTTGAGTTTAGCTTTTTATTCCAGTTCCAATTTCAGCAGTTTGGTTGCTAGGGTCCAAATTCACCTAGCAACCATGCACTGATTTGAATAAGAGACTGGAAAATGAATAGGAGAGGCCTGAATAGAAAGTTGAGTAATAAGAACAATATATTTGTAGCCATGCAGAGCATTTGTTTTTTAAATGGGGTCAGTGACCCCCTTTTGAAATCTGGAAAAAATCAAAAGGCAAATAACGCAAAAGCTATAGAAAAGAAAAAATTAAAGCCAATTGAAAAGTTGCTTAGAATTAGCCATTCTATAACAACATACTAAAAGTTACCTTAAAGGTGAACCTTACCTTTGAAAGCGTGGTTCACCTTTAATTTAACTTTTAGAATGTTATAGAATGGCCAGTTCTAAGCAACTTTTCAACTGGTCTTCATTATGTATTTGATATTTTTTTTTTTTAATTATTTGCCTTCTTCCCAGTTTTCAACAGTGGGTCACTGACCCTATTTAAAAACAGATGCTTTGTAAGGCTACAAATGTATTGTTATTGCTACTTTGTATTACTCTTCTTTCTATTCAGGTCTCTCATATTTTAATTCATATTCCAGTCTCTTATTCAAATCAATGCATGGTTGCTAGGGGAATTTTGGACGCTAGTAACCAGATGGCTGAAATTACAAACTGAATAAAAAGCTAAATGACTCAAAAACCACAAATAATAAAAACTAATGGCAAATTGTCTCAGAATATCACTCTCTACATCATACTAACAGTTCATTTGAACAACCCCTTTAATGCTCCATAAATTAAAGTTCAAACAGGGACACCCCCACCCACTAATGTTGATCTTTAAAGGCAGCAAAATGATAAAAATCTTCCCATTAGAAGTTGAAATTCTCAAAAAGTTCAACTGAGACCTTCCCCCCACCCCCGTTAACCTTGTAATGGCGTGCATAAACATTACACTCCATGTATATCAAAAATAGTTTTATTTATAACTTACAGTGCGAGTCTTCCATACAATTTCATTCTCTGCACACATTACACAATCTCCACACATGTAACTGTGCAGGCGTAAGAAATTCAAATACAAAAATGTATTCAGTAAGCAAATTAGAGCCGGGGTCCCTGCCCCGGGTTAGGAGTTCTTAGCCTTCTAAGAAGTATTATGGCAGCAGCTTTTACTGTGAAACTGTAAAAAGAAACCTTATTTTACTCTGATTCGTCGGGCTCTTTTTTAATGTCCGTGAGCAGAGGTATCTCACATGAGCTCGGGGCTTCGTTATCGGCTGGTTCTACTTTCACAGAACATGAAGGCTCGGTTACCTCCTCTTTGACCAGACTTAACATGGCATTGAGCGGGTTTTCAAGAAGAGTTTTGCTGGGAGATGGTGTGTTATCCAAGAACGACGATGTCTGGAAACAGAAAATCACAACGTTTAGTATTTAGGGGGGAAACTTTAAACAACGTGAGAACTGATAAAAAAAAAAAAAAATATAAAAACTTCTTGATCTGCCTGTGTATCAACTTTATTAGCAAACTGTTACCCACTAAGAAACCTGCAATAATTAGCATCCCCTATCATGATCTAGTTTTTAAAGGACAAATAACCTTTAAAAATAAGTGAATATAAAATTGATGAGGGGGCTAAGCACTTTAATATACATGCTCTGATGTTCTTCTGCTTAGGAATACAATTAGAAACCTTTCTCATGTCTTTCCTAAGCAGAAGAACATCAGCCTCTTTCTTTCTCCTGACAACTTCCTTGACTACTTGCTGGTCAGACTGGTGGGAAACTGACCAGCAGGTGGCGCTGTTGTAACAAAATTCATTCATATTAACAGTACATGTATCCCTTAATATCTTGGAATGAAAAAATATTAAATTATGAATGTACATTGCAAAAGTTCTTAGAATAACCCCTCATCAATTTTACATTCACTTATTTTAAAGGTTTACTTCTCCTTTAAGGAGGAAGTAAAGACAATCCCAGATATGTTCACAATCCCTTAGAATAAATGTTCATCCTGGTAACGAAGCTCCAGCTGTCCCATCAGCATGCCCAAGTCACTGCAACTGCTGGCAATACACTTTCCACCCTACCCTGCACATTCTACATTCAACTACATTAGGGATGCGCCAAATCCACTATTTTGGTGGATTCCTTGCAAAAGATTTGGCTGAATACCTTACCAAATTTGCATATGCAAATTAGGGATGGGAAGGGGAAACCATATTTACCAACTTGTTTTATGACAAAAAGGCATGTAAATTCCCTCCCCTAATTTGCATATGCAAATCAGGATTCAACCAAATCCTGCTGAAAGGCAGAATCCTGGCCGAATCCCGAATTCAGTGCATCCCTACTCTTAATGTTATCTAGCCCAGCTTTAGGTTTCTCTACATATCATCACAATGATTTTTAATTTAGTGTGAAGCCTAAATTATAGAAAGGTCTAACCGGAATCATGTTGAAGTCAATGAACAGAGAATATTCCAATCCTACAGTAAATTACGCCCATATTTTCCCTATAGGGCAATTCCAAGTTCGTGTGTTGGTTTATGTGGAGCCACCCATGATTGTAGTGGTATAACTGGAAGGGCAGTTTTGTTATCAATGCACTAGAATTAAGCAATAAAATACTTACATTTTTATAGTCATCATAGCACGATGGGTGGTAAATCTGTAACAAAAACAAATAAAGATGAGTTTTTATAATAATTCATTTATGTAACATATAAGGTACTACTAAGGCCTTTGTTCACAATCAAACATTTTAGAGCCTTTAAAGAGGTCGTTCACCTTCCAAACACTTTTTTCAGTTCAGTTGTTTTCAGATTGCTCAGCAGAAATAAAGACTTTTTTTAAATTGCTTTCCATTTTTGTTTTTATTTATCATAATTTTTCCAAAATTGAGGTTTAATTTGAATATTTCTGTCTCTGGTGTTTCAGTCTGGCAGCTCAGTGATCCAGGAGCATCTGAACTATTACAATTTGCTGCATTTACTTGATACAATTAGTTGAAACATATTTGTAGAATATTAGCAACTATTTTATCAATTGCCTGTAATGAAACTCAGGAATCCAATTCAGCAGAGACAAAGATAACAAATGTATCAACTAAATGTATCAATTTACAACAGTTACAGAGTTGGAGACCCCCCCTTCCCAGAGCTGCTTTAAAATGTGAAAAATGAAACTTTACACTTAAATATTAGAAAAATGGTCACAAATACAAAGTGATTTAAAGGATAAGTAAACCTTTAAAATAAGTGAATGTAAAATTGATGAGGGCGTTATTCTAAGCACTTTGGTAATTTACACCCATTTATTTTTCTTTAATTCCGGAATATTAAGGGATAACCTTTAAAATAAGTGAAAGTAAAATTGACGAGAGGGCTCTTTTGTAATGTACATTCATTATTTATTTTGTTTTTATTCCAAGTTATTAAGGGATACACGTACTGTTAATTTGAATGAATTTTGTTACAACAGCGCCACCTGCTGGTCAGTTTCCCACCAGTCTGACCAGCAAGTAGTCAAGGAAGTTGTCAGGAGAAAGAAAGAGGCTGATGTTCTTCTGCTTAGGAATAAAATTATAAACCTTTCTCACATCTTTCCTAAGCAGAAGAACATCAGCCTCTTTCTTTCTCCTGACAACTTCCTTGACTACTTGCTGGTCAGACTGTTCATTCATATTAACAGTACATGTATCCCTTAATATCTTGGAATTAAAGAAAAATAAACAAGTGTAAATTACGGAAGTGCTTAGAATAGCCCCCTCATCAATTTTACACGGACGTATTTTAAAGGTTAACTTATCCTTTGAAAGGGTTGAAATCAAAACATTTTTAAACCACGGTGGCGATTAAAAACTCTTTGCTGACCCAACTCGCAATGCTCAGTTGTATACCATTTACAGTATTTTGGCCTGATTTATTCTCTTACTAAGCCCCCCTAATTGATCTCAACCTCCACGTTTCAGTACAATTGTCTTCTGTGGTGCAGCTCCCAATGTTGCTTCACATCCTTTCATGTCAATTCACAAACCTGGTTGTGAGGCCACCAGAGAAGGGTGAAGGTTGGGAGAGGGAGGGATAGAGTTTGCACCCTGTGAAGATAAACTCAACCATGAAATTTAAGATTAAGAGGCACATGCATATCATTTCCTACTTGTAGCATCACATGCGTTTCCAGATAAAACACAAGTGATATTTTAGTCTGTGAATTAAAACAAGCCGTTTCACATCGCAATTACAGTGCCTCCTATTCATGCAGGTAAAACCATTAGCTACCATCATTTCAGTAAAATGTAAAGCTTTACTCCAGGTCATCACAAGTGATAGTGGCAGAGAACAATATGCAACATCATATATAAGATGATAAAATCAGTTTGCATTTCTCATATGCTCCATAAACTATAGCTGTATGGTAAACGTAGCTATTATTCAGTAATCTTAAAGGGAAACTGTCATGGGAACACTTTTTTTTTTCTTCAAAACACATCGGTTATTAGTGCTGCTCCAGCAGAATTCTGCACTGAAATCCAGTTCTAAAGCTGGTCAGTCTCTGACAAATCTTTCACTACTCTGCCTGGTTGCTAGGGTATGTGAACCCTATGTAGTGAACCCTAGCAACCTGATAGCTGCTGAAATTCCAAACTGAAGAAGTGCTGAGAAAGAGCAAAGAGCACACTTTTTATATCACATTTTGAAATCTGACATGGGGCTAGACATATAGTCAGTTTCCCAGCTGCCCCCAGTCATGTGACTTGTGCTCTGATAAACTTCAGTAACTCTTTACTGCAAGTTGGAGTAATATCACTCCCCCTTCCTCCCCCCCCAGAAGCCTAACGGGAAGGTAACCAGATAGCAGTTCCCTAACACAAGATAACAGATGTCTGGTAGATCTAAGAACAGCACTCAATAGTAAAATCCACGTCCCACTGAGACACATTCAGTTACATTGAGTAGGAGAAACAGCCTGCCAGAAGGCAGTTCCATCCTAAAGTATTGGTTCTTTCTGAAAGCACATGATCAGGCAAAATGACCTGAGACAGCTGCATTGAATCCACTATTTTGGATTCAACCGAACCCCTGAAAACTTTGTGAAAGATTCAGCCGAATATGAATTTGCATATGCAAATTAGGGGTGGGAAGGGGAAAAGATTTTTTACAAAGTCACGCGATTTCCCTCCCTGACCCTAGTTTGCATATGCAAATTAGGAATCGGTTTGGCCGGGCAGAAGGATTCGGCCGAATCTGAATCCTGCTGAAAAAAGCAGAGTCCCGAACCGAATCCTAGATTCGGTGCATCCTTACTACACACCAATATAAAAAAAATACACTTGCTGGTTCGGGAATTAAATTTTATATTGTAGAGAATTATTTGCAGTCTAATTTAGAAATAAAAACCATGACCGAATCCCTTTAACGTTCCACATCTAATTAACCTGACAATATGTAGTGTAGGATTTTCTTAAAATCATGTTGCCCCACTGGTAGAAAAAAAAAAAAAAACCCCAGCTTTCCTTTGACACGTTTTTTACCTTTTCATTCACGCGCATTGCATTTTTTAGATGCCACTCTTCCTCCTCCTCATCCCAGTACTGTTCAAACTGTTCTTGGCAAATTTCACATATCTGAAACAAAACCAATAACTCATAAAGCTCCCCGTTTATTCAATCCCCACTCAAAGCAACCATCACCATAAATAGTTAGATGCGAGTACTCGTGTAATATTTGATCATTAAGGAAAAGATACAAGTAATTAATTATTCTCCTGATCTAAACATGAACCTGTGCAACAAGATAAAACTACAAAGTTTTAAAGGGTTTTTTTTAAGAACAGAACAAACCTCATCTGCCCCTGCCGGTCCAGCTTGAACACTTTGAAATTCCTTCTCTTTAGCAGCTTCTTGAGTTTTTAGTATAACTTCCTCGTGCACCTTCTCAAAGAACTGACTCTTTGCCCGCTCCTCCAAGTCGGCTATTTCTTCAAACTCTATCCAGTCCTGGAAAGAATATAAACAATTTATCGTTTGTCAAATTTCCAAAACTCACAACAAATATGCTGCAAGTAACAACCAGGTAAAGAAACTACAAAGTGATGTTTAAGCCCAACAGACAAGCCACTCATTTTAACAACCTGGGTATAAAGAACAGAATATAAAGGGCAACATTTAATTAAATAAAACGGACTTTTCTCCAATCCCAGGTATTTTTTGCTCCAACCGAGTTTTCAAACAATAGATAATATATTGAAAATAGATTGCAGACATGAGACCTGGGGATTTCCAGAAACAAGTTTACAAAACTTGTTTGTCCCGCCCACTTTTGATGGTCACTTCCGGTTTGCAGCACCATCACTTCCAGTTTGATGGTGGTCGGCAGATTGCGGATAAGGCAGTCCAGGTAGCAGATCAAAGTGGGTAACTATGCGGTTGCTGTTCGGGTCGCTAGTCTTAGAAATTGGTTCGGTGCAGGACTTGTCAAAATTGTCAATAGGGAGTTATTTAAAAAAATTCTTTTATTTTTGAGATTCATCATACTCTGGCCCTTTAAGAACTCGAAATCAACTATTCACTAGCTAAAACCAGCTGAATTGCTGTTTAAGTGAATGGCAGATGTCCAGTGATCAATTTTGAGTTGTTTGCAGCCTTCCTGACATTCAAGGTTCTTTTCGGAGAAAAAAAACTCTAATCGAGTTTTTAAAATTCGATTCGAATTCAATTTGAGTTTACGGGTCGATCCTATTCACCAGAGTTTAAAAAAAAAAAAAAAAATCGATTTCTATAAGAAATTTTGATTGGTCGAATTGCAAGTTCATGGGAGTATCAATTTGAAATGCGACCCTTGATAAATGTGCCTCTAAATAAACCCAATAGGCTGGTTCTGCTTCCAATAAGGATTAATTACATCTTAGTTGGGATCGGATCAAGTACAGGCTACCGTTTTATTATTTATCATTACTATTATTATGATTTATCAAAGATCGAGGTGAATTTTCGAATTCAAAAAAATTCAAATTCCGAGCTATTTTTTGTGTACTTAGACCAGGGAATAGTCCAAATTCGATGAAAAAAATTCAAAAATTAGAATACCGAAATTTATCATGTACTCTTTAGACTTCGACCAATCGCCATCTAAAACCTGCCGAATTGCTGTTTTAGCCTATGGGGGGATCTCCTATTATTAATTATATGTACCATGATCAGCACTTACTTTTAAACTATAGTACCACCTCCGGTGAGTTATTTTCCTGCTAACGTCCTTCTCGGTCCTGTTTTGACGATAATGCCAATCCAGATGATCTGCGTAGATATCAGTTTGCGATTTGGTAAACCTCATGCCACAAGAATAGCACTGGATACCAGTATAGATTCTATTTATAACACTGTCGTAGCGACTGTAGTGAGAAAAGCAAGGATGTTACTTTCAGATAACATATAAACAGTGAAAACTCTACCACAGTTTGGAGAATACTGCCTACACAACCCTGAAATCAGTCTATAGCTGGTGAAAGCAGAAAAGACCAAGCTATTCACCCAGTTTTTATTTTTATACGGAACAATTCCTATAAAAATACATTGTGCTTGGTCAAATGTTATGCACAATCTTCAATAAAGGTCACGAGGGCCGAAACATTGGATGCACAAGTGATATTTCAGTAAAAATCATGGATTTAAAGATTTGGAGTGCTATTCAATTTTGAAGATTCTATCTATATCATGCGTAAGACAATACTCAAAGCACATTAAAAGTTGATGAATAATAGGTCATACATACTGTTTTAGGTCTTCCATATTAAAACTAGTGAGGTCCGGGACATCCTGATCTTCATCTGCATCTTCCTCCTCTTCTTCAACTGCAGCAGGTGCAGAAGATTCAGCTACTTCTTCAGTACATTCTATTAAAAAGAAAAAAAATGATAAGTTACAACTATGCTACTCAGGTGTGTTACTGCTGCCGTGCACTAGAACAGCTATCAGGGACTTCCACTTAAAGGAGAATTCATCCCTAACTAAAAAACCCTCCCTTACGTAGACCCCCCCCCCGAGGGAAATGCCCCCAATGCTTTACTTACCCTTCGGTGCAGATTCAGGGATCGCAGTTCACAGCAGCAATCTTTGGGGTCTTCAGAAGATGGCTGCCGTGAACTGCGATCCCTGAATCTGCACTGAGGGGTAAGTAAAAAGTTTGGGGCATTTCCCGTGGGGGATCTATGTAGGGTAGGGTTTTTATTTTTAGTTAAGGGTTGAATTCTCCTTTAAGCCATTGTTAAGTAATTTCAGCAGCAAACATTGCACTTTAAAAGGATGGTTCACCTTTACGTTAACTATTTGTAAGTTATAGAATGTCATACTCCTAGCAACTTTGCAATTGGTCTTAATTTTTTTTCCCCATCTGCTATTCCTATTCCAGTCTCTCATTCAAACCACTGCCTGGTTGCTAAGGTAAACAACATCCTAGCAACCAGCCAGCTGCTGAAATTCCAAATGTCCATACAAGTGCAAATTTAAGTTACTTACTCAGCACCTTCAGACCAAGCTGGCAGCTTATCTGCCTATGGGTTCGTCCCAATAGCCTTTCTGATAGATCTGAATATAAAGTGCCCATATCTATATCACAGAAAGGTTTATATCAAAAACGATATAGGTCCCAAGGCCTCAGAGTAAAAACAAAATTAATTTATAGATATTCACATTTAAAAAAGTATCCAGTACATACTACATATCTATATCAGGCAGGTCAAAATATCCTATTGGACAGGAACAGTCCTATCCCAGGGCAAGCTCAGTAGGTTTCCATTACATACACAACAAATACTTACGAGTAGATGATTCCTTGGGTGTAACTTTCATAAGTATTCCTGTTGAAAGCAGCTTCGAGAATAACTCATTAACATCAAGCTGTCCCAAGTGATTTTCAGGAAATGGAAATGAACCACCTAAAAATAAGAAATTGCAAACACAGTTAAATTACTAATGAAGATCATAAGGCAATCTTAAATCACCAATATGAAAGTCATTACATGACCTAAACAGTAAGAACAATGAGGAATATAGATTACATTCTACGTGACCCATTAAATTCCATATCAGGCTGATGCAATCAAATCATAATGGGTTGTCGGGAGAGAGAATTGCATCAACCTGCTTGATTTTCAGATATCCCAAAAACTTGAGTATTCGTAATCCAATCTAATACAGTACAATTTCTTCAAAATAAAACGCAGGTGCAATAAGATCTTAAGCAATTCCTAGGATGCAAAGTGGCTTCCCAACCTGATTTGGATCCCTAAGAAAAAGGTGAAGAAATGCAGTATGGGCATTCACAGTGTCTAAGTGTTAGAAGTAAAACAAAATTTACAATTCAAAACCTTATTAAAAAAAGAAAAAAGGAAAGTGGTTTAAAAAGAAAAAATCTTTACCTGGCTGAACAAAAACTCCTCCTGCAGGCCCCTGTGGGGGAACATAGTTCTGATCTAGACTTGAAAATGCTGGCTGAGACATTCCAGGAGGTTGAGATATTCCTGCAGGCTGAGACATTCCTCCTAATGGTCCAAACTTAAAAAATATAAATATATGAGAGATTAAGGACACACCTGTAGTTGCAATACATAATACTTAAGTATAACTGCAAAAAGATTGCCAGAACAATCTTGAGGCAACTTGAACCTTACATTTTAAAGTGATACTGACACTAAAAGACGACTTTTCAAAACATGAACGTACATTCAAAGTTACCTAAAGTTTGTGCTGACTTTCTTTGTCGATATCTATGCTTTGTTAGTAATTGTGGCTTTAAAAGAATTGAACGTACATTCAAAGTTACCTAAAGTTTGTGCTGACTTTCTTTGTCGATATCTATGCTTTGTTATTAATTGTGGCTTTAAAGGAATACTATCATAGGAAAATCTAGTAAATTTAGTTTAGGTAAATCTTAAACAACTGGACTTGAATTGAAGACGTTTCACTACTCATCCGAGCAGCTTCTACAGTTCAACTGACTGGTGTCAAAACACATCAGTTAATAGTGCTGCGCCAGCAGAATTCTGCACTGAAATCCATTTCTCAAAAAAGCAAACATTTTTTTATATTTCATTTTGAAATCGGATATGGGGCTAGACATGTCTGTTTCCCAGCTGCCCCCACTCATGTGACTTGTGCTCAGATAAACTGTAGTCACTCTTTAATGCTGTACTGCAAGTTGGAATGATATCAATCCCCCCAGCGGCCTAACAACAGAACAATAGGAAGGTAACCAGACAGTAGCTCCCTAACACAAGATAACAGCTGCCTGGTAGATCTAACAGCAGCACTCAATAGTAAAATCCAGGTCCCACTGAGACACATTCAGTTACATCGAGTAGGAGAAATAACAGCCTGCCAGAAAGCAGTTCCATCCTAAAAATACACTTGTTGGTCCAGGAATTTAATTTTATATTGTATTATTGAATAATATGCAGTGTAAACAGCGCAATTTATAAATAAAAACTATATTATAAAAATAATGACAGTTCCTACACCTGACTTTTATCAGGCCAACTGTCCCTTCAAAATGTGAACAAACTAATGCTGCACAAATATGGCAGCGCCCTCACAGAGGAACATTGGGGATATGATAGGTAATGTAAATGCATCAGGGAAATACTTTTATTGCAAAATTATAACAAGCATGCAAAGACAATATGTTATGATAGATGTGATAGATGTAAAAAATGGCTTAATTTCTGGTGTCAGTATCTATTTAATTATATTTATCTACATAAGATAGGCAGATATAGTAACCCATAGCAGTATTTGCTTTCATTAGGTAAACTGGAATGCATGAGCCCACCCAAAGTTGCACAAAGTATCCATGGGAAATGTAGAAAAGATAGCAGAAATTGCAGAATTTTTTTCTACACTTACCTGTTGGCTTGCTGTCAAGTTTCCTACAGGAAGGTTATTAAAGTTTGAAAACTGTGGTCCTTGGGAATTCGGATTGTTATCATCGAAATAAGGCCCAGATGGTCTAGGAAGCTGGTTTGGAAAAGACTGCACTCCAGGACCAGAAGGTCCAGCAAAATTTGGTCCCTGTGGCAAGTCAAACCTTTGTTCGGGCCGCTGAAGTGGCATTCCTTGTTGCTGCATTCCCTGAGGCGGCATTCCTTGTGCCTGCATCCCTTGAGGTGGCATTCCTTGTGGCTGCATTCCCTGTGGCACTATACCCTGATGGGGCATTCCTTGTGGTTGCATCCCCTGAGGGGGCATGCCTTGTGGCAACATGCCTTGTGTCTGCATCCCCTGGAGGGGCATACCTTGTGGTTGCATACTCTGTGGCTGTCCATGGAAATGGTTCTGAGGGTCACCATAAGGACCAGTTTGTCCAAAAGGTGGAGCATTTTGCCTTATGGGTGGATGAATATTATCAAAGCGTGGTCCTTGACTCATTTGAAGATCAAATCTAGGTTGCTGATTTGGGCCATCAAACCTTTGTGGCATAGGACCATCAAACCGCGGTTGAACCTGCATTGGTCCATCAAACCGTGGAGGTGTTTGATGTCCTGGTGGGCCTTCAAATCTTTGGCAGGGTTGTCCAGGCAGATCAAACCTTTGAATATGAGGTGGTTTACTGTCAAACCTATTAACGGGTGTTCCATCAAACCTTGGTCTAATCTGCCCCATTGGCCCATCAAACCTCATTAAGGGTTGCGGACGAGGTCCACTGTCAAATCGCTGAGGCGGATTCACTTCAAATCTTGGACCAACCAGCCCTTCAAACCTCACTGGTTGCCTCATTGGCTGTTCAAATCTCATAGGCTGACATGGTCCACCCTCAAACCTTTGCTGCATTAATGGTGGTCTAGGAGAGCCATCAAATCTTTGTGGACCTTGTGGACCTACTACTCCGTCAAATCTTTGAGGGCCTAATGGCTGCATTCCCTCAAATCGTTGAGGACCCATTGGTTGCCCAGGGGCTCCTTCAAATCTTAATGCTCCCAACTGTTGACCTGGGGGTCCTTCAAATCTTGCTGCATTCATTGGCTGACCTGTAGGGCCCTCTAATCTTTGCATTGCCATAGGCTGGCTTGATACTATAGCTTGATTTTGCACGCCTTCATATTTCTGCATACCTTGCTGACCCTGCCGATTCATACCATCAAACCGTGTGTTCTCAACTTGGTTGGCACCCATACCATCAAAATGGGAATCAACTGGTTGTCCTGGGACTACATCAAAGCGCTGAGATCCGACCTGATTTACTGATGCACCATCAAATGGCATGCATGCATTTACCGGAGAACTTTCCCTAACGTTTGCAACACTGGAAGGCTCTTCAAAAACTTTCATGATAGGGGCATCTCCTCTGTTAACAGGTATATGTGGTGGGATATCAAGTAGTGGTCTCCTCTCTTCCATCAGAGTGTTCTTTTGATTTGAATTGTTGCCACTCATCCTGGAATCTGCACTTTCCCCGTAAGGAACTGCTTCAGATTCATCGTACATGGGTACGGAGTGTGGGAATCGTTCAGTAAACACAGATCTCTGTTCCTCTCGTGAACCTGGGGCGAAGTGAAATGCAAAATAAATTTGTTTGCGCACACATGCATTAAGCCAGACAGCAGTAGCTAGAAATATTAATTTAACTGAGAAGCCCTGTGTATATCAAGCTTCTTCACATCACAAAGGCTATCAAAGACTACATTTAAAGAAAAGTTTGCGTATACAGAGGGTTCTTCGGTGGAGAGGTGGATTTTTTTTTAATATTTCTAAATTAAAAACATGCAAAAAGTTACTTAGCACAAGCCCTATTCATTAAGCCAATGGTGAAAGTTTGTACTGCCCATTTACACTATGCATACTCCCTACCACAAATTAGAAAAACACTGCCTGACAAACTGGTTTTATTAGAGCAACCAATTTAAGAAATCAAGGTTATTTAAGGGGAACTATTGAGAAAATTAAATTTAAGCTTCCTCATATTGAAATAAACTTTCTAAATACAAAGCTTATCTTCACTTTTTCCAATCTCAGCATCTGTTTCTCCTCATTCTATCTTCTAGCAGGGGTTGGGTGTCAGATGAATAATCCAATATATCTTATGGGGGGGGCTCTTTCCAAGCGGATGTATAAAAGCTCACTCAAATAATTGATTCCAGTACAAACAAAATCTAACAAAACTGCCTTTCGCACAAATCCTGCATGTAGAGAGACATGATGTCTGGTGAGTTTAATAGAGTGAGCTCCAATACATCTAGGCATAAAGAGCACCCCTATAAGATATATTGGATCTAACATTCAACTGCTCATGAAGACAGAATGAAGAGAAACAGATGGTGAGAGGAATAGTGAAGATAAACTTGATTATTTCAGAAATGGCACATCATTTTTAATTGATTGTATTTATAAAGTTTCTTATTTCCGTATGATGAAGTTTATATTGAATTTAAATTTTCGCGATAGTTCCCCTTAAATAAAAGGAGCATATTAAACTTCCCATATAGAGGTAGTGTGGTCTGTATCTGAAGGTAGTATTTAGAGCTAAACCTTACAACAACGTACCTTTGGGAAGTTCCAGCTGATCTTTGTGCCTTCTATAACCATCGTGTGCATCATCTGGATGCGGTCTAGTCACAGGTAAAGGGGAATGCCTTTGTCTTTCAGGAAACGGTTCATTTCTTTCAGGCACACCGCCTTCCGTTCTCCCACCATGTTCTGTGTCTCTGCCTGAGTGCACCATTTCTTCAAGCTCTAAGTCCAGATATTCTGGATCCACATATTCTCCGTCTGAAAATGCATGCTGAACTTGAGTCCTTTTCAGTTTTGCTTTATGCTCATAATAAGTCATTTCTTCGTTAGAAAGCAGAGGTTTCTTGCTTAACCCACCTTTGTTTTCCTCGGTGGGGCTATCCCATACACTACATCGCTGTTTTTCTTCTTGGTACTGGAAGAGTTGACGTATTTGATGTACCACCACAAGAAGCTCATCGTGTGTAATTTCTCCCAAGGAAAAGCGTTCATTTGCCTAAACAAGGATATAGCAGGTCAGCTCATTCCATACAATGTATGTATCGCTTAAGTATACATTATTCATTTTCGTCAGAATTACCTTTTTCAGCAACTCTGCTTTGCTTGCACTTGTTAATTCTTTAGGTATTTTTAGATCAGCATCAACACTTAACCAATGCTGCTGTTTTGGAGTCCGAGGAGAGGCAACTTCTTTTGAACTATTTTGCCAACTATTATGCCTCTGATAGGGGGGGCGGATACTCTGATGATGGTCTTTATTCTGAGAACTGAGAAATAGAACGATTATATAAAATATTTACATGTATAGGTATGATTTACCATTATATACACACAGGAACCTATTTTTTTTTTTTACATCAAAAGGACCAGTTAAGTCATAGAATTTATTTTACATGGAAAACGCAGAGAGCCTATTTTAAAACATTGCAAAATGTTTACATTAAACAACAATCCACCTGCAAACAGACATGTACAAAGCCAAAAAGGCTATGTAAAAATGGGCTGTAGGATGCACAACTTTTGAACTAAAGGCGTGCGGAGCTCGTATGTTGATTATCTAGATATGCTACCAATCTCTCATATCTGTTAATTAGTAAGTAAGCAATAAGTTGAAAAATGAAAGCCTGTCCAATTTAACAGACTGTATACCCGCAATTTCTACATTAATCAACATGAGCAAGGTATTAGTGATGTGCAGGCCGGCCCGATACCCACAGGTCAGGCGATTTTGCAGTCCGGGTTGAGCTCTTCTTCCTGCTCTGCCCGCCACATCACACTGACGGCTTTCAACTTCATCTTTTATAGACGTGCGCCCCACCCCTTTTGCAACGTCATCGGTGGGGCGGTGCAGGGCTATAAACGAAAGCCAGACTTGGGCGGGTGGAGGAAGGGTTAGCTTCGGGAGTGGGTCAGGGTTTACCCAACCCGCACATCACTACAAGGCATATTAAAGGAAAACTATACCCCCCCAAACAATGTAGGTCTCTATTAAAAGATACTGAGTAAAACAGCTCATGTGTAAAACCGTGCTTCATGTAAATGAACCATTATCATAATAATATACTTTTTTAGTAGTATGTGCCATTGGGTAATCATAAATAGAAAATTGCCATTTTAAAAAATAATCGTACGATTCACTGTGCACACATACAAACCACATGTAAGGTCACATGAGCCAATAAACAGACAAGAGTCCTGCCTTTTGCTTCCTCACTTCTTCCTGTTACAGTTAGTGTTGTAGTATTTCTGGTCAGGTGATCTCTGAGGCAGCACAGATAGAGTCATGAAATGGTGGTTCAAGGCAAGAGATGTAAAAGGGCAATATTTATGTAAATATATATTCCAGTTTGGTAAGATTCTTTAATATGTCATTCAATATGATATAAACTATCTGTTGCTTAAGTATTCATTTTGGGGGTATAGTTTTCCTTTAAACAAAGCATTATATTGATAGGGGGTTAAAGGAGAATTCAACGCGAAATAAAAAAAACCCTCCCCCTACCCTGGGTAGACCCCCTCACAACAGCCTACATGTTCTCCCCCCCCCTCTGGGCAAATGCCCCTAATTTTTTACTCAACACTCCATGCAGATTCTAGCCTCTGAGTTCAAGGCAGCCATCTTCTTATTCTCCAGTAATCTTAGTGTCTGGACGGCATTTTCGGAGCATGCACAGTTGGCGTAAATTTTCGGTCACAAACCGCGCATGCACCGAAAGTCACGAAAATTTCCAAATATAACTTCAGAAAAAGACAGAAGATGGCTGCCGTGAACTCCGAGACCAGAATCTGCATGGAGGGGTGCAGATTCTGGTCTCTGGACGGGTTTTTTTATTTCGGGTTGAATACTCCTTTAATGCCTATGTGGCTGAACCCCAATGCAAATTCCTGCATGTTACTGGGAACAGAGCTATTGGTGCTGCGCTAAATATTAAAGTGTTAAAATAATTATTGCTTTGAGAAATATATTTTAAAACAGGTTACATGCAGCAACATCAAATGCCCTGGGTTTGTCACCCACTACATACTTTTTATTGTCCTCCCATCCGCTCTTCCAACGCTTGTTGGCTTGAGGCCCTTGCCAATTTTCTAGATCTGGTTTTGGCTCTGTATTGGACTTAGTAGACATTGACGATACAGGATCCTGTGGCCTCTCCTCCGACAGTCTCTTTTGCCTTCTGTTGTCTCGTACATCTGTTTTTGCAGTTCTTTTCATTCGCTCTTCCCGAGAGCTTGAGTTGAAGTCCTCCGTGTGAGATGGTTTACTTACAGGCGGACGCAATCTGCCAATTTTTGGGAGGGAATGAACAGGAGATGTGCTTCTTGGCCGTACTTTGGGTGACCTTCTATCTCTACCCTTAGGAGAGTGGGCTGGCGATCGGCTTTTTGGTGATCGTGACCTTTTTCTATTGCTGATTCTTCCAGGTTTCAATTTTTCTGGATAATTTGCAACGGGTTCATTTTTTTGCACAATGCCACCAACGGGTTTGTTTCGGTTTGTTGCTGCTCTGTGCTCCGATTTATGGTCCTCTTTCTTGTCACATTTCCGCTTCTCTTTCGGCTCACTGTCTTTATTATCAGATTTAGTGCGGAGATGCTTGTGCAGCCTTGGGTCTCTCCTATTTACTTCCAATTCCTTTACATTCTCCACACCTTGAGATTTCTCTCTCACATGAGGCAATTTAGCTTTGAAAGGAGACTGTGATTTGGATCGATCTTTAAGTTCAGATTGCACAGATTCTCGCTTAGGTAGCTTTTCATTAGACTTCGACTTTTCAGGCTTTGCAGAAGCATTTGCTTTATCATTTAAAAGAGGTTTAATAGGCTTTAGATCTGGCATATTTGTGATGTTGGTTTTCGCCTCCTTTTTGTGCCCTAGATCTTTCATGTGGGCTGAATGTTGATTTTCTTTAACAAGGCGAGGATCTCTACTTGGCGCAGGCATTTTTTCATGGGGTTTTTCAATGGGCTGAGAAAAAGGAGGAATTTTGATCTTTTCAAAATTCTGAGAAACAGGCTGTGGGGCCTTAACTGGCATGTGTGGAATTTTTGGGGTGACAACTGGTTTTGAGGAGGAAAGTGCCTAAAATGAAATTAACAATTTATCAAATACAGAACAATAGTTCTATGTTATAAAGAAATTACATTTTACAGTAGTGCTAATCATCTGCATAGTGAGTGAAACATCTAATACACATCAGATCTTTTACATGGAAAACGTATCCAAAAAAAAGATAGAAGAACCAGCATTGCCATTCACAGAACAGCTTATTACAGAGACATTTGCCTGACCATTTCTAAGGCAAATAAATCAGTCAACTGAAACCCAATGAAATTATTTTGATTTGAAATACGGTAAGTAAAAAAACTATTGCTATTGGTAACTACCAGTGGTATATGGAGTGAATTTATATTATAATAATGTCAGTGATCTGTGGAACCCATAAACTTTCCCTAGAGATCTTCTCCAGACTCGCAGGTCCTTCGGAGTACAACTGTCCCAAGTGAAGATACAACACTGAGGGATTATGGTCTTCAAGCCAACAAATGGGCACATTTCTTATACTCAATCCAAAAGATGGAAAGAATAAACAGATCTGTTTAGGAGTAATCTGGACTCACACAGATAGTGTAATAAGAGTCCTGTTTGCCTAGTCTTTCATTATGGACAATTAGGAATGGTATGCGTTACAGGATTCGATATTCTATCTTAAAACTTGATACAACATACTAAACACCATCTCATTAATCCATATTGTTAGATGTTCATGCAGGCAAGCTACTGCAAAATTAGAGATTGCATCCTGGCGATAACCTACCATACTATGACTGATAGGCAAGTCACTCTAGTTTTAGAAGCAGCTGGAGAATCAAAGGATTAACACTCTTGGAATAAAATCTTTCCCACACAGGGGTCACACTACTCCACAACTGAATATTGACAGTTAAGACTGGAAAATATAAAAAAAATGGCAGCTAATTGTTCCCATTCCTCTAACTTACCAGCTGTTCTCTTGTCTGTTCAAGTTCAAGCTCCAACTTCTTTTGTTGAAGCTCTAATAACTGTTTTTGCTTCACCAGCAGCTGTTGCCTTATTAACTGCTCTTGTGACAGTTGCTTTTGTACCTCAGGGTTAGCACGAGGTGGCACAGCACTTGGCACTTTAGCTGGCGGTGTTTCCTCTGGCTGTTAAAAAAAAAAAACATTTTTTAAAAATGTAGATTTTACACATGGACAGATTTACAGGGTGTGCTTACAGTTCATTTACATGTATCTTGAAGGCCAGTGACAAGAGGGAAAAAAAAACAAAAAAACATTTACACATTGTACTCATTTAAGCTGCACCATTGAAAACCCAATTTTTAGAATATTGGTATTAGCAAATACCTGAACAGTTTGCAATGCCACTGGTAATGGGTGTCCAAGGCTCTTGGCACATACAGTAGTTTCTCCATGGTGGGGTAACCAATCTGAAACACTGTCATGACATCTATGTATCATAACACAAATCCGCATGTTTTCCCTGCAAGCACCAGTGACAAAGTGATTGCACCACTTAATATGAATCTTTCACTGGCAGTGACATACACGTGTGCTTCTCTGCAGCATTTTAATGCTCATGTGCCATAGGTCGAATGTTACTCAACATTTTAAAGTCAACAAGAGTCAGTCTGGGAACTCAATTATAACAAGCAGGCAGGAGCCATTCTGTGGACACTGTTATTAAGACAAGTCTTGCATCATCTCAGAATCTTGTTTGTGCACCAGAATGGGGGACCTGATGTCCATCCCCCATGTCCTGGTTACACAATTAAATGTTGATAACTAGGGGAATGTGGGGAGAGCAGTGACATCTAGGAAGTGCTGAATGGAAATTTAAAGTAATAGTCTGCCCCGCCTCAGGAGTGGCAGACAATATTTGATTGACAGCTAAGCTTTTTAAATGCGTTATTATAGCTATGAATGCTTTAATAAAAAATAAAAAAGAATTTGTATTTTATGTTTAATTTGATAAGGACTTTTATTATACCGATTTTTATGTCTGGGTGAAAGGTCCACTTTAACACTTGGAATCGCTACCTATTCATTTCAATGGTAATTACGTAGAATTGTGGGCATAGCCAGACTAGAACACAGTAGGTTGGAAAAGCTTGCTGTCTTTCTTCGAGTGAAATAACTGGAAGTGAGATTGGCAATTGCAACTGAAACAGACAAGAGATTGACCATATTGTTGCCCAACTGCTGAGCAATGTGGTTACAGCACATACTATGCGTCAGACAAAGAAAATGATGACCCCACAGTTGTTTCTATATACGCAGACATTTTATTGCCAAAGCACCCATCAAGCTGTTTGCTAAACGTTCTAATAATGAGTGCTGTTTGAACAGTAAATAAATTTATTATATACAGAGTTATGCAACCAAAGACCGTTCACCATAACTGTGTAATTATTGCAATAAATCAGAAATACACTTTCCATTGTTCTAGATCAGAGCAGATCAAATAAAATTCTGTTACAGTGTTAGAGCAAAGTCTCTGGGCTTAAAGAAACAATTCAGTGCAAAAATAAAAACTGGGTAAATGAATAGGCTGTGCAAAATAAAAAAGCTCTCTAACTCAGTCAGTCAGCGACTGTAAGGGGGGCCACATGGGACATAACTTTTTAGTGAGTTTGTAATTGATCCTTAGAATGCAACTCAGATTCAAAAGCAACAGTTATGGCCCATTAGGGTCATAAATCAAGTCACTGATTGGTTACTGCCTGGTAACCAATCAGTGGAAACTAAGAGCTGAAAAGCAGGATTCTGGCTGTTAAGATATCCAGTCACTTCAGACTTTATAGATTACATTTTTGACTAACTATATTAAAACAAACAAAAAAAAAAAAGTTTATTTTTACACGGAACATTTCCTTTAAACCTGTTAGTTTACACAGTAACATGTATAAACCATGCTAACCTAACCAATCCATACATCACAGGGTCCCATGAAGCATTTCGGTTATATACTTACTTTGTTCAGGAATTTAGGATTCACATGGATACTAGAAGTGTTCACATTTGGGGGCAGAGGCTTAATTGGCCAGGCAGGATCTATTTGGTTGACTCTGACATCAAGTGCATACAATTTCTTTGATGGAAATAATTCATCCCATGTCGAACGCAACTTAAATAAACTTTTCCTAGTGTTTTCATCCACCTAAAAACAGAACAATGCCTTGTCTTGACAATTTACTACACAGAAATTGACACTTTTGTTTCTACATTTAAAGTACTGTTATAAAATGAATCATCTACAGTTGAGTTTAATGTAGTTATACAGAATATTAAGACTAAGAAAAAAAAAACATTTCAAAAGGTAGAAAAAAAAATTAGGGTGCACTGAATTCATAATCTTTGGATTCACTAGAAGACTGAATATTCCAAAAAAAACCCACAAAAAACCCACCCTAATATGCATATTCAAAGTTAAGTGGGAAAAAATGCATCGCTTTAGAATAAAAATGGTCATGCTCAGTTGTGCAGAGCTTGAAAATCAGATTTTAAAGGGGTTGTTCACCTACCAAAAAAATATTTTTACTCGAGTTGTTTACTCACTATAAACAAACACTTTTTTCAGTTGCTTTCTCTCTTTTATTTTTTAACGGTTTTCCAAAATTGACGTTTTCGGGAAAACTCTGGTGTTTCAGTCTGGCAGCTCAGTGATCCAGGAGCATCTGAGCTTACAATTTGCTCCATTAGTTGATCCATTTCTCAGCAGTATCTGTGGAATATTAGCAACTATTGTATCAATTCTAACAGTTGCCTTTAATGAAACCCAGAGATTCTGCTAAGCAGGCACAAAGATTCATTTATTAACAGTTAAAGGAGAATTCTACATGTAATAAAAAAAAATGCCCCATTTTTTTACTCGACCATCTGTGCAGATTCTGGCCTCGGAGTACACGGCAGAAATCTTCTTTCTTCAATCTCTTCCGGCACATGCGCAGAAGTACATTTCCGGTCCCGAACCACTGCGCATGCGCCGATAGTAATTACCAAAAATTCATATTTCTGGACTTCCGGTAATTTTCTCAACTTTTGACAAATGCGCAGTTGTTCTGGACCGATAATTTACTCCAACCGTGCATGCCCCGAAAATGCAGTCAATACACGAAGATTACCGGAGACTAAGAAGAAGGCTGCCGTGAACTCTGAGGCCAGAATATGCACGGACGGGTGAGTAAAAAATGAGGGGTATTTGCCCCGGGGGGTTTATTACAGGTTGAATTCTCCTTTAAAGAGTCGGCTACCCCCCACCCTGTCACAAAAACGGTCACAAATAGAAAGTAATTGGAAAGTCTTTATTTCTGGAGAACTGTCTGAAACTGAAAAAGAGTGTTTGTAGGTGAACAACCCCTTTTAGGGTTCCAACTTGACTGAATCCTTCAAAAATGGTTAGGATTCCGCAGAATCAAACAGCAAATTCTGGATTCAGTGCATCCCATATGGATTGGCCAATGTATGACTCAGAGTGGACAAAACATTCTCTTACAGTAGTCATGGCCCCACAAGATGCTGTAAACTAAAACCTCTAGAAGAAAAGTTAGGGGGGGTGCAATTTAGCATTTTTTCCTAGCGGATTAATTAGAGCTCACACGACGAATTGCAGTACAAAAAATCTAACAAAAGAACTGCCTTTTGCACAAATCCTGCATGTAGAGAGACAATGTCTGGTGATTTAATAGAGTGAGCTCTAATACATCTTCTAGGCAAAAAGAGCCCCCCCTATAAGATATATTGGCTCTAACAGTCAATGAATATCTGACACCCAACTGCTGTATAAAGAAAGAAAAACAGATGAACAGTGAAGAAACTTGATTTCAGATTTTTTAACCGATTGTATTTATGTTTCTTATTTCAGTATGATGACGAAAAAAAAAAAAACACCACTTCTCTGCATGGATCAAACCAACAGCTGTAAGGTGAAATCGCCTATTTCCTAGTTTAAAAAATAAAGCCTACGGTTCATTAATTTATACCTTTTCAAACACACAAACAAATGTGGTAACTAGGTTTTTGGCAAATGCAGCAAGATAGTCTCTCCCGACATTTTTAACAATGGAATCCATTAGATACAAAACCGGAAGCTTCTCCGCAGCCGCAGCCTAAATAAAAAGAAAGCTGATAAGTTTAATAAGACAAACACAAAGTCCTCATATGAGCCAATCTGTATACCAACCAACATGGGTTTAAATGGGCCAAAAGCCACACGGTCCAAATAGGCAGAATCATTTAGGGTACATAAGTGTTTAAAGGAGGTGGAAAAAAGTGTTACCATTGTTACTGCATCCACTTGTGTCAGAAATATCCTTTTTTAATATTGCACAAAATTTGCATTCATATTTTTTTTTTCCAACAAGCCAACAGCAGAATTCTGTTCAGAAACTCCCAAGTTGAGAGGCAAGAGGAAACATAAGCCGTATCTCCATACTTGTGGGTGGCTTACAGCTTCATACAATCGGGGAACTGTTGAAGTCATTCATTTTTTCCCCCTTTTCCCAAAATAAAATTGTCCATATGTAGAAAATCGTATCCTTTTTATTTATTTTTTAATGTTCTGACACCGGTTTAGATGCTGTGGGGAAAAAAAAGTTACACCCAACACACCAGAGACACTCTTCTTGATTATTTTGTTTCCCCATATACCAGGGATAAATGAATTCACCAAATCTGACACCTGCAAAGTGGACACGGCTACAGTTCTTTATCATATGAAAAAAAAAAGACCGGACAAATTTGAAAAATATATATTTTTTTGTAAAAATAAAAAATTTGCTGGTTGACACAGTGAGGAAAAATGTGTGCAGAAATGAGAATTGGTTAATTGTAGGTTTTATGAGGTCTTGGTGATTAGCTAATGAGATGTTGCTGCCATAAGCTGCAGTGTGTTGCTACATGACCCCATGTTGCTACATGAAAAACACACAAGGAACCACTTAAAGTGATACTGACAATTTTATTTTCAAATATTAATCTACATTAAAAGTTACCTATAGGTCGTGTTGATCGTTTTTTGCCGATAGTTCTGTTTTTGTAAGTAATTGTTAGTTGAAGTTCCTAAACCTGACTGTTCTCAGTTTGTCAGTTAAAGTTTCTAATGCTAACGGACTACTACTACTGCACAAATATGGCAGCCCCCGATAGAGGAACAGGGTAGTAAGAAAGGTCATGTAAAAGCATCAGGCATATACTTTTATGGCAAAATTATAAATAGCATTCAAAGACAATGTTATGATGGCTAATAAAAAAGGGTTATTTTTTGATGTCAGTATCTTTTTAATCTCTGTTCTAACTCAACTTCAGGTAACAGTTGACGATGGCCAAGCAAAGGCTATCAAACACTATGACCAATAAGAATAAATGACTTTATAGACATTTTCGTGAATCTTGACACACCTAGAGGCCACCATACCTACATTGAGATATAAATCATTACTTTAAAAGCCCTTGATACTTGTAAACAATGTAGAATCACCAAACCCTTGTTTAAGGGTTCAATTCCTTGATACCAATTAGAGGATGAAATTAAAAGGATTAAAGGGATACTGTCATGGGGAAAAAAAAGTTTTTCAAAAAGACACTAGTTAATGAGTTCTATTTCGCAAAAGAGCAAACAGATTTTTTTGTATTTAATTCTGAAATCTGACATATCAGTTTCCCAGCTGCCCCCAGTCATGTGACTTGTGCACTGATAAACTTCAGTCACTCTTTACTGCAAGTTGGAGTGATATCACCCCCTCCCTTTCTCGGCCAGCAGCCTAACAACAGAACAATGGGAAGGTAACCAGATAACAGCTCCCTAACACAAGATAACAGCTGCCTGGTAGATCTAAGAACAGCACTCAATAGTAAAATCCAGGTCCCACATTCGGTTACATTGAGTAGGAGAAATAACAGCTGCCAGAAAGCAGTTCCATAGTAAAGTGCTGGCTCTTTCTGAAAGCACATGACCAGGCAAAATGACCGGAGATGCACCTACACACCAATATCACAACTAAAAAAAAAAATACACTTGCTGGTTCAGGAATGTAATTTTATATTGTAGAGTGAATTATTTGCAGTGTAAACAGTGAAATTTAGAAATAAAAACTACACCATAAAAATCATGACAGAATCCCTTTAATATGTTACATTTAAAAGATTGGGGGAGGGACGTGAAAGGTACAATGTAGCATCTTCTACCCAGACACTTAAAAAGTAACATGCTATTCAGCATTATTAAACCCCCCACATGTATCCTTCTTTCCCATCTGTTCAGCCATGTGGATACATCACATACGGTACATAAACAAATGGTAAATAAAAAGACAAATACATATTTGATACATTTTATTTACAGATTACAGCATACCAGTCACACAGTTCAAAGCAATTTATTAGAGGTATATTCTAGTGCTCAAGGTTACACTACACAGTGGTGCAGACAATGTACTTAGCATGACAGACCTATAAAAATAATAATAAATGTGAAACTACGGAAAAAAAAAAAAAAAAGAGAATCTGATTAAAGCAGAGCAGCATTTAAATTAAGTCTATGGCTAAAGTGGCCGTGTCTTCTCCTTAATACAACTGGAACATAGAATAAAAAATTGGGAAATGCTATAAAAGATAGAGAATTATTGCAATAGAGCAAATTTGGGGGTTATACCACAGACATTCATTCATGTTCATTGGATAGTGGATGAAGAAGGGGGTGCGACAGAAGGGGGGGGGGTTATAAACGACCGTTCCTTTTCAGGGGACCGTAATCATCCTTTGGGAAAGGGATCTGACTGGTAGTAGTAGCTTACTAATGCATTACAATCAGATCAGAACTTGGCAGGTCACCCATCTGTAAAATAGAACATTATAGACTGACAATATATTAAATCTATGGGCATAGTAAAATAACTATTAGGATGCCTTCAACAGTTAGTGAGACAAAGAAGGTGTGACCATAGATTGTGCAGACAGAACGCTAAGGGCCGTACAGATGCACAGGGAGTAGTGGGTGACTTTGTCAAACTAGCTTTGCTTCAGCTGTTCACAAATCAACACAACCCAAAACAGCCCTTTTTAATGTGAAGCCAGGAGTCCCAAATAAAGAGCAAGTAACACCAAAAACAAAGAAATGTAAATGTATTTCTAAATAAAGGGCACAAGTAGACATCTGAATTCAGTTTAAAAGATCTCCTTTGTAGCAGAGCAGGATCCTGTAGGGTCTACGTTACACGGCAGATAAATGATAAAGGAGAAAAATGGCTGAGGTCCTGGTAAGCACATGCTGCCTGTCCATACATTCCCAGCCGGCTGTCTAGGTACAATGTGTCCTATAAAGCTGACTTGGGAGACTAACCTGACTGGACAAAACCAGAAAACATGGCTAATGCTCTGATTGACAGAAAAGGCTGAATTTCCCTGAGCAGTCTGACCATGAAAACCGTGTGTGACCGTGCTAAACAGAATTTCTACCCACGTCTGCTTGCACATTTCTTACATCAGCCACTGTTACCAGTTTAGGGCAGTGACACACCAGGAGATTAATCGCTGCTTCTCTGGGCAACTAATCTCCTGCACTCTCCAGTAAAAAATAATGCAATAAGGCAATAATGTGAATCGCTGGTGGTAAAACAGGTGTCGCTCCAGTCTCCCAAAATCGCTACAAGAGTAAACATCAAGCGATTTTGGGAGACTGGAGCGACATGCGTTTTACCACCAGCGATTCACATTATTGCCTATGGGAAAGCTTTTTACTGGAGAGTGCAGGGGATTAGTTGCCCAGAGAAGCAGCGATTAATCTCCTGGTGTCACTGCCCTTAAAGGTTAGTTTACACAGGGCGTTTTGCGGAGATTTGGTCGCTTGGCGACTAATCACGTTTTTGCGGCCACCAATCTCCCCAAACGCCTTCCCTGTTCATGCGCCGGCGCTAATCACACGCGGTGGTTCGCTTTCCAAAGTCGCCAGAAGTTGCCTCACGAGGAAACTTCAGAAAACGAAATCGCTGCGTGTGATTAGCGCCGGTGGTTTTTTTTTTTTCATTTTAGCCGGCGCAGGAGGGAAGGCGTTTGGGAAGATTGGTCACTGCAAAAACGAGGCGATGGCTGGCGACCAAATCTCCCCAAAACTCCCTGTGTGAACTAACCCTAAAGGGCACCTGTTGCCAAAATATATTAATTCAAAGGGGTAATCTAAAGAATTCTGAAGTGTTCTCCGGACATGCTTATGCCTTTCAAAGCATTGTTAATCTTTAAATTAACTTTTAGTCTGATGTAGAGTGATATTCTAAGACAATTTCTATTTTTTATTATGTTTTTTTTTAACTATTTAGCTTTTTATTCAGCAGCTCTCCGGTTTAGTTTCAGCAATCTGGTTTCTACTGCCCATGTTACCCTAGCAACCCTGCATTGATTTGCGCAAGAGGCTGGAATTTGAATAGGAGAGGCCTGAATACACACTATGGTCACAATCACTTGACATTCCTAAAATCAAAGCAGCCTTGCCTTGTATATACTCCACAGGGGTCCCCTTTAACGGCTGGCAGCCACACACCCCAGCTGTAACCAGACATAATGCTATAAGGGGGGTGCATCCATAGGTGGGGGTTAAATCAAGGGTTGCCTTACAGCTTCCATCATCACACAGACAGGTTAAAGGGGTGGATCACCCTTAATGTAACTTTTAGTATGTTATAGAATGGCCAATTATAAGCAACTTTTCAATTGTCATGTTTTACTTTAAATATATAATTAGACCAACTTTTTATTATTCATATTTCAGTTCAGGCTTTCACCTATTTTTACACAGTCTTATGGTGGATATACACAGAGATCCGCTCGTTTGGCGAGTGGAGGTGGGCGATATTGGGCTGATCCGATCGCGGGCCCTAGAGCAAACTGGCGGTCGGAATGCAGGGCCGTAACAACGAATAGACGCGGCTGGGATCCAACTGGATTTTTAAGTCCTATCGATCAGGCAAGCCAGACAGAGGGCCTCATACATGCCAATTAACTGCTGAATCGGTCTTTTTTCGGCCAGTGTGTGGCCTCCTTATTTCAAATAATTGCATGGTTGATATGGTAATTTTGGACCCAAGCAAACAAACTGCAAAATTGAGACCAAAAACACAAATAATAAAAAAAAAAAAGGAATTACTGCTTGTCTTAGAATATCCCTCTCTACATCATACTTAAAGTTAAACACTAAGTCTGCCACTTTAATTCAAAAACAGTTGCAGATGATGTTCAATCTACCACTAGCAAATATGTTTGGTTTACATCTCCTTTAAATAGCCAATACCCTCTCTGTTCTAGCCTAGTACCTATATGAGAAGCCATTTGGCAGCTCCCAAACAGCACGTGGTCTGGCTCGGACTCATCACGTGCCTGGCTTGTTGGTGTTACTCGAACTTTAAAGGACAGCAGGCTGCACGTGTTCTGGGCTGTACACAGAGGGTGAACCCTGACCTGCTGCCGCAAAGAACCATGGGACAGGACACGGTGAAGGAGGCGCCTCACTTACAGGCGCCATCTTGTTTCTGTCACAGGAAACGCAGGCTGAGAGAGGAGGTGTATGAGGGCCCGGGGCCTACATGACTACAAGTGTCGGGGAGGATAAGAGGGAAAAAAGAACAAAAAAATGAAATAAATGCTTTTGTTATAAAAACCTTGGCGATTTGCGCTTCGATAAGAACGCCGATATCCTTGGCGAACTGCACGTTCTCCTCAGCCAGAATGGTCAGCATGTTGATGTGCGGCTTGCTGTTATACGTCAGGTCTTCCAGAGACGACAGGTAATCCCGACACGCGTCTTCTCTGGCATCGTCTCCCGCCGACATCTTGTCTGTCCGAGAAGCGGTGGAGGGCAACAAAAACGAATAAATTATATAAATATATATGGGCGAGAGAACGGTGTGCTGCCCCCGGACCAGAGCTTAATCCATAGGCCCCTCACACCGTATGGCACACGGCAGCACAGTCGCCAGCTTCTCCTCCTCTCCCTTCGCAAGTCTGACAAAATGGCGGCTGCGCTCAACCCTCACAAGAAAATGCCGCATGGCACGATGGGAGATCGGTTGGTCTCGCTGCTCTGATTGGATGTTAAGACACCATGCGTTAAGCTGTAGGGCGGGGGGCGGGGTCAGTTGAAAATGAAACGCCTTCAACTTTGGAACACGCCTAGCGTAGCTGCGTGATTGGTTGGTGCGTCAAGGCTGCGCTCATTAGGAAACCGGTCGGGCAGGAGAAATGGGAGGCGTGGCCAGTGAAAGAATCCTGAGGAAATAAAACAGTGCTTGATAAGCCTTCAGGTCTTGGCATTTGCTGCTTGGTTGCTATGGGCAGCTCTCAGAAATCATGGCCCCATACAACAACATTTTCTGGGTCCTCCCCAGATCCCTGACCTCAGTAACAAGGCCACAAGGACAGAGCTAAAAACAGTGAAAAAAAACCCTCACACACAAGTCATAAAAAGCCATTGGTGGTCAGGACCGAGCCCATTATAAGTTTAAAGGAATTGTTCAGTGTAAAAATAAAAACGGTAAATACATAGTCTGTGCAAAATAAAAAATGTTTCTAATATAGTTAGGCAAAAATGTAATGTATAAAGGCTGGAGTGATTTGATGTATAACATGTCAGAACACTAGTTCCTGCTTTTCAGCTCTTTTGCTTTCCACTGATTGGTTACCAGGCAGTAACCAACCAATCAGAGACTTGAGGGGGGGCACATGGGTCATATCTGTTGCTTTTGAATCTGAGCTGAATGCTGAGGATCAATTACAAACTCACTGAACAGTTATGTCCCATGTGGCCCCCCTTATAGTCACTGACTAACTCAGAGTTAGAGAGCTGAAAAGCAGGAAGTAGTGTTCTGGCTGTTTTATTAGACATCTGTTCACTCCAGCATTTATACATTACATTTTTGGCTAACTAACTATATTAGAAACATTTTTTTATTTTGCACAGTCTATCTATTTACCCAGTTTTTATTTTCACACTGAACTATTCCTTTAAAACAAATATTGGCGCCAGGATCCTAGGGTTGCCGCCTGGCAGGTATTTTACTGGACTGGCCGGTAATAATGTGGCTTTATGCCAATGTTATTCATAGGGAAAAGCCATAAAAAAAATCAAGGAAGGCCGGTATTTTCTTCCAGAAAAGTGGCAAGCCTACAGGACCCCCATAAACGTTTTTTTAAAAAAACAGGGGCCTGTATAGTATTAACAGTGGTATAACTAGAGTGCGTTGAAGAAAAATCTTCAGAGGAGCCCAGCGCACTCCGATCCTGACTCCACCTGGACTCCGCCCACTATCGACCCAGACTCCACCCATTGTTCTTCCGTGTGCCGACTTGCTGCTTCCTCGCAGCTAAGAGAGCGGCTGGGGAAGGGGAGGAGGGTTTCTTATTAGCTATAGAGGAAGCAGACCCGTTTTCCCCGGACTTCCTCTGTAGTTACGCCACTGAGTATTAATATAATACATTGCTGGCCAGGGGTTTAATAAAATAACATATTAGTGTTCAGTGGAACTTATTGTAAGGAGCCCTGCCGGCATTTCCCAAAATGGTGGCTCCCAGGGGGAACCATGTGAACGTCCGAACGACAGCGCACCAACCCGGACGCAGCGGCATGACGCCGGCATCAAAACGTGCAGCGTCAGCGAGTGACGTCATCACATATTTTTTGGAGCGTAAACCTCCCTATAAAAGGACGCCAGAAGCCGATTATAGATTGAATTTATTGTGTTCCTGTGTGTGTTATTCTGCTTTTGACCTTTGATTCCTGATCTTGACCTCAGCCTGTTATCCTGACTAAGAACCTTGCTGTCTGAACTGACCTTTGCCTGGATTTGACTACTCTTCTTCTTAACCCCTTGTTACCACGAATTGTGTTTTGGAGTCTACAGCTTCCTCCTTGATCTGCAACTCCAACCTCAACCTTTGGGCCCTGACGCTTACCATAGGCTCATTTCTTCGGATTTAGGTTATTCAACTTCGGGCCTTTTTGTGGCTTAGGCTCCGTTCGCAGCTTTGGTTCTTCGACAATTCGGATCTTCGGGACTGCGGCAATTCTGCCCTATAAAGGGGGGGTCCAGCTAATTCAAAAAGTGCAGCACAGCCAGGGCCCCCCTTTAGGCACCGGTACCAGCCCAGATTTGTGGCAAGGCCACAAAAGCCCGGCCTAGGGCGGCATGATTCCTCCTCTGATGAAGCGCCAATGGCGCAAAATGCGTCAGGAGGGAGTGGCTAACACAAGGTATGCAGACAGGGGAGGGGGAGACACAGCCATGTGGTGTATTATGCTATGAGATTGTTTATTGATATTTGTTTATATACTGTGGTGAATTTGCCCAGTTAAATGCTTTGATGTGAGATTCTGTGCATGTATATTTTCTCTTTGTAGCATGCCACCCAGCCGCATCATTTTCCTAATGCACTGAGGACTGCGCAATACAAACTTCACATTTACTTGCCTGCGTCCTCAGTGCCGAAAGTCACAGGGAGAGTGTACGCGCACGCGCACCGGGGGCGGCAGCAGACAGTTTGCTCACGGCCTGGGGGCGTCGCTAATATAAATCGGGCCCTGCCTTGTACAAATGTTCCCCTGTGCCCCCCTGATGGTGGCCATTGCCGGAGATTATGGGAAATTCCAGGGTTAGTCAATGGGCCCAATTTAACTGCTGCTGCCGCTGCCCTCATGGTGTTGCCATTGAAATACCTGAGGGTAAGCACACTGGCACGTAGCCTGTCCCCACTGATTTTCATTTCCCAAAGCACACTCTGTGGAACTTTTGACATGAGGCTGACAATCTATTGACATGGATAGGGGTACGGCGGCCTGAAGCTATTTCAGTTACTTGCCTGGTTCGTTATTATCTCCCTGGATTCCGTAGCCCATTGAGGATCAAGGAAATGGCTTTGTCTCTCACGAGTCTATACCATTATAATTCTTAATTATTACCCAAGCAGGAGCACTGCTGAGGTGTGTTGAGAAACTCGCCTGATGCGGGAGCACCCGCAAGTTACCAGGGGTGGCAAAAATAAACAACTGCGCTCTACGCACTACCCCCCTACACCTGCTCTGGCACTCTAAATGGTATGCCCCGGGTGCGATGGGCGGCGGCATCAGAGAGGCCACCTCAGGGTGGCAAGGACAACCGAAACACCACTGTACCCATGGGACTATTCTTCATGTTCTATTAATGGTTTTAGGCTGTATATATAATAAAGTTATGATTTCTTTATTCCATTCACAATGATTGAGGTAAAATATATTCACTGATATGGCAGGAAGATATTGCGGTGTGAACTTACCTTCTACGCTAAATATTCTTGGAACTATGACTGAATGACTAATACCCAAATATTATCCTATATCTGTAACCTTGTTAGGAGCTTAGAGGGGCCCTGAACAAAGGTCGGAACTCCAAGGGGGCTTCAAATGAATAAAATTCACACAGCTACTTCTTAAAGCAACAGTTATGAATGAATGAAATTGTTTTAAAGGATTGCTGATAATGTAGTGTCATACCTCCCAACATTTTGGAAATAGAAAGAGGGACAAAAAGATTTTGCTCGAGTCCTACAATTGTTTCTTTGCTTATCTTAAATTGTTACAAAAGTATCTAAGTGCCGTTGACATGTATTCTGGGCTCTCAGCCAAAAGCCAATTAAAGTTAGAAACGTTGTATCTTTTTTCTGGCTGTTCAGTGCAGGCGATCAAAGAGACAGTCGGGACATTAACAATCAGGGACTTTGGGTTGAGCTGTTAAAATCAGGACTGTCCTGAGAAAAACGGGACAGTTGGGAGGTTTGAAGTGTTGTCCTGCACTGCTAAAACTGCCCCCATTGCTACACAGCAGCTTATTTATATTAGAGATGCACCGAATCCAGTATTTTGGATTCAGCCGTACCCCCAAATCCTTCGCGAAAGATTCGAAAGAATACCGAATCTAATCCTAATTTCATATGCAAATTAGGGGTGGGAAGGGGAAAACATTTTTTACTTCCTTAATTTGTGACAAAAAGTCACGCAATTTCCCTCCCCACCCCTAGTTTGCACATGCGCCAATAAGGCGCTTACTTTCTGAAGTTTCCCTAAACGCTGAAAATGGGAGCTCCACTGCGTGACTCTGCAATGAGGGGTAATTACCATTTTAGGGGCATTTACTTGGGTAAACACCAGTGCAGGGGGGGGAACAGGGAGGCGGGACTGTAGGGGTTTTATTAGAAAGGGGGTTTAGTTCTCCTTTAATTGTAAACTATATCTCGCCCAACATGACAACCCCTGCTGTTGTTGTGTAGCAGCTCTACGGCAACCAAATGTATTCACATTATAGTCTGTCCTTTTTTTTACAGTAACAACACCTACAGCATCAGGACTCCATGGACTCATATTACTGAGCTTTGTATATATAACTATATATACAGTATATATATATATATATATATATATATATATATATATATATATATATATATATATATATATATATATACACACAACAGAGGCTCGCACTCACAGGACTTACAAATAAAAAACGAGTTGTGCCGGCATCCTGCTGCTCATACATATATATATTAGGGATGCACTGAATCCACTATTTTGGATTCAGCCGAACCCCCGAATCCTTCACGAGAGATTCGGCTGAATACCGAACTGAATACAAATTCTAGTTTGCATATGCAAATTAGGGGTGGGATGGGGAAAACATTTTTTACTTCCTTGTTTTGTGACAAAAAGTCATACAATTTCCCTTCCCACCCCTAATTTGCATATGTAAACTAGGATTCGGATTCTGTTCGTACGGCACAAGGATTCGGCCGAATCCGGCTGAAAAAGGCAGAATCCCGAACCAAATCCTGGATTCGGTGCATCCTTAATAAATATATACAGTGTATATATTTATTTAGGAATCTGCCACCTTTTTCCAGTTTTCATCCAATAGGTAAAAACAACTATTAGTGTTGTGTAGCACATCAGGGATGACCATATATACTCAAATTATTTCACCCATTTGCTTCTTTAGACATGAGAATAAATAGAAGCATTTACTGCTGCAGAACAAAATTTCTGGGGGGGAGGGCAAGTGAAGACTGACCCATCTGCCAATGGAAGGGTATTGGAGTCTGCGTATTGGAGTCTCCTCTATTATCTACTACAGAACAGCAAACCACATTTCACACAACCACAACAGCATTTCAGTTGTAGGCGCTCTGGAGCCTGCTGCTCCCTGTGCCAGTCCTTATCAGCATCATAGGCTACTGGATATCATAGAATGAAGCCACAAACAATCCCTCCTCATGTAGGTTTACTATAAACCTATGCAGCAAAAACAGCCACTACGTTTGCCCCTGGTCTGTATAGAGAGAACCCAGATATCTATGCCATCACAGGTATGCCCCTATAGACAATTCAGCAGTGACCATATAAAGGCACAAGGCTGCAGGCTGAGTTATACAGGGAACTCTGAGTATCTCTCATGTATTATAAGGGATAATGTACCCCCTTCTGTAAATGATAAGGATATTAGAAGTCACTTAGGGGTTCTGTGACCATATAAAGGCACAAGGCTGCAGGCTGAGTTATACAGGGAACTCTGAGTATCACTCATGTATTATAAGGGATAATGTACCCCCTACTGTAAATGATAAGGATATTAGAAGTCACTGAGGGGTTGTTCTGTGACCATATAAAGGCACAAGGCTGCAGGCTGAGTTATACAGGGAACTCTGAGTATCACTCATGTATTATAAGGGATAATGTACCCCCTACTGTAAATGATAAGGATATTAGAAGTCACTGAGGGGTTGTTCCGTGACCTTATAAAGACATAAGGCTGCAGGCTGAGTTATACAGGGAACTCTACTCTACCCCCTACTGTTAATAAGGATTGTGCCAGAATGTTGTTCTATTTGATTAGGTATCTCATGTAAGAGCTGCAGGAAGTGCAATTGCAGAGGAATGGGTCAGATATGATGTCTTTGGCTCCTGGAAGCCTCAATTCATTTCCAGTCTCGTCTCTTGGTGGTATATTTATTAAGGAGAGCAATTTGCTGCTAATCCATACTTCTCAAGGGAAACATTTGCTGCGAGACAGATTTCCTAGGAAACCACGCTAAGAAACATAATCACTGTGTTGCTTTTGAGCTTCTTATTGAAGAAGACAAAAACTGCTGCCTTTAAACTGAATCTGCTGAGTACTAATTGTGTATTTTCACCATCAATATCTCTGTCTAATTAAATGTATTCCAATAGAGACGCATCCTTATTTTAGGATCTGTGTGTCTTTATTTTATTTTAGCCATGTTTATTATGTACCTGAAGACGCCTGAACAGTTCTAAAGCTGGCCAGTCTCTGATAAGTCTCTCTTTCACATCTCTGCCTGGTTGCTAGGATATTAATGAACCCTAGCAACCCGATAGCTGCTGAAGTTTCGAACTGGAGAAGTGCTGAGAAAGAGCAAACAGATTTTTTTTATGTTTAATTTTGAAATCTGACAAGGTGCTAGACATATTGTCAGTTTCCCAGGTGCCCCCAGTCATGTGACTTGTGCTATGATAAACTTCAGTCACTCTTTACTGCTGTACTGCAAGTTGGAGCGATATCACTCCCTCCCTTTTCCCTTCCCAGCAGTCCATCAGCAGAACAATGGGAAGGTAACCAGATAACAAATCTCTGGTAGATATAAGAACAGCACTCAGTAGTAAAAATCCAGGTCCCATTGCGACACATTCAGTTACATTGAGTAGGAGAAACAACAGCCTGCCAGAAAGCAGTTTCATAGCGCAGCACTGACTCTTTCTGAAGGCACATGACCTACACACCATTTGGAGATCCAAATTAAGGAAAAATCCCTTATCCGGAAAACACCAAGTCCCAAGCGTTCTTGATAACAGGTCCCATACCTTTATATGACAAAGTTGCTTCTTTTAAAGGATCAGAATAAAATCCTGTAGGTTTTCTCAACTTCACCTTTAACCCTTTATATTGTTAAATTTGGGGAATTCATTCTAGTGGTTATAATTGGGAAATTATGAGGATAGCTTAATTTACACATATGTTAAAGTTTATATTTCATGATAGTTCCCCTTTCAAGGAAAAGTTACACTGAACACATGACAGGAAGCTGGCATTCCCACATGGCAGATGACCAGCACAAGGTATTTAAAGTTTCACTTTGTTCCATTGAACCCAATCTGGAGCATGTCATTGGTTTCCATAGAAGAGATTTTAAACACCATTGTATGATTATCTGCGTCTTAAAGGAACAGTAGCACCAAATAATGAAATGTAGTGTTGCCCTGCACTGGTAAAACTGGTGTGTTTGCTTCAGAACTCTACTATCGTTTATATATACAAGCTGCTGTGTAGCCATGGGGGCAGCCATTCAAGCATAGGATACACAGTAGATAACAGATAAGTACTACTATAGTTTATATAAACAAGCTGCTGTGTAGCCATGGGGGCAGCCATTGAAGCACAGGATACAGAGTAGATAACAGATAAGTACTACTATAGTTATATAAACAAGCTGCTGTGTAGCCATGGGGGCAGCCATTCAAGCACAGGATACACAGTAGATAACAGATAAGTACTACTATAGTTTATATAAACAAGCTACTGTGTAGCCATGGGGGCAGCCATTCAAGCACAGGATACACAGTAGATAACAGATAAGTACTACTATAGTTTATATAAACAAGCTGCTGTGTAGCCATGGGGGCAGCCATTCAAGCATAGGATACACAGTAGATAACAGATCAGTACTACTATAGTTTATATAAACAAGCTGCTGTGTAGCCATGGGGGCAGCCATTCCAGCACAGGATACACAGTAGATAACAGATAAGTACTACTATAGTTTATATAAACAAGCTGCTTTGTAGCCATGGGGGCAGTCATTCAAGCACAGGATACACAGTAGATAACAGATAAGTAGTACTATAGTTTATATAAACAAGCTGCTATCTAGCCATGGGGGCAGCCATTCAAGCACAGAATAAACAGTCGATAACAGATATGTACTATTATAGTTTAAATAAACAAGCTGCTGTGTAGCCATGGGGGCAGCCATTCAAGCACAGGATACACATATGTACTGTATTCATCTGTACTAAGCACAATTCAGCAGGAACTGCCCCTAAATTTGCTCATAGTCTGTACAGAGAGATACCATAAAACTATTGTAGCATAGGTATTCCCCTGTACTAAGCACAATTCAGCAGGAACAGCCCCTTAGATTGTTCATAGTCTGTACAAAGAGATCCCATACAACTATGGCAGCATAGGTATTCCCCTGTACTAAGCACAATTCAGCAGGAACAGCCCCTAAATTTGCTCATAATCTGTACAGGGAGATCCCATAAAACTATGGCAGCATAGGTATTCCCCTGTACTAAGCACAATTCAGCAGGAACAGCCCCCAAATTTGCTCATAGTCTGTACAGAGAGATACCATAAAACTATTGTAGCATAGGTATTCCCCTGTACTAAGCACAATTCAGCAGGAACAGCCCCTTAGATTGTTCATAGTCTGTACCAGGGCCGGACTGGGATTAAAAAGCAGCCCTGGCAAAAAAAATCAAAGCAGCCCACTTCAGGTATGGGGGTTATCCGGAAACCCATTTTCCGGAAAGCTCCAAATTACAGAAAGGCCATCTTCCATAGACTCCATTATATTCAAACAATCCAAATGTTTAAAATTGATTTCATTTTCTCTGTAATAATAAAACAGTAGCTTGTACTTGAGCCAAACTAAGATATAATTAGTCTTTATTGGGAGCAAAATTATATTATTGGGATTATTTAATGTTTATATGATTTTCTAGTAGACTTAAAGTATGAAGATCAAGATTTGGGAAAGATCCATTATCCTTAAAACCCCAGGTCTGGAGCATTCTGGATTACAGGTCCCATACCTGTATATATGTGTGACATTGGCAACCAAGCTCCCCCACCCACACAAGCTATAAATAAAACATTGGTGGTCAGGGCTCCCAATAAAATTAGGAAAAAAAGGTGGTCCAGGCCTCCGATAAGAAAAAAAATATCGGGACAGCAGACTGTGCAGAGAGGCCCATGTGGAGGGCTGGTTTTACCAACTGTGGGGCCCAATTGAAACCATTTTGGCATGGCCCCCTAAATGGAGTTTTTCCATTTGGCACAGGGTTCCAAGGCTGGGTGACGAAAAGTGACTGCCTTTCCTTTTGTCCCATGATAATTACTCATTTCACTTATTTATTTCTATAGAGTTCAACTGCAAACATAACACAGGAATTCATTTTCACAGTATTTTTGTATTTTTAAAGAACTACCTTCAAACCTTCCTGTTATATGGTAAATAGAACAGGGGAATACCTATGCTGCCATCGTTTTATGGGATCTCTCTGAACAGACTATGAGCAAACTTAGGGACTGTTCCTGCTGAATTGTGCTTAGTACAGAGGAATATCTATGCTGCCATAGTTTTATGGGATCTCTCTGTACAGACTATGAGCAAACTTAGGGACTGTTCCTGCTGAATTGTGCTTAGTACATGGGAATACCTATGCTGCCATAGTTTTATGGGATCTCTCTGTACAGACTATGAGCAAACTTAGGGGACTGTTACTGCTGAATTGTGCTTAGTACAGGGAATACCTATGCTGCCATAGTTTTATGGGATCTCTCTCTCTGTACAGACTATGAGCAAACTTAGGGACTGTTCCTGCTGAATTGTGCTTAGTACAGGGGAATACCTATGCTGCCATAGTTTTATGGGATCTCTCTGTACAGACTATGAGCAAACTTAGGGACTGTTCCTGCTGAATTGTGCTTAGTACAGGGGAATACCTATGCTGCCATAGTTTTATGGGATCTCTCTGTACAGACTATGAGCAAACTAAGGGTCCCATAGCTGAGAGCACACAGGTGACGTATAGGACGCTTCTTCTTTCAGTCCCACCTCTCCTCCGCATACTTGCTTAAACCCCCACCCCCCTCAGCAGTCCAGACACGGGAAAAAAAAAAACAGAAAAGAAAACATACGCGGCCCTTGGGGTGAGCTCTTCAGACTGAAGAAAATGATCTGTTTATCGTCTGCTACTGTGCGCACAGAGGATCTTGCGGGAGGAAGTAAGCTCCTTAATTTTGTTATGGTGCGGTGCGCACTGCCCCGCGGCCCATTTACACTGCACAGGCAGCGGCCCAACGGGCATTTGCCCGTATTCACAAACGGCCAGTCCGGGCCTGGTCTGTACAAAGAGATCCCATACAACTATGGCAGCATAGGTATTCCCCTGTACTAAGCACAATTCAGCAGGAACAGCCCCTAAATTTGCTCATAATCTGTACAGGGAGATCCCATACAACTATGGCAGCATAGGTATTCCCCTGTGCTAAGCACAATTCAGCAGGAACAGCCCCTAAATTTGCTCATAATCTGTACAGGGAGATCCCATAAAACTATGGCAGCATAGGTATTCCCCTGTACTAAGCACAATTCAGCAGGAACAGCCCCCAAATTTGCTCATAATCTGTACAGAGAGATCCCATGAAAATATGGCAGCATAGGTATTCCCCTGTATTAAGCACAATTCAGCAGGAACAGTCCCTAAGTTTGCTCATAGTCTGTACAGAGAGATCCCATAAAACTATGGCAGCATAGGTATTCCCTGTACTAAGCACAATTCAGCAGGAACAGCCCCTAAGTTTGCTCATAGTCTGTACAGAGAGATCCCATAAAATTATGGCAGCATAGGTATTCCCTGTACTAAGCACAGTAAAAGTGACGTAAGTGTTTTGAGTAACAGTCACAAATCCTTTCAAGAAATATAGGATACACAGTAGATAACAGATAAGTACTACTATAGTTTATATAAACAAGCTGCTGTGTAGCCATGGGGGCAGCCATTCAAGCACAGGTTACACAGTAGATAACAGATAAGTACTACTATAGTTTATATAAACAAGCTGCTGTGTAGCCATGGGGGCAGCCATTCAAGCACAGGATACACAGTAGATAACAGATGAGTAATACTGTAGTTTATATAAACAAGCTGCTGTGTAGCCATGGGGGCAGACATTCAAGCACAGGATACACAGTAGATAACAGATAAGTACTACTATAGTTTATATAAACAAGCTGCTGTGTAGCCATGGGGGCAGCCATTCAAGCACAGGATACACAGTAGATAACAGATAAGATATTTAGTATACAATGGGATTCTTGAGAACTTATCTGTTTTGATAAGGTAGCTCCATTCTCAAGGTTCTAAATTATGCGAATAGACCTTCTTTCATTTACAACAAGGCCCCACACTTCATAGAACGAAATGTTTTACATAAAACACCCTTTCCCCCAGCTAGGAGGCAAATTTTCCTAACCTGCTTTGACACACCAGCCTGTACAGCTACTGGATCCCCAAACTAACTCGGCGTATGGGCACACACTGTCTATACTAGCATAGGTATTCCCCATAAAACTATGGCAGCATAGGTATCCCCTGTACTAAGCACAATTCAGCAGGAACAGCCCCTAAGTTTGCTCATAGTCTGTACAGAGAAATACCATAAAACTATGGCTGCATAGGAAATCCCCTGTACTAAGCACAATTCAGCAGGAACAGCCCCTAAGGTTCTAGATAATATACTTTATATGCTATCGTCCCTGATCTCAGGAACAGGCTTTATCTGACGTTCACAGCAATGTAATATAGTTAGTAAGGAACACGCCCTGCTGCCAAATAAAAACTGATATTTAAATTGCATTCTCCCATGAATCCAGCAGGGGGCTGTGTTTCACTGTTTTTGACCAGCAGGTACTGAATCATTTTTGGGACTGCGTTCCACATTCCCATTTAGTGGGAAGGGGAACTGCGTATAAAGCAACTCCAGAACTGGATCATTATCCCACTAATGACACAGAGTTATTGTCTCTGATTGTAGTACCCTCTGTATCCCCCTGATGGCGACCCTGTACATTTCTATATTAGGGATCATTAGAGATCATTAAAGGGGTTATTCAACTTTAAATTAACTTTTAGTATGATGTAGAGAGTAATATTTAGAGACAATTTGCAATAGGTTTTCATTTTTTTATTATTTGTGGTTTTTTTTAGTTATTTCGCTTTTTATTCAGAAGCTCTCCCGTTTGCAGGTTTAGCAATCTGGTTGATAGGATCCTAATTACCCTAGCAACCATGCACTGATTTGAATAAGAGACTGGAATATGAATAGGAGAGACCTGAATAGAAAGATGAGTAATAAAAAATAGAAAAAACAATAGATTTGTAGCCTTACAGAGCATTTGTTTTTTTTATGTGGTCAGTGACAACCATTTGAAAGCTGGAAAGAATCAAAAGAAGAAGAAGGCAAATGATTCAAAAACTATAAACATAAATAATGAAGACCAATTCAAAAGTTGCCTAAAATTAGCCATTCTATAACATACTAAAAGGTGAACTAACCCTTTAAGCAACGGTCCCTTAACTGAAGGCGGCTCTTTCTTACTGTTGCCCTTGGCATCAGGGCTGACTGGTAGTTGAAACTGGGAATGAACTGCTGCCAATTGTGTCCATGGCAGGTGAGTTGAACAGCAGGGGGTGCTGTCGTTTCACATTCATTAGGTTCATAGAAACTGCTAAAATCTTGAAAACAAGAAAAAAACTTAATGTAAATTGCAAAAGTGCTCAGAAGATTAAATCATTTCTTTCAATTGTTTACATTCTCTTCAAGTCAAGTAAAAGATGGTCAAACACTCCAAAACGTATTGCAATAAAACAGATCTTGACACATTTACACACAGGGGTTAGAAATAACTGGGGGAGGGGATTTTCTTTCCAATGGCTGCAGGGTCCTAACATCTGTGCAAGGACCCCCCCCATATGCAGATGAGCGTGCGCATGTTCAAGAGCACTGGGGATCAGTGTCGAAATTAGGGGTAAGCAGAGGTGGCACGTGCCTATTGCACAAAGGTAGAGGGATGCCAGGCACGTATCTCTTGTGCTGTCTTCCCCCTGTTCCTTCCTTCTTCTGCCGCCTTCCCCTAGTTCCTTCCTTCTTTCTTCTGCTGCCTTCTATTAGTTCCTTCCTTCCTCTTCCTCCTTCCCCCAGTTCCTTCCTTCTTCTGCCGCCTTCCCCTAATTCCTTCCTTATTCTTCCACTTTCCGCCGAGGTCCTTCATTCTGCTGCTGACTTCGCCTAGTTCCTTCCGTCTTCTGCTGCCTTCCCCTAGTTCCTTCCTTCTTCTGCCACCTTTCCCTAATTCAGTGCTGTCCAAATTCTTTGGTACCAAGGGCCAAAATTTTACTGGCCTATGTGGAGGAGGGCCGATAATGGAAGTCAGTGTTGACCACGCCCCTTTTAAACCACACCCACTGTAAACCACACCCATGTTACCACAAGAACTTTTAAGATCATATCCACATTAACGGTGGTAGCACACCAAACAATCAAATGGTTGGTGCTCACTGCAGGGAAATCCCTCATCACTCATATGTGAAAAATTGAAGTCATGTTAAAAACACACCCTTAGATCCATATGCCTCATCCTCCCCTGTGGATAATACAAATAAAACCCCAACACATGATTCAGGGGCCCCTAACAACAATTTCCAAATGCTAATAACCCCAAGAACAAACCCCTAACAGGCTTACATCCCACAGGTAGGGTAGGGCAAGCAGAGAATGGCACACACAGGGAGGCAGGGCCGGGCCAAGGTATTTTTGCACCCTAGGCAAGGGCTTCAATCAGTGCCCCCCCACCCAGTCCTGCATTACCATTTCCCACCTTACCAGTCATATAGCCCCCCTGTACCTGTGCCAGCACCTATCATATTGCCTCCATTTGTACGTATGCCAATGGCAGTCAATCCCTCAGATTGCCCCCAGGCCCCAATCTGTACCTGTGGCAGCATAAGATAAAACATCCATCATATTTTTACCCCCAATGTGTACCTATGCCAGCGGCAACCAAAAGAATCCATCATATTGCCCCAATTTGTATCTGTTCCAACAGTAGCCAATAATCCATGATATTGCCCTCAAACATGTGTGTACCTGTGCCAGCAGCCACCATATTGCCCCATGTACCTGAGCCAGCAGCAGCCAATCCCTTATATTGCCCCCAATCTGTACCTGTGCCAGCATCAGCCAAAAAATACACACTATTGCCTCCATATATGTACTTGTGCCAGCAGCAGCCAAATATCCATCATATCATCTGTTTACCTGTGCAAGTAGCAGCCAAGATATTGCCCACAAATATGTACCTGTGCCAGCAGCTGCCAAAAGGGAGCTGAGAGTGATTCTGTCTGGAACAGGGGGTTTATAAAGTTGAAAAACTATTAAAGGCCAAGCAAATCAGGGTTTAAAAAAGAAAGAAAGGAAATTCTCCTTAAAAGTGTGCCCCCCCATGATTGCGCTCTAGGTGGGCGCCTACTCTGCCTGCCCCTAGTTCCAGCCCTGCAGGGAGGGAAGGCAGAAAGGAGCAGGAGACAAGGAAAGCTCTCAGTCTAATATGTACAACATACAGTGACACAGTGCTGGTGCCTCATTAGCATTTTGTATAAAGTGTGAACAGGTGAACAATGTGGCAGTTTCAGTCTGGATCTCAGGTAGAACAGTACAGGCTTTAGGATATAAACAATAGAGGTGTCACAAGTGTGAACAATACAGGGGGATCACAGGTATGAACAATACAGGGGGTTAGAGTCTGAATTTGAGGTTTAAACAATGCAGGGTGCAGTTTATATCTACAGTGATACCTTTTAAAGTTTACATATGGTAAACAGACACATCATCTGGGGGTCCAAAGAAGTGGGGGTCGCGGGCCGCCAGTTGGACAGCCCTGCCCTAATTCATTCCTTCTTCTGCCGCCTTCCGCTAGTTCCTTCCTTCCTTCTTCTGCCGCCTTCCCCTAGTCTCTTTCTTCTGGCACCTTCCCATAGTTCCTTCCTTCTTCTGCTGCCTTCCCTTCAGGGGGCTCCTATTGATATTCCAGTTGCTTGTTCAAATCAATGCATGGTTGCTAGGATGATTAAAATTCTAGCAACCAGATTGCAGAAACAGCAAACTGGATAGCTGCTGAATAAAAAGCTTAATAACTTGAAAACCACAGATAATAAAAAATGAAAACCAATTGCAAATTATCACCCTCTACATCTGTCAGGGAGCCGGGATCTCCCTCCAGGGAGGTAGTCAGGATCAAGGAGGAAGCCCTCTTGAGGGAACAAGGTCGCGGTGTCCAAAGGGTTAATCGAAGAATAGTCAGGATCCAGGCAAGAGTTCTCAGGCAGGTAGATATCGGCAAGGTCCAAAGTCCAGGCAAGGGTCAAGGATAATAAACAGGAACAGGATTAGCAATATGAGCACACAGGGAACCCAGGAAATACTTTGGGAAAGGTTTCCTATACTTGGGCGCCATTCTGGCGTCTAGATCGTCTTTTTATTTTGAATTTGGCGCCATTGACGCCCTTGCGCCGACGTCGGCGCACTGACGTCATCGCGCCGGCGCCGCTTACCCACGTGGCGGCCATGGGCGCCGCCATTTTGGGAGCGACGCCGGCAGGAGAGGACGCGCCGCCCGGAGCTCCTGGATCTGCTCCGGGCGGCGATCGCGACAACATCATACTAAAAGCTATTTTTAAGGTGAACAATCCCTTTAAGGAGCACTTGAGAAGGGAGCAGAACCAGGAAGGTAGGATCTCCATTCCCACCTTCCCCTAGTTCCTTCCTTCTTCTGCCCTAGTTTCTTCCTTCTTTTGCCACACATGTATTGTTATTGCTTTCTATTTTTCATTTTTCTATTTTAGGGGTCTCCTATTTATATTCCAGTCTCTTATTTAAATCAATGCAATAATTATTGCCATAACTTGGATGGTCCATAGTACATTTGCAGCTCCTTGTCTTTAAGGACATAGGTGTATAGAGTGCAGAGCATGGGGCAGAGTATGGCTAACTGCACTCACACATTGTCTTCTGGTGCCTCCTGGATGCCTTGAGAGTCACTTACATCTACATCTACATTTAACACTGGAGTCTCTATAGTAACTGACCCAATTTAAAACTCCTTGTAAGCATTAATTGTCTCATGCAACTGAAGCACTTCAGCTTTGTATGGACTCACTCGCATGATCTTCATCCCCACCTGAACTCTTCCCTTGGGTCTTCACCACACCAAATACATTTGTAGTTGTTCTATTGTCTCATGTACAGGCCCAGTCTGATTTTGGCTATAATTATGGGCCATGGTTGATGAGGCTCAGGGCTGGGCCAAGCGCCCTGGGCAACATGGTCAGCCACTCTGCCCCCCCCCCACGCATACGGGGCGATCAACAGGAAGAAGAACAATCAGCAACCATGATGAGACAAGGGTCAAGACTTGGTGTAAGTTACTATTGCCCCCCACCTTTGCACCCTAGAAAGGTGTCTCTTCTGCCAACCCCTAGTTCCGTCCCTGATGAGGCTGCAGACCCCTCCAGTGTTATCTTTTATCCATGCTGTTGTTGGTCCAAGAGCTGAACTGTTTGATAGGCCTAATATTACCACCACGTAGCCACTTGGTGACCTGTTTAAACAAGCAGATCTTACTGTGCATGACTAACTAAAGGCACTTTCCTGACCTTGTATAATCCAAGGGGTTCGTTGGATGCCACCTCAATAACATGGAAATCTAACCCACTCCCATGGCATCTGACATCACTATAAGGGAGGCTTCCCCACATCTTCCACTCCAGGGAAACACCATCCTTCCAGATAGGAACACCATTTCCTTGGTCTCTCTGGTGGCACATAATACTTGGGATAGCTATAGGTCGCTCCATTAACATTAGACACAAGGGTTCTCCTACACCAGTTATGGGATAGTTTCTACCCTCATTTGTACTTCTGCAGAACCCCAATTTAAATGGGCGCCCATTAAAGTCAATGGGAGTCCGTTAATTGTTGCCGACGTCGATTCCGATTGTCGCTGTCGTAAATTTTTCGGGGCAAATTCGCAAATTTATTAACCTGCGGCGAAACGTGGAAATTCACTGCGAATTTGCATCTGTCGAATAAATTTGCCCATCACTAACTACTGTTGCTCTAGTCTGGACGTACTGTACCTCCTCTTCTCTTCCTTGAAGGACAATTTCCATCTAAGAGACCACGGGGGTCATTTATAAAGTTCGCGCATATTTTTCGCAAATGGTTGTATTGCGCATGTTTTTTGCTGAGCGCTAATATATTGCACTGCTCTGCCCGTCTTTCCGGTTTTTGCGAATTCGCAGTGTGAATAAATTTTCGCAAATGGCGCGCAAATGAGACAGGAGTTTGCGCGAGCGCACCCAATGTGCGAGGTTGTTGTGCGCGAAAATAGCGTTAAATTCGCAGTTTGCAAAACTGTTTTGCGAATATTTTATCCGTAATTGAGTCGCAGAGTGTGCGCATAAAGATTCGCAATTTGCGAATTGTGACATATTTATAAAGCCCCTTTAGACATTCGCATTGTGAATAAAAAATTCGCAATTCTGTATGCACCCTCTTATTCAGCTTTATAAATATAACCATGCGCAGGGCAAATATATTCACTATGCGAACCAATCTGCCCTGCGCGAACTTTATAAATGACCCCCCACGTGTCATCCACAGCCCACTAGGGAGTGTCACCTGACTGGCCCCCAACATTTACAGAGGTTGCTGTGTTTTACCAATATATTTTGAAATTGCTCATTAATTAGGGCCGCATGGGCCCTCCTATACTTCCTTGGCTTCCTCTGTAGTCACATCCCTGATGGGGCCTCATACAATGACTGGGTGGCTATAGTATCCACTAGGCCCCTAAGGGTGTTTATATGGAAACTTTTACAGACAGTGGCGGACTGGGACACCAAGGGCTCACCAAAAAACCTTAGACAAGGGCCCACCAAAAAACTTTAGACTAGGGCCTCACCCTCAGTACATTTTCTTCCTCTCCTCACTCAACCTCTATTCTCCTAGTCTTTTTTCTTTACATACTATAATATATTATTATATTCTATTTAGCCTCTTTGTTCTCATAGAAATAGGGAATGGCTATGAAATAGGCCAAGTGTTTAGTAACATGAGGGCCCATTTTCCTGGTATCCCGGTGGGCCAGTGGCGTAACTAGAGTGCCCCCTGCAAAAAAATCTTCAGAGCGGCCCGGCGCACGATGATCTCCATTCTACTGCCCACTTCCCGCCTGCCTCCACCCGCCCACATCCTACTGCTGCCCCTCCCATGCCCCACCTCCACCTGCCCACTCCATGCACTGACTCCACCCACTCCTGCCCACCACAGGTAATAGAACGGCTGGAGAGGAGGGTTTTTTTATTATCTATAGAAGAAGTCTCTATAGTTAGAGAGATGTAATGGACTATGTTAATGACTGTGGGACACAATATGGCACTGAAAAACATTGCGTGCAGTTACTAATCCCAATATATATATAACCCTCAATATTTGGTGTTTTTCTGGTGAATGATCTACCCCCCGGTAGCTCCAGTTTAATCCATTTGAGGCATGCACATTTACTGTTTCTGTAATGTTTAGCATATCCATGTCACAGACTGAACTGGGGTCTTTAGTGAGCAAATCATTTTCCATTACAATCCCATGTACAAATAGGACGACAGAGAGAATCACTAGAGCTATGACCTTGGGAATTTTGCACCCAGCAGCTATTTTATATTTAGCTTCTTGGGAAGGATGAATTGGTCTCCTGCTGTGTGATCTACACAATGTGAGCCTTTTGTTAAGCAAACCTCTTATTATAAGCAAGGCAGGCGCTGCAGAACCTCTTGGTTAAAGGGAAGTATTACCATTTGGACAACATATTGAGGTCTTAGTGCAAGTGTTAAAGTGGACCTGTCACCTACACATAAAAAGCTGTATAACAAAAGTCGTTTGCAAATTAAACATTGAACCCAAATAGTTTTTTTCATTAAAGCATCTATACCTGTTATAAAGGTATTTAAATATCTGAGCTGTCAATCAAATATTACATGCCCCGCCTCTATGCCTGAAGCAGTTCCTACATGTCACTGTTCTCCCCACATCTCTATACTTGTGTAGGGCACTATCTATTTGCATTAGGTTCCCCCATTCGGGCGCATATAAAAGATTTTGAGGTGAAACACATCTTGTCTTAATAACAGTGTCCACAAAATAGCTCCTGCCTGCTTGCTGTGATTGTGTAATTGCAAGACTGAAGGAAACAAAATGTAAATAATAAATGTAGTGTAAGTACGTTTTATTTTGCTCAACTAACATGATAAAAATTGTTTGGAATTATTTCTTCGGGTGACAGGTCCCCTTTATGCTAATTGGTAGCATGTCAAGGCAATGGAACATAAAATCATTCAGATTCATATCTCCCAACTGTCCCATTTTTAGAGGGACAGTCCCTCTTTTGACAGCTCAACTGGCAGTCCCTTGTTTGCACTGGAAAGTCCAGTTTTTCTCTGCACTGAACAGCCAGAAAAAGAAACAAAGTTTCTAACTTAATTGGCTTTTGGCAGAGAGCCCAGAACAGCCACACCTGCAGATAAGATACGTTTGTAATAATTTTGAGATAAGCAAATAAGTAATTGTAACAATATAAGATAACAGGCCCCTTGGGAGAAGTTAGACTCACAGCTTAAAGGGCAATTCACCTTCATTAGCAAAACTGTAATAACTGGAAAAAAAATGCAGAAATATGTTCAAACTTTCATAACCTGCCAAATTTGGTGAAATGAACATGGTAATTAGGGGGTTTGAAACATAAATGGGTGTGGTCAAGAAACTTTTTCTTCCCTCTTTTTATTTAAAAAAAGTTGGGAGGTATGAGATAGTGGCCCACAGAGTTTAATAATTAGCCACAAGATAAAAAGTGCTACTGTAAGCAATGTTTTCCAAACGTAGCTGCCCCCATGGCTACACAGCAGCTTGTTTATATAAACTATAGTAGTACTTATCTGTTATCTACTGTGTATCCTGTGCTTGAATGGCTGCCCCCATGGCTACACAGCAGCTTGTTTATATAAACTATAGTAGTACTTATCTGTTATCTACTGTATATCCTGTGCTTGAATGGCTGCCCCCATGGCTAAAAAGCAGCTTGTTTATATAAACTATAGTAGTACTTATCTGTTATCTACTGTGTATCCTGTGCTTGAATGGCTGCCCCCATGGCTACACAGCAGCTTGTTTATATAAACTATAGTAGTACTTATCTCTTATCTACTGTGTAACCTGTGCTTGAATGGCTGTCCCCATGGCTACACAGCAGCTTGTTTATATAAACTATAGTAGTACTTATCTGTTCTCTACTGTGTATCCTGTGCTTGAATGGCTGTCCCCATGGCTACACAGCAGCTTGTTTATATAAACTATAGTAGTACTTATCTGTTATCTACTGTGTAACCTGTGCTTGAATGGCTGTCCCCATGGCTACACAGCAGCTTGTTTATATAAACTATAGTTGTACTTATCTGTTATCTACTGTGTATCCTGTGCTTGAATGGCTGCCCCCATGGCTACACAGCAGCTTGTTTATATAAACTATAGTAGTACTTATCTGTTATCTACTGTGTATCCTGTGCTTGAATGGCTGACCCCATGGCTACACAGCAGCTTGTTTATATAAACTATAGTAGTACTTATCTGTTATCTACTGTGTATCCTGTGCTTGAATGGCTGCCCCCATGGCTACACAGCAGCTTGTTTATATAAACTATAGTAGTGTTTCTGAAGCAAACACACAGCTTTTACCAGTGCATACTAACAGTATATTATATACTTATGACTTTAAAACACTTAAACACTTTAAAACACACTTTTTTGGTGTTACTGTTCCTTTAAGATCTGCCTTGGCAAGGATTTCTCCTCTGACACCTTTACAGACTCAGGTATTGGAAAAGGGCTTATCGTTCGGTTTAACTAACAAACCTGACTTTTTTGAATTAGATCTGGAACTTTACCGTCTTTTCAGGACCATTAAATTAAAGGCACAATTTCAGGATAGGACTCCCCTAGATATACCGGACCCTATTGGGACTTTCAATGGCGGTCCATTGGGATTAAAATTGCCTAGTAATTATGTACCTGATTCCGACAATGTATTCATTGGGGCATTTATTAAAAATGTTATGAAGGATATGGTGGCACTTGAAAACAAATATAGAAAGGGGGAATGTAAATTGACAATTTGAGTAAGCCGCAAATGGATGCTTTACAGGAATTAACTAACAATAAGAGTCTTGTCATCAAATCTGCTGATAAGGGAGGGGCACTGGTGATCATGGACAGAAAGTCCTATGTGGACGAAATTCAGAGACAGTTGTCCGATTCGACAACATATCAAATCCTTGATCACAGTCCCCTCCCACGTATCCGCAAGCAAATTAACCAATTAGTGAATAATGCCATGGAGCTCAAAGTTATTGATGGGACATTGGCAGTCTTTTTAGAGGTTGAACATCCAACCACGCCCGTTTTCTACATTCTTCCGAAGATACACAAAAATTTGAATAATCCCCCTGGGCGCTCCATTGTATCTTGTGTGGGATCCCTTCTTTCTCCTCTCTCTGTATTTGTTGATCGTATTATTATTAATCCATACGTTAAAGCACATAAGTCATATCTTAAAGATACAGGAGATTTCTTTGATAAGATCCATACATGCACAGAACTAGGGGATGACACATTACTAGTCACGCTTGATGTGGAGAGCCTCTACACCTCCATCCCACATGATGGGGGTGTGGAGGCGGTCCGCCTCGAGCTGGACATGGATCCGGCTATGGATAATGCCCAAAAAAAGTTTGTCATACAATGTCTTGAAATGGTTCTGTATAACAATTTCTTTTTGTTCCAAGACCAATACTACGTACAAACACGAGGTACGGCGATGGGATCGAATGTGGCCCCGTCCTACACGAACATCTTCATGAACAGATTTGAGGAACAATATATCTATACTAACATGCTATTTACGAAATACTGCCACAAATGGTTTCGGTTCATCGATGATGTTTTCGCCATTTGGACGGGGCCACAGTCGACCCTAGAGAGGTTTATTAGAGAAATTAATTCTGCATTTACGTGCATTAAATTCACTTTAGCGTCCAGTTCAGAATGTATCCCGTTTTTGGACACAAGGGTGTGGAGATGTGGTGGGTCCCTGTCAGTTGATCTGTACGTCAAACCAACCGACAGGAATACCCTACTCCATTTTGATTCCTTTCACCCCAAGCAGGTAAAAAAGTCTCTTCCTAAATCCCAGTTTACTAGGGTTAAGCGAATTGTAAGGGACGAGCCCTTGTTGGGCTTAAGATTGACTGAGATGCAGGATAAATTCAAAGTACGAGGTTACCCCAATGATATGCTTATGTCACAACGTAGACAGGTTGAAGAAATGGAGGGAACAAATAGCAAAACGTGCCAGATAACTCAAGAGCAAGATCGTATTCCCTTTGTCTCCAAGTTCAATACCTTATCCCATAATGTCTCAAATATTGTAAAAAAAAACACTGGAAAATTTTGAGGGAAGGTCTTCCTAATGTGAATAGCTTTCAAAAATTTCCCATTATGTCCTATAAGAAAAGTAAAACTTTAGCCTCAATACTAGTAAAATCTGATATAGGCAGCCAAAAAATGAAACAAGGCACATTAAGACCAATTAAATGTGGCACTTTCCCGTGTCTTGGATGTAACTGTTGTTCTAATTGCCAAAAGGGTGAAGTGGTGCATCATCCCCGACAGGGTACACCATTTAAGATACGTGGTTACTACACATGCGCTACAAGCTTTGTAGTATACAGCATCAAATGCCCTTGTGGCTTTTCATATGTTGGTCAAACCTCACGCCCTATTCGTGAAAGAATTAGGGAACATAAATCAGCAATTAGAACAAAAAAGGTTGACCAAGCAGTTGCTGCACACTTTATAGAGGCGGGACATGGGATACATCAATTAAAATTCCAGGTATTGGACCATATACCCATGCTCAGATGAGGGGGTGATCGTAAAAAACTTCTACTCAAAAAGGAAGCTCAATGGATTAGGAGACTTGGGACACTGTCCCCACAGGGACTGAACAGGGAATACGATCTACAGGCTATCTTTCGCTGATTTTGCTTTTAAACAATTTTTAATTCGCTTTTTTAATTTGTTCTTGTTTTTCAGACAACTTGCATATATTGATTGGTCTGTGACCGACAAAGAGTTCACTACGATACTTAATGATGTGAAGTACTTAGTAACAGTATGTATGTAATATACTTTTTTGATACTTAAATGTAACCAATAGGTGGCGTGTTTATGATACAATTGTGTTACCATTATAACAATATGTATGCATTTTGTTGCGAACACTGCTGTACAACCAGTAGATGGCGAAAATTTCCTTTGTATAAAAGGGGTGGTTTTAGAGGGTGATTTTAGAGCTTGAAAAAAGGCCGGTAGGCCTGAAACGTCGCAGACCAGGCTGTTTGCCATAAAATGTACCAATAAAGGCATTTTAAATTGATGGGTGCTGTACGAAAAATTTCTTCTCTAAGGATTTCTCCTTGGCCCAATTCTTTATTCACTCCCCTTCCTTATCTAATGGCATACATAAGTATATAGTTTATAAGTACCATGGGGCTCTTGCCAATATGACCTTCGGAGAATACACGTGGGGATTTAGTCTCTGAGTATTATTTCTTATTAGACATAAATCCCAGGGGCCAGACCCTGAATGTATTAAGAGACGGCAGCAGCAAATGTACCTCCCACCTGCTTCTCTTCTTCTTCAAGAAATCTTGCTGCTTCTGACTTTTGAGACCAATGTAGAGATGGATATTCTGAGACAATTTGTAATTGTTTTTTATTTTGTATTATTTGTGGGTTATTTAGCTTTTCTCCAGTTTGCAGTTATATCAGTCTGGTTGCTAGGTTCCAAATTCCCCTAGCAACCATGCATTGATTTGAAAAAAGGAATATGAATAGGAGAGGCCTGAATAGAAAGATGAGTAATAAAAAGTAGCAATAAATGTATAGCTTTATGGAGCATTTGTTTTGGTTTTTTTTTAGATGGGGTCAGTGACCCCCATTGGAAAGCTGTAAAGAGTCAGAAGAAGAAGGCAAATAATTAATAAAAAAAAAAAAACTAAAGAGCAATTGAATAGTTGCTTACAATGAGCAATTCTATAACAAGCTAAAACTGATTCTGATACATTTTTTCAGGAGTCAGAACTAGCAGTGCAGAAAACCAGGCGGTGCTTTCAGGATCTGTTGCATTTGATAAATGTGACCATTTAAAACCATTTGCTTTATTTTATTATTATTATTATTATTATTATTTATTATTAACATGCATTTATTTCATGAATGTTTATGGGAAAGCTGCTTAGGAATAGGGAATAACAAGGGATAAAATAAGTCCTGTTAATAAAAGACTTTCCCTTTAGAGCAGAGGAGACACTGCTGCACAGATCACTTGGTTGCTACTCATTACTTTCCATTAGAGGAAATAAACTTGCAGCCTTTCCCTGCTCCTTCCCTGTATCAGTCGTATTCCAACATTCCTGCTGCTGCTGCTGCCTCCGCTATTCAGCCTTCGCTGCTCTCCTCTGGGACTTGTAGTTCAGCAGCCGCCAGTAAGCACCACGCCGGCTGCACATTATCATCAGGCAGGAACTACAATTCCCATAATCCTTCGGTTCAGATTGCTTCCCGAACCTATTGGCCGCTGTCCCGAGGAATGATGTCATAGTGAGAAGAGGGAGAGCTCCCGTGTATTCATTGTGCTCTCATGGAACGTTGCTAGAGGTCGGGATGTAGGAGGAGCGGATCCCCAGCAGCAGCAGCAGCAGCAGAAGCAGCAGAAGCAGCAGAAGCAGCAGCAAGAGCCCATGTCCTGGTGACTGTGCAGCCAAGAGCTTCTCTCTTCCTTTATATGTGGGAGACATCCCAGTCAAGGTGAGTGTCAGCGAGATGCCAACTTACCTCAAGCTGTGTGTGTGATGCCCAGGGCTGCCATGTAACTACTACTACTGCTTTGTCATGTGTCTGTGCTGCACCTCCCTATACAGTGTGTGTGTGTCAGTGTCACTGCAACATCTGCTTGTCCTTAGGCTTCTCCTGCTGCTGCTCCACTTCTCCACTCTCACAGCTGCCCCCAACCCCCAACATCACCATCATCCTCATCATCATCACTGCTCTTTCTGCTTATCCCATCAATTCTGCCTTTGCCAAAATGGAAAAAAAGGATAAAACACCTTGAGTGAGAGCGAGAAATGTCATTATCTGGCTCACGAGTTGTAATGTCACAATGGAGCTCAGGCTGTGCTGGGGGAGGACTGAGAGAGACGACAGACATTGGGCTTTATAGGTGAGGGGCCCCACTGGGCAGCAGTTACAGCTGGAAGAGTCAACACTCAATAATGCAGCACAGATTCACTTGTAGCCTTCTACCTGTATTACATTATAGCTTAGAGAAGCAATGGGATAGCATTCTGTGGGATAGCAGGTATAGTAGGGATGATGGTGCCTATAGTAACAGTGGATAATAGTCTCTCGGAAGGGAGTGTGACTGTGGGATAGCAGGTATAGTAGGGAAACATGGTGCCTATAGTAACAGTGGATAATAGTCTCTGGGAAGGGAGTGTGACTGTGGGATAGCAGGTATAGTAGGGAGAGATGGTGTCTATAGTAACAGTGGGATAATAGTCTCTGGGAAGGGAGTGTGACTGTGGGATAGCAGGTATAGTAGGGAGAGATGGTGCCTATAGTAACAGTGGATAATAGTCTCTGGGAAGGGAGTGTGACTGTGGGATAGCAGGTATAGTAGGGAGAGATGGTGCCTATAGTAACAGTGGGATAATAGTCTCTGGGAAGGGAGTGTGACTGTGGGATAGCAGGTATAGTAGGGAGAGATGGTGCCTATAGTAACTGTGGGATAATAGTCTCTGGGAAGGGAGTGTGACTGTGGGATAGCAGGTATAGTAGGGAGAGATGGTGTCTATAGTAACAGTGGATAATAGTCTCTGGGAAGGGAGTGTGACTGTGGGATAACAGGTATAGTAGGGAGAGATGGTGTCTATAGTAACAGTGGATAATAGTCTCTGGGAAGGGAGTGTGACTGTGGGATAGCAGGTATAGTAGGGAGAGATGGTGTCTATAGTAACAGTGGGATAATAGTCTCTGGGAAGGGAGTGTGACTGTGGGATAGCAGGTATAGTAGGGAGAGATGGTGCCTATAGTAACAGTGGATAATAGTCTCTGGGAAGGGGGTGTAACTGTGGGATAGCAGGTATAGTAGGGAGAGATGGTGCCTATAGTAACAGTGGATAATAGTCTCTGGGAAGGGAGTGTGACTGTGGGATAGCAAGTATAGTAGGGAGAGATGGTGCCTATAGTAACAGTGGATAATAGTCTCTGGGAAGGGAGTGTGACTGTGGGATAGCAGGTATAGTAGGGAGAGATGGTGCCTATAGTAACAGTGGATAATAGTCTCTGGGAAGGGAGTGTGACTGTGGGATAGCAGGTATAGTAGGGATAGATGGTGTCTATAGTAACAGTGGATAATAGTCTCTGGGAAGGGAGTGTGACTGTGGGATAGCAGGTATAGTAGGGAGAGATTGTGTCTATAGTAACAGTGGATAATAGTCTCTGGGAAGGGAGTGTGACTGTGGGATAGCAGGTATAGTAGGGAGAGATGGTGCCTATAGTAACAGTGGGGATTATAACTCCATATTTCCCACCTCTTACATAGTTACATAGTTACATAGTTAAATTGGGTTGAAAAAAGACAAAGTCCATCAAGTTCAACCCCTCCAAATGAAAACCCATAAAGTCTGTTTCATATTAAGGTACGAATGACAAAATAGGAATATCATGGGATTACTTTGTCAATCTGTGAGTAGTTATAGTTTTATCCCCAAAATCCGCTCTGTGTGGCTGACTCAATGGTTCCAGGTGGGGACACAGTAGAGCAGTGAGTCAAGTGTAGGGGCTGATTCTTGACTTGTGTTTATCCGCAGGGTGACAATGAGATGTGCCCTTGGCTCTTAAACACAAGTGTTTTTTGGGGTTCATCATCACATGTTTGAGATTCTGTTTTTAGCACCGAAGAGCATCAGCAAATTGAATTCAGTATATTCTGTACGCAAGAGAAGTTTAGAGTTGCGTTCGATTGCATTCGTGTTTCTTTAGACTCAATGTGCTGCAATTTCATGTAGTACATTATAGGGTTGAGTTTGGAACTCACACAAACATATTTAAGGGCAATTAAAAATGCATTTAAAAGCCACGCAGACAAAGGGTTCTGGGTGTATTGGATACAGTTGGATACAATGAGATGATCAGTAGAAACAGATCTCCAGGTACCACAGGACAGACTGCCCGTGTGACTTGCCTCATTGACATTAATGCAATCAATTACTTTGGGGCCCAGTTCCTCCCCTATCCACCTTCAACTCTTTCCCATAGGGCTACATGGGAGACGCCTTAGACAGAGGGGTGCTGACCACCACCTTCTGCTTTATCTCAACATGGGGAAGGGCTGATGTTAATTAAGATGATACTAATTAAGCTTTCCACGTGGCGGCATGAGTTACTACCCCCCTAAGCTTCTTATTACAGGGGAATATTCTCTACTTATAACTATAAATGTACATGATGAGGACATGGTGTAGAATACTATGCCATTCTCTCTTCTGCTACATTGCTTCAGGAGTCTGAACCAGCAGTGCAGTGAATATAAACATAAGGGTATAAGGCATAAGGGTTCGTTTAGAACGGGGCCTAACTGTACATTTTGGGGGGGGAGGGGCTGATTAATTTGGATTTCTGGAATGAACTCGCTGGGACGTAACAAGAATCTGCACTGGCTGTACATTTGGCAGAATTTAGAATATTTTCGCCGGGAGGCTGCACAGTCTGCAAACAATTAACCCTACAGGGGTTTGGATTGTGCTTTCTCTGTGTGGCCATATGGTGGGAGGGCTGGGGCTAATGGAATGTGGGGCCCCCCTTTCAGTCTGGATGTAGGTCTGTACCCTGCCAGGCTCAGTGTTATTAATGTTACCCCCCCCCCATGGGTCTCGTTTGGCCTAATTAGTGGCCTAAAATAGGATGGATCATACATCAGGTTTATTTCAAATGGCCAGACCCCTCCCCCCTATTTGCACAAGAGAGAATGCTGGGAGTTGTAGTTAAGTTGAGGCCTCCCACCTTATTGGAAATGTATGAAGCCTAGAGTGATGGGCGAATAAATTCGACTGGCACGAATCTCCCACGAAAATTAGTCGCATCAGCTGACTGTGGAATTTCTCGATTGTGTTGACGTCCTGAGCCTGGTCCGTCCTATACAGTAAGCGCACTACGTCATCTGTAACTTTAATGTTCCCATAACAATGTCTGTATTTCAGCACAACACGAACCTTCATGGGATCGGCCTGGTAAAGCTTCTCGGCATCAAAAATCGGCACGTGTCAACACTATTCGGGCACCCATTGACTTTAACGCCAGCATCAGCTTGGATCATGATTTTCATGATTTTTCGTGAAAATGTCTGATTTTCACGATTTTTAGTGAAAATATCCGAATTGCATGATTTTTTCGTGAAAATGTACGAATTTCACGATTTTTTCATGTACAAATTTTTCACCGTTTTGCGAATTTCGCAGGAAATTCACGAATTTTTCTGCAAAGTGAAATGGGAGAAATTCGCCCATGACTAATGAAGTCCACTAAATGGCAGTGCTAAACTGCATCCAGATGTACAGCTTAATATCTATGCAAAATCTATGCACGGGTCTGATGTTAAAGGGAGCACTCGGCTGTAGCATTAAAGCAGGGGAAAATAGCCTCGGCTTTTATTGACATACAGCTCCCAGCATGCTCTGCCAGCCTGTGGAAGGAAGACTCTGTTGAGAATAACTAGGGATGCACTGAATCCAGGATTCGGTTCAGGATTCTGTCTTTTTCAGCAGGATTTGCATTCGGCCCGAATCCTTCTGCCCGGCCGAACCGAATCCGAATCCTAATTTGCATATGGAAATTAGGGGTTGGGAGCGACATCACGTGACTTTTTGTCACAAAACAAGGAAGTAAAAAATGTTTTCCCCTTCCCATCCCAATTTGTATATGCAAATTAGGAGTCGGATTCAGTTCGGTATTTGGCCGAAACTTTGGTGAAGGATTCGGGGGTTCTGCCAAATCTAAAATAGTGGATGTGGTGCATCCCTAAGAATCACACAAGGGTCGTGCTGAGACTTGGAATTCTCTCTGTTTCTGCAGAAAGTTCCAGCACAATTCTCAGTCCAGCTGTGTGGGGTCGGGGAGGGGAGCCTGACATTAGCAATTTTAGCAGTAGAAATTCTCTGTATCACTTGCACTTTTATATTGGTTGTAATATTAACTATGGACAGGTATGGGGTCTGTTATACAGAATGCTGAAAAACTGAGGTTTTATGGATACGGGGTCTCTCTCTGATGTTTGGCTTCATATCATAAAAACAAATTGTGCCAATAGCACTCACCCAGAGTCAGCAGTAAATTGGCCCATAAAGGATCTTTTTTATCTTCCCTGCTTTAGTTCCATCTCTCAGTACAGTCAGAGTATACTGTGAGACTATACAGACCCATGAGTGGAGGCTGCATTAAACCCAACGACAAGGTGATGATATCTGGAGGCTTATATTATGTACGGCTAAACTCCCTGTCCCAACAAGAACATATAGAGGTGTAGGACCTGTTATCTGGAAACTCATTATCCAGAAAGTTCCGAATGACGGAAAGGCTCACATAGACTCCATTTTATCCAAATAATCCAAATTTTTCAAAATGATTTCCTTTTTCTCTGTAATCATATAGTGCAGTAATGGGATCCGTTATCCAGAAACCCATTATCCAGAAAGTTCTGAATTACGAAAAGGTTGTCTACCGTAGACCTTTTCAATCCAAATAATCCAAAATTTTCAAAATTATTTACTTTTTCTCTGTAATCATAACATAGTACAGGTATGAGATCCGTTATCCTGAAACCCGTTACCCAGAAAGTTCCGAATTACAGAAAGGCTGGCTCTCATAGACTCCATTTTATCCAAATAATCCAAATTTTTCAAAATTATTTCCCTTTTCTCTGTAATAATAACATAGTACAGGTATGAGATCTGTTATCCAGAAACCCGTTATCCAGAAAGTTCCGAATTACGGAATGGCCGTCCATTTTATCGAAATTATACAAATTTTTACAACTGATTCCCCTTTTCTATGTAATAATAAAACAGTAACTTGTACTTGATCCCAACTTAGATATAATTAATCCTTATTGGAAGCAAAACCAGCCTATTGGGTTTATTTAATGTTTATATGATTTTCTAGTAGACTTAAGTTGTGAAGATCCAAATTTTGTAAAGACCTGTTATCCGGAAAAACCCCAGGTCCCAAGAATTCTGGATAACCCATCCCATACCTGTACACTGGTCTTTCCTCTCAAGCTTTTCAAACCACCAAACAGTTGTAGATTTTGAGCCAAAGAGCTTCCAATCCGTCACAGTCTTCTGGGTTATTTATAGTGACAGGGTCTTGACTGCCGGACTCCACTCTCACCCCCAGGGCTTTACCACTCAACTCATGCTGGGGAGTCATGTGCTGGGACCAAGGTCATCTCCTGTGACCTTTAGCCTAAGGGCCGGCTTATAACAGAGGCTTTGTGGCATCGACACAAAAATAGGCCATTAGCCTAAAGCTAGAGTCACATGGATGGACCTTCCCTTGGCTGTATATGAGCTTTAATCTGTAGCCTTAGCTGTATTGGCTTCTCCTCTTTATCAGTAGCATCTGTACTACTCTAGTGTGTATATATATCAGACTTACTCATTCCATACAATGTGGAGCAGGTTAAAAGAGATTTCTATAGGGAACCCATTCTGATTGTTGCCAGTGCCCAGGAGATAAATAGGAGAATAAATGACCCTCCCTGGGGAAAAATATAAAATATATATATTAGTGATGCACTGAATCCACTATTTTGGATTCGGCCGAACCCCTGAATCCTTCCCGAAAGATTCGGCCGAATATCAAACCGAATCCTAGTTTACATATGCAAATTAGGGGTGGGAAGGGGAAACATTTTTCACTTCCTTGTTTTGTGACAAAAAGCCACGTTATTCCCCCCCTGCCCCTAATTTCCATTTGTAAATTAGGATCTGGATTCAATTCACGTCTCCTTATGTTCTGCTATTTATCCTTTCCCAAGCGCCGTAACATCTAACTTTCACCTCGTGTGACATTTATTCTTGCTGCCAGTGTTGGGCTCCTGGGCAGGAATCTGCTTTTGTTTGGCCTGAGATCTACTAACAAGGGCCTGGGCTGAACCCTGGAGCTGACTCTCTCTTTTATGTGCCAACCCACTGTAAATTGCCTGCATGACACCCAGTCATTATCCAAATTTTGATGATTTATTTCACCCTGAGGATAAAAAGTCAGAATCTGAAAATCCGGCATCTCAGACCTGCCTAGGTTGTATATAAGTCAATAGGAGAAGTCCCAAAGATATCCTGATCTGCGCTGGGTTTCAAAGATTACGTGATTTTTGGGCAAAAATCAGAAAAATTCGTACAATTCGTATTTTCGTGCAATTTTTTCATGTTTTTCCCACTCTGGAATTTTTCGGGAGAATGTATTGATAAATAAGGGGAAATAACCGTGCGGATTTGGTTGCAGTGTATTTCAGATAATAATGAGTTAAATTCAGATTTTGATAAATAACCCCCTATGTGTTTTGTGTAATCATGTTGACAACAATGTTTTTTTTATTCCTTTGTTGTTCACCTTTCAGATCATTTTTAGTAGACAATTTGCAATTGGTTTTCATTTTTTATTATTTGTGTTTTTTGAGTTATTTAGCTTTTTATTCAGCAGCTCTCCAGTTTGTAATCTCCAGTTTGTAATTTCAGCCATCTGGTTGCTAAGGTCCAGATTCTCCTAGCAACCATGCATTGATTTGACAACAATATTATGGATGCACCAAATCCAGGATTCGGTTTGGGATTCGGTTCGATATTTGGCCAGAATCCTTCTGCCTGGCCGAACCGAATCCTAATTAGCATATGCAAATTAGGGACAGGGGAGAAATTGCATGACTTTTTGTCACAAAACTAGGAAGTAAAAAATGTTTTCCCCTTCCCACCTCTAATATGCGAGATTAATGGCGTCTCACGTCTCCTTATGTTCTGCTATTTATCCTTTCCCAAGCGCCGTAACAACTTACTGTCACCTCGTGTGACATTTATTCTTGCCGCCAGTGCTGGGCTTCTGGGCAGGAATCTGCTTTTGTTTGGCCTGAGATCTACTAACAAGGGCCTGGGCTGAACCCTGGAGCTGACTTTCACTTTTATGCGCCAACCCACTGTAAATTGCCTGCATGACACCCAGTCATTATCCACTGCCAGGGATAGAGCACCAACATATTCCACAGAGATGTACAGAGATTATACATCATTTGATCAGTCCTTTGCCCCAATGGAGTTTACAATCTAATTTCTATATCAGTTTCCCATCAGTCAGGCAGTGTAGCTTACAATCTAAGGTTCCTATCACATCATTCCCATCAGTCCCTGCCCCAGTGGAGCTTGCAATCTAATCTTCCTATCACTTTCCCATCAGTCCCTGACCCAGTGAAGTTTACAATCTAATCTTCCTATCACTTTCCCATCAGTCCCTGCCCCAGAGGATCTTACAATCCAAGGTCCCTATCACATTCCCATCAGTCCCTGTCCCAGTGAAGCTTACAATCTAAGGTCCCTATCACATTCCCATCAGTCCCTGCCCCAGTGGAGTTTACAATCTAATCTTCCTATCACTTTCCCATCAGTCCCTGTCCCAGTGAAGAATGCAATCCAAGGTCCCTATCACATTCCCATCAGTCCCTGTCCCAGTGAGCTTACAATCTAAGGTCCCTATCACATTCCCATCAGTCCCTGTCCCAGTGAAGCTTACAATCCAAGGTCCCTATCACATTCCCATCAGTCCCTGTCCCAGTGAAGCTTACAATCCAAGGTCCCTATCACATTCCTATCAGTCCCTGTCCCAGTGGAAATTACAATCTAAGGTCCCTATCACATTCCCATCAGTCCCTGCCCCAGTGGAGCTTACAATCTAATCTTCCTATCACTTTCCCATCAGTCCCTGTCCCAGTGAAGAATGCGATCCAAGGTCCCTATCACATTCCCATCAGTCCCTGACCCAGTGAGCTTACAATCTAAGGTCCCTATCACATTCCCATCAGTCCCTGTCCCAGTGAAGCTTATAATCTAAGGTCCCTTTCACATTCCCATCAGTCCCTGCCCCAGCAAGCTTACAATCTAAGGTCCCTGTCACAGTAGAGTCAGATTTATCAGGAGCTGTATGTATTTGGGGTGTGGGAGGAACTGGGGTACCCGGAGGAACCCCACACAGACACAGGGAGAACATAGACATTTAGGTTCTAAAGAGATGCCTGAAGTTTTAGGGCCTGTCTCCCAGAAAGCCTTGTGTTTTGCTTTTACAGTCAATGGCTCTTTTGTAGGGAACACACAGACATTCCCTTGTATTTAAAGGGACACCATCATGAAGGAAGAGATATTTACATCCGAACAGGGAAGGAATAGGATGTTGATGCCCCTTTGTACCCCCAGCTGCTGCAGTAGGGTTTAGAAACTGACCTGTATTGATGCCATGCGTCCAACCTAATATTCCTGCTGTTGTTACTACCTGACTGCTCCGCTGAAAGCAAATGATGGAATCCAGTGCTTGGCATTAAAGGGGAACTAAAAATCTAAAGAAAATTGCTATTTAAAGTTTGAATGGCTGCACAAGGCTGCTGTACTGTGTCCAGTGTAGCGGGAAATTAATCAATGGCCCTTTAAACTTCTACTTTTATTTGTGAGCTTGTCCCATGGTCTGGTAACACGGCGCCAATTTGGGTGGACGGGTGCCGATCAGAACACAAGCTTCACAGGAAAGGGAGACTGCGCCATTGCTGGGGCAGATTTCTATCACAATAGCTGGGTGACCAGGGTTAACACTATTATACATTTCTGTATAAGACTTTACTTTCCCTTCAATCCTCCAGGCCTGCCCTGTGACCTTGTCTTTTTGTTTGGGGAGGAAGGAGAAATCCTGTGGGACTGCAGAGTCCCCTTGTCTCACTTCCATTGGCTCAAAGCCCAGGCCTCCTTACTCCTATAGAATTATAGTCGGCTGAATAAGCAGAGACCCAGTCACCCTGTAGGGAAACACACTGCTTATTGGTTAAAAGCTGGGAGATATTGGTCTGGGTGCTTATTGGTTAAAAGCTGAGAGATATTGGTCTGGGTGCTTATTGGTTAAAAGCTGAAAGATATTGGTCTGGGTGCTTATTGGTTAAAAGCTGAGAGATATTGGTCTGTGTGCTTATTGGTTAAAAGCTGGGAGATATTGGTCTGTGTGCTTATTGGTTAAAAGCTGAGAGATATTGGTCTGGGTGCTTATTGGTTAAAAGCTGAGCGATATTGGTCTGGGTGCTTATTGGTTAAAAGCTGAGCGATATTGGTCTGGGTGCTTATTGGTTAAAAGTTGAGAGATATTGGTCTGGGTGCTGATTGGGTAAAAGCTGAGCGATATTGGTCTGGGTGCTTATTGGTTAAAAGTTGAGAGATATTGGTCTGGGTGCTGATTGGGTAAAAGTTGAGAGATATTGGTCTGGGTGCTTATTGGTTAAAAGCTGAGAGATATTGGTCTGGGTGCTTATTGGTTAAAAGCTGAGAGATATTGGTCTGGGTGCTTATTGGTTAAAAGCTGAGCGATATTGGTCTGGGTGCTTATTGGTTAAAAGCTGAGAGATATTGGTCTGGGTGCTTATTGGTTAAAAGCTGAGAGATATTGGTCTGGGTGCTTATTGGTTAAAAGCTGAGCGATATTGGTCTGGGTGCTTATTGGTTAAAAGCTGAGAGATATTGGTCTGGGTGCTTATTGGGTAAAAAGGGAGAGATATTGGTCTGGGTGCTGAAATTAAACATGCCCATACACTGAGAGATCCCTTCTTTTGACAATGTCGGCAAACGAGCCGATCTCTCCCTGATATGCCCACCTTGAGGTGGGCAATATCGGGCTGATCCGATTGTGGGCCCTAGGGCCCATTGATCGGATCCTAATGAATAGCAATGGGCGGTCTGATCGCGGGACCGCATCAACGAATAGATGCGGTCGCGATCCGACTGGATTTTTTGCCCCATCCGATCGAGATCTGGCCAACATTCGGCCAGATCTCGATCGGTGAAGCACGGTCTGTCGGCAGCTTTTATCGGCCCGTGTATGGCCACCTTAACTCCCCCGCATCTTTATAGGGGTAACCATAACAGATTTTTAACTTACTGTACCCCAAAAGTTTTTTTAAAAGTTTATTTATTGAGCCCCTTCCTAAACCCCAATGTGGGGGGTAGGGATAGAGGACATAAGGCTGATAAGGGATGATGGGAGCTTTAGTTCCATAACAACTGAAGGGAATTATAACATATCTGCCATACAGGGAATGTGATTCATACAGGGACCTTTACAGAGGGGGTGGTTTACATTTAAGTTAACTTTTAGTTTTTGTTATAGTAGGGCTAATTCTAAGCAACTTTTCAACTGGCCTTCATTTTTCTTTTTTTTTATAGTTTTTGAATTATTTGCCTTCTTATTTCTTCTGACTCTTTCCAGCTTTCAAATAGGGGTCACCGACCCCATCTAAAAAAACATTCTCTGTAAAGCTACACATGAATTGTTATTGCTACCTATTCCTCATCTTTCTATTCAGGCCTCTCCTATTCATATTCCAGTCTTTTATTCAAATCAGTGAATTGTTGCTAGGGGAATTTGGACTATAGCAACTAGCAACTCGTCAGGGAAATAATCACGTAACATAATAATGGGGGGGGGGGGTGAAGGGGGTGACCTCTCGCTCCCGAAATGTCACATTCCATCCTTTTCTATATTTACTCTCCCTTCCTCCACTAGATTCTGCAGCATCATGGGAGTTGTAGTTCAGTCTTGCATTATAGCTAATATGGCATAATATAAATATTGATAATGATGATGATATGCGCTGCAGAATCTGTTGATTCTTTATGAATCATAATAATAATCATTGCACCCTCCCAGCCTGTTGTTCCCCATTATTGTAGCCTTAAATCTCTTTGCTGTTCCCACTTGGAAGGGCCATTAGGATTTGACATTTCTGCTCCTCTGGGTCGCTCACATTGTAGCAATTAAGAGGTTAAAGGTTGTCCCAAGAGCTTGCATAGGATTCTATGAGCCCTAAAGCCTCAAGATACAAGTTAAAGAACAACAACATCTGCAGGCAATATGTTCCTAAACTGATACTTTTACTTACCCTTTATATTCATTCCATATGCTGAAATAGCTTTATTCTCATTAATCCCAGAATTTACTGTGTACCAAAGATTTATACACTCTGTTTCTTTTATCTTCAAGGTGGTCCCTTCTTATTTCATCCTTTTTACTGATACATCACTTTATTGTGGAGCACATGTCTATAGCTGGACCAGGCTGCAGCATTGTGTATTATAAGGGATAATGTACCCCCTACTATAAATGATAAGGATATTAGAAGTCACTGAGGGGTTGTTCTGTGACCATATAAAGGCACAAGGCTGCAGGCTGAGTTATACAGGGGCCTCTGAGTATCACTCATGTATTATAAGGGATAATGTACCCCCTACTGTAAATGATAAGGATATTAGAAGTCACTGAGGGGTTGTTCTGTGACCATATAAAGGCACAAGGCTGCAGGCCGAGTTATACAGGGAACTCTGAGTATCACTCATGTATTATAAGGGATAATGTACCCCCTACTGTAAATGATAAGGATATTAGAAGTCACTGAGGGGTTGTTCTGTGACCATATAAAGGCACAAGGCTGCAGGCTGAGTTATACAGGGAACTCTGAGTATCACTCATGTATTATAAGGGATAATGTACCCCCTACTGTAAATGATAAGGATATCAGAAGTCACTGAGGGGTTCTGTGACCATATAAAGACACAAGGCTGCAGGCTGAGTTATACATGGAACTCTGAGTATCACTCATGTATTATAAGGGATAATGTACCCCCTACTGTAAATGATAAGGATATTAGAAGTCACTACGTAACATATCAGCACTGTATAAAAAGGATAATAATACAGGTATATATATATATGTATTCAGAGTAGCAGGGCTCATGTGTTTGATAGGCAGAGACTGACATATATACCTTTGTGTTGGCTCAGCTACAGTCTTAGGTGCCGCACATCTGGTTACAAATTCGGTGAGGGGGGCCCTGTTAGGGACATTTAGATTCTTTATCTGAGCCATGAAACACAGTAAGAACATCTTGCACTTCGCTTCAGTCTAAGGATCATCCCTTTCCTTCCCAGCGCTGCTTCGGGGCATGAATTCTGTGCAATATAAACACATTCCCCAGCAGATATAAAGATTATGGGCATATTAATATATTCCGACTCAGTATAAACAGGAGGGCAGGGGAGCTGCTGTACTGTATAGTCATTGATACACAATGTACCAGTGCTTTTAAGATTCCCTGTGCCAGTTGGACCCAAGTACTGTAAATATAAATGACTTGGAGGGCTCAGATGTAAACAATTTGGCAGCTTCCACTTACATGTATTTGTACATATATTTATATATAATGAGGGAATGTTCTGTGCTCATTATGTGTTGCTTGTTGTGATCTCTGCATTGTTGTCTGCACTGATCTCTGCACTGATCTCTGCACTGATCTCTGCACTGATCTCTGCACTGATCTCTGCACTGATCTCTGCACTGATCTCTGCACTCATCTCTGCACTCATCTCTGCACTGATCTCTGCACTCACCTCTGCACTCACCTCTGCACTCACCTCTGCACTCACCTCTGCACTCACCTCTGCACTCACCTCTGCACTCATCTCTGCACTCATCTCTGCACATGATGGGTGGGAAGAATTCACCCTACTGTATATGTATGAGCCCCCTCAACTTTCCATTGTATTTAAAGGGTTAAAGGACAAACAAACCCCTCCTATAAATGAGGTAGAATTTCTCAGTTAATTAGGCCGAGCCGTGAGAGAAGACTGTACATGCTGTAACTGCCTGAAGTTCTCACTTAATGTTCTTTTAATCACAGAAGATGACAATTTCTGGGCTGCAGGAGTTCTCATTCCCGGCTGCCAGTTTTACAAGCTATGGGCAGGAATGCTTTTCCGTTTAAAGCTCTACTGAAGTCTTTAACATTTAGTTGGGCAATTAGTTACCCATGGCAGTTACAGCAGCCTTATATAGGTATGGAATCGGTTATCCGGAAACCCGTTATCCAGTTCCGAATTATGGAAAGGCCATTTTATCCAAATAATCCAAGTTTTGAAAAATGATTTCCTTTTTCTCTGTAATAATACAACAGTAACTTGTACTTGATCCCAACTAAGATATCATTTATCCTTATTGGAGGCAAAACCAGCCTATTGGGTTTATTTAATGTTTACATGGTTTTCTAGTAGACTTAAGGTATGAAGATCCAAATTAAGGAAAGATCCATTATCCGGAAAACCCCAGGCCCGAGCATTCTGGATAACAGGTCCCATACCTGTAATAATAATAGTAATAAGCTCCCTTGAACTTCCCTTTAATTGTCCTTGGTGTGAAGGTACAACCCTTTGCTTCATTTGATCGGTACAGTCTACAAGTGACCAGTAGGGGAGCAGTTTCACTGCAGTTTATAAGGAAAGAATCCCCCAAACCAGTAGCTCCCACGTGTTTATTCAGATAGGTACATGTATGAACTGAATGTGTATATAAATCTGTATCTTTTATTTTGTGTGTTGGCTTTGGAGTCGCTTCCTCGATGTGTCGATCCGGGAAAGAGTGTAAGCTCTGATATTCTCACGGAGTTGCCATAAAGCTCCGACATCAATCACCTTTGTGCTCCCCGAGTTTGTGTATTTAACAGCCCTTGGGAAGATTGATGGCAGAATTGCGCATTGTGATGGTAACTGGGCTACTGCAGAGCTACGCCACATCCCAACCCCCAGTACCTTCCCATTGGCAGTGCTGCAGGGGCTCCGAAATTAATTTGTCAGAGGGAGAAAGAAGCAGAGCTGCTACACTGAACACTTGGAGGCTTGTGAGGTTTTAAAGGGCCAATAATGTCCTCCTGCAACAATGTAGCTGATTAACAGATCTGGAGGAGAACTGACTTCTGCTACATTGTTTCAAGAGTCAGAACCGCAGATCAGATAGGGATGCACATATACTGCTTTCGGAAGAAAATGTGCAATGAATGAATTGTTGCATTTACTTAAAGTAAGGGTCATACTGGGCCTTTGGGACATCGAGGAAAAAAACCTGGTGGGGCCTAAGCCTTTGTGGCCCCATTAGGGTTGCCACCTTTTCCAGAAAAAAATACCGGCCTTCCTATATATTTATCTTTTTTTCCCTATTAATAACATTGGGATCAACCACCAGCCAGGTGGCAACCCTAGGCCCCATTGACCCAGACCCAATCTCTACCTGCTTAGTTGTTGCTGATGCCCCCTCTGTGCTTTCACTCCCCTGAAGAAGGTATAATTATATGCATGGGGGTGAGGGGCTGATAGTGGGTGTGCAAGCAGGTAGGCAGGGGCCCCTGAGAGGGGGGTGTGTGGGGGCCCTTGGGGTAGAAGCCCTGGTGGATCTTGCACACCCCAGTCAGACCCTGCTTAGAGATTCATTCTATGTGGTGCATTTTTGGGTAGCGTTTGCCTATAATGACTACTGTAGGGGTGTTAAAGAGGGTCCACTAGGGGAGCATGCAGTGGTGTAAATAGATATTACTGGGCCCCACAGCAAATTATTTTTTATGCCCCCAAAATATATTTCTAGAGGCTTTTTACTAATATTTATTGAACTTGTATATGAATTGCAGTGTCAAGGGGCCCCTATGCCTCCTGGGCCCCCCTGCAGCCGCAGGGTCTGCTTCCTCTGTAGTTAAGCCCCTGGGAGCATGCAGGATCTAATTAAAGGGATACTGTCACGGGAAAACATGTTTTTTTTTTCCAGAAAATAGAGCTGCTCCAGCAGAATTCTGCATTGAAATCAATTTCTCAAAAGAGCAAACACATTTTTTATATTTAATTTTGAAATCTGAAATGGGACTAGACATATTGTCAGTTCCCCAGCTGCCCCCAGTCATGTGACTTGTGCTCTGATAAACTTCAGTCACTCTTTACTGCAAGTTAAAGAGTCCCTCTCTTCCCCCCCCCCAACAGCCTAACAACAGAACAATGGGAAGGTAACCAGATAGCAGCTCCCTAACACAAGATAACAGCTGCCTGGTAGATCTAAGAACAGCACTCAATAGTAAAATCCAGGTCCCACTGAGACACATTTAGTTACACCGAGTAGGAGAAACAACAGGCTGCCAGAAAGCAGTTCCATCCTAAAGTGCTGGCTCTTTCTGAAAGCACATGACCAGGCAAAATGACCTGAGATGCACCTACACACCAATATTACAACTAAATAATAAACTTGCTGGTTCAGGAATGAAATTTTATATTGTAGAGTGAATTATTTGCAGTGTAATTTAGAAATAAAAACCACAATCATAAAAATCATGACAGAATCCCTTTAAGCAGACTCAATAAAATGAGTACTAATCTCACATACCCCTTATAATTTGTGCCAGTAGCCCAAGCAACAAGAGGGTGGTGTAAATGGATTGGGGCAGAAGAGGCCTGTGATTATGTAAAACATAATTTAGACAACAACTGGCCTGAATTATTTAGGTTAATTTCCCCTTTAATATTTGGATTTTGTTACAGGAAAGGTAAAGAGATATTCCCTGTGCTGCTGTGAGATAACACATTGGCTGTAAGGGTTAAAAGGACAAGTAAATCTTAGTAAACAGCTTAGTTTCAGTAGAATGAATGAATCTCGTATCACCCCCTGCTCTGGCAGTGCCCATTCCTCTATTCCTGGTTATAGGGCAGCTCATCACCCTAGGGTGCAGGGTAACATCGTGCTTTTGTATAACGTTAGGAAGAGGCCCTTAAAAGTTAGGAAGAGGCCCTTATTCTAATGAAAGAAGTTTGCTGAGGACTTTACTTGTATTCAGCTTTGGACTGGCCCACAAGGACTCCAGCAATACCCCCCGGTGGGCTCAAGTACAAAAGACGGAAATATAGGCATAAAGTAGTGAAGAAGAGACAGAAGGGTAAAATAAAGAATAAAACAGAACAAGAGAGAGTAGAAGGGAGGATAGAAGGACAAGAGAACAGACCCCCTTTCTCCTTTTAGATTGTAAGCTCTGTTGAACAGGGCCCTCTGTATCACTTTGTGTATGATCTGTATGTGTGCACCCTTCAAGTGTACAGCTTTGCAGAAAGAAACTTTATAAATATATACTAGACCAGTAACACAAGGTGATTGTAGAGATGAGTAAAAGCATTTGTTACAGTTAAGCCGGTGGGCTGCACACACACCTCAACCCGACATTACTTACCCTTTAAATATTGTGCCTTTATAGCTGCAGGGTTTGTGTATGAAGGAAATGAGTGTGGAAACTTCATTACCTGCACAGGAGTAACTGTTACACTCACTGCACTGTAGGTTACGACTCTCAGCATCTTGTCCCCAGGCAGACACAACATTATGGTTATGCAGAACTACAGCTCAGGTCAGGGTGAGTCTGGGATAGTTCTGTGTCCAGCTGCTAACAACTCTGTTCCTTTAATTTCACTTAACCAGATTGTTTTTTTTTCCCAGCCAATCTCTGTGGGTCATTAATGGTATTTTCTCTGTAAACCAAGCTGCTGGTAACCCTCCCAACTCCCTGTAACCCTCCCAACTCCCTGCTACCCACAGCGCAGCACCCTGTGCATAAATGCAACCCTTATACAGTCTGTTAGTTAAAGGGGAAATACATCTATTATTAATGTTGTGCCTTATGCAACTGTGATTAAAAGCAACTTTCATTCATTAAACTTTTAGTTTAAGTTTCAGAGCGATTGGTAAATGTAGTTTCTCTATACTATATACGTGTACTTATCACACAGACGCATTTGCTTTTATTGTCCTTGCTCCTTTAAAACTGGATCCATGTCCCACGTGGCTAATAGGGGTTTCATTTTCTGCATGGCCGTCCAAATTTCAGTGCAGCCTGCAACATGAATCAACATGAACTTACTTGTTGTGTATAATGAGGATATTATTGTTCTATTGTTCTACCCATAAAGTACATGTGTAATATCCTTATATCTCACAGTAGGGGAATAATAATGCAGACACTGGATACTACAACCCTATTCTCACTGTTAGGTCTGTACATCACAATAGCCACTGTCTCTCATTGCTGCCTCTAATAGTGGCACCCACAGTGTCTGCCATGCACCCAAAGCAAACTCCAGCCCCTGCATGTCTGACTATTCATACCCAAGCAGCATTGTTCCTACTGTGCCTTCGGCATGACTCTCCCTGTCCCCTAATCTTTTGGCTGTTGGGTAACTAAAGTGAAGTCGGGGAATGTAGACAATTGTGAAAGTTGTCTGGTAAGAGAATGGATGGGAGACACTGCGTGATTGGGGGTGGAGGGAGTATCCTCCTGAATGATAAAGCTCAATAGGTCTGAGGTGGGCGGCAAGGAGGGCGGGGGATTTTTTATGGGGAGTGGGAATTAGCACTTAAAGAGAGACGTGGAGTTGTTTTCTTACTGTACTATATTTAATATACTGTACTCTACTATAGTATAATATACTGTACCTTACTGTACGATAATCTACTGTTCTATGTTCTACTATACTCTACCCTAATGTACTATACTGTACCTTATTGTACTCTACCCTACTACACTATATGCTACTGTGCCCTACTGTACTCTGCTGTACCTTACTGTACTGTACTATACTCTACTGCTACTATACTTTAGTGTACTGTACTATACGCTACTGGACTATACTCTAGTGTACTGTACTATGTTCTACTATACTCTACTGTACCCTAATCTACTATACTGTACCTTATTGTACTGTACCCTACTGCACTATATGCTACTGTGCCCTACTGTACTCTGCTGTAGCTTACTGTACTCTACTATATTCTACTGTACCTTACTGTACTGTACTATACTCTACTGCTACTATACTTTAGTGTACTGTACTATGTTCTACTATACTCTACTGTACCCTAACATACTATACTGTCCCTTATTGTACTGTACCCTACTGCACTATATGCTACTGTGCCCTACTGTACTCTTCTATATTCTACTGTACCTTACTGTACTATACTTTACTGGACTATACTAGTGTACTGTACTATGTTCTACTATACTCTACTGTACCTTAACATACTATACTGTACTTTTTGCACTGTACCCTTCTGCACTGTCTAGTGTACTGTACTATGTGCTACTATAATCTACCCTAATGTACTATACTGTACCTTATTGTACTGTACCCTACTGCACTATATGCTACTGTGCCCTACTGTACTCTACTGTACCCTACTGTACTGTGCTATACTTTACTGGACTATACTCTAGTGTACTGCACTGTACTATGTTCTACTATACTCTACTGTACCTTAACATACTATACTGTACCTTATTGTACTGTACCCTACTGTACTGTATGATAATCTACTGGATTATACTCTAGTGTACTGTACTATGTTTGACTATAGTCTACTGTATCATAAAATACTATACTGTACCTTATTGTACTGTACCCTACTGCATTATATGCTACTGTGCCCTACTGTACTATATTGTACTATATTCTACTGTACCTTACTGTATTGTACTCTACTTTACTGTACTTTAAAGATAAGACTAGTATAGGAATGGGAGGACAGTTAAAGACCCTACAGAGAAGCCCCCTGTTTGCAGTGTGCCAGGTTACACATATCAGTGATAGCACCTCTGTATCCCCAATCTGTACCAGACTGTCACTCTCTGCCCTGCACTGGAGCATCTCTCATAATTAACCCTTACAGTGACCTGCAGACAGAGAGTAAGAAAATAATATGTATTAGTGAGTCATGCTCAGAAGCTTTTCTTCTTCAGCAGAATTCCTCCTATTATTCTTTTATCAGAAAGGAGAAGGCAAATAATAACGGTGACGCAGTACCTTGCAGGGAGGGGAGGGGGTAGTCAGCTCAGGGCACGGACTGAGTCATTTCAATTAGAAGTACCTGCTTCTTAGAGAAAAATCACTTGGTCTTTTACTTTTATACCATTTATTGGAAATATTACAGCAATCTGCATGTTGTACTGTAATTGTAAAGCTACTTATTAACACTCATTCTAGCAGCTCTTTCTTTATCAACAATACTCATAACAGCATGGGACTTAAGCTGTGCAGTTTCCAGGCTAAACCAGTTTGTTTTAAATCACTCATGTATTATAAGGGATAATGTACCCCCTACTGTAAATGATAAGGATATTAGAAGTCACTGAGGGGTTGTTCTGTGACCATATAAAGACACAAGGCTGCAGGCTGAGTTATACAGGGAACTCTGAGTATCACTCATGTATTATAAGGGATAATGTACCCCCTACTGTAAATGATAAGGATATTAGAAGTCACTGAGGGGTTGTTCTGTGACCATATAAAGGCACAAGGCTGCAGGCTGAGTTATACAGGGAACTCTGAGTATCACTCATGTATTATAAGGGATAATGTACCCCCTACTGTAAATAATAAGGATATAAAAGTCACTGAGGGGTTGTTCTGTGACCATATAAAGGCACAAGTCTGCAGGCTGAGTTATACAGGGAACTCTGAGTATCACTCATGTATTATAAGGGATAATGTACCCCAACTGTAAATTATAAGGATATTAGAAGTCATTGAGGAATTCTGTGAACCCCCTGTAAAGTACTCCCTGTATATAAGGATAACGGACGTCACCTCAAAATTCCATTAAGTTCAAAAAAGCATTAGACTATTGGCCTTGTGCTTTTATGTAGTCATGGAACGCCTCAGTGACTAATAATATCCTTAGATTTCTCAATAGGGGGTTGTCTATTCAGTATATAATGTACAGGAGATCCATGGCTTGTGTTTTACTGTATATCCTGATATTTTACTGATATTTCCTCCTGTACAGAGCCTCTTGTTTTCTTTACTTTTATACTGTGCACATTTGCTCCAGGTCTAGTAACTGATAATACAGTATCTTGACAGCACAGAGCATTTACTCCTCCGTCCTTTGAAAGCAAACACATAAGCGGTTGCTATGGGTTACTGGACCTGGGGCAAACGCCCCCCTTGTAGGTTGATGTAGGTTTTCCTGTTACAGTTCCAGTGAGACGGGCAGAGCTGCCTGAGAATCTTTGGTCCTTTCAGCTTTCTGCAAGGCGGGTATTTGGCCCACCAGACAGGTTTCCATTGGCAGATGGCTGGGTGGCAGTTGGGAATAACTGGCACTAAGAGAAAGCACTGAGTGTGAATATTCAGTAAACGCAGAGATTTATTTCCTATTAGCCGGGATTTTTTCATCTCGGCCGTTACTAGACCTGCTAATTGCACTTGACCTCTTTGTGGGCTGCGAGGCTGACGCACTGGTGAGGAAGAGGAGGGGCGCAGGGGTTTCTATTGCCTGTTGGCACCCACAAAATTATCTACTGAATATTTGCAGGAAAGATCTGGCGATATGGACTCTTTTTTGTTCAGAGGAATTTGTGTTTGAGAGCACTCGAGCCGCTGTTATTATTTATTTTGCATTTTATTCTGCGCCTCTCATTGCTTTCTACAACCAGAGCTCCCCAACTGTGATAGAGGGAAAAAATAGTGTTCTCCCCCCCCCCCAAAAAAAATCCTGTATGCGTGCCAAGCCTCTCACAATGGGAGCACACGCTCATTATTCAATTACTTGTCTCTGAACTAGAGATGCACCTGATTCACTATTTTGGATTTGGCCAAACTCCCGAATCCTTTGCAAAAGATTCAGCTAAATGCTGAACCAAATCAGAATTCTTATTTGCATAAGGATTTGCATATGCAAATTAGGGGAGGGAAGGGGAAACTATTTTTACTTCCTTGTTTTGTGACAAAAAGTCACGCAATTTCCCTCCCGCACCTCATTTGCATATGCAAATTAGGATTCGGATTCAGTTCGGCCGAATTTGAATTCTGCTAAAAAGGCCGAATCCTGGCCGAATCCCGAACCCAATCCTGGATTCAGTGCATCCCTACCCCCAACATTGCGATCTGCACAATAGTTTTGTTTTGCCCAACCAGAGTGAGAGCTGTATTACCTGCACCTCCAGTTTGGGTATCAAATTTTATTGTGATCGGTGCCCTTTAATGTACCTGTAGGGCTCATGTAGTACAATTACAGACTCACAAAGAATTTGAGCCATTATATGTATTTGTTTTGTATTTAAAGGGGAACTAAAACCTGGATCAAAGACATGGGCGTCCACATGCATAACTTTTACTTTTCCACAGGTCTAAGAGTCTAGGGCTCCAAGGTGCATGGGAAGCAATGTCATTACCATTTTACTATATTTTAGACAGCTTGCGATTGGTCTTCCTTTTTAATCCAGAGCATAAGTGGCACTGCATGATGGGTAGGTGCAAGTGCTAATTGTATGGTGCAGACTTGGATGCTATTAGCATCACAGTGTTTGGTACAGTTCAGTATTGTCCATTATCTTTCTCACTGTACTTACTGTACTCACTGTAGCTGCCCAGAGCCTTTTAAACTCCCCGGCTTTGTATCATATTTTTATGTGCCATCAATAATTCCACTTATTCTCCCACGCTTCATCAGGCTCTTGCTTGGAGACAAACAGAATACAACTCGGTGTGTGCCATTCAACAGCCCCATCTTACAGAGGGACACAAAGTCTTTTTATTGTACTGCTTAACCCTTTTGCATTAAAGGTACATTGACATCAAAAAAGTAGTGTTTTACAGTTATAAAAATATAATATAGTGTAAAACTGGTAAAACTGCAGTGTTTGCTTCAGAAACACTACTATAGTTTATATAAACAAGCTGCTGTGTAGCTATGAGGCAGCCATTCAAGCACAGGATACACAGTAGATAACAGATAAGTACTACTATAGTTTATATAAACAAGCTGCTGTTTAGCTATGGGGGCAGCCATTCAAGCACAGGATACACAGTAGATAACAGATAAGTACTACTATAGTTTATATAAACAAGCTGCTGTGTAGCTATGGGGCAGCCATTCAAGCACAGGATACACAGTAGATAACAGATAAGTACTACTATAGTTTATATAAACAAGCTGCTGTGTAGCCATGGGGGCAGCCATTCAAGCACAGGATACACAGTAGATAACAGATAAGTACTACTATAGTTTATATAAACAAGCTGCTTTGTAGCCATGGGGGCAGCCATTCAAGCACAGGATACACAGTAGATAACAGATAAGTACTACTATAGTTTATATAAACAAGCTTCTGTGTAGCCATGGGGGCAGCCATTCAAGCACAGGATACACAGTAGATAACAGATAAGAACCACTATAGTTTATATAAACAAGCTGCTGTGTAGCCATGGGGGCAGCCATTCAAGCACAGGATACACAGTAGATAACAGATAAGTACTACTATAGTTTATATAAACAAGCTGCTGTGTAGCCATGGGGGGCAGCCATTCAAGCACAGGATACACAGTAGATAACAGATAAGTACTACTATAGTTTATATAAACAAGCTGCTGTGTAATCATGGGGGCAGCCATTCAAGCACAGGATACACAGTAGATACCAGATAAGTACTACTATAGTTTATATAAACAAGCTGCTGTGTAGCCATGGGGGCAGCCATTCAAGCACATGATACACAGTAGATAACAGATAAGTACTACTATAGTTTATATAAACAAGTTGCTGTGTAGCCATGGGGGCGGCCATTCAAGCACAGGATACATAGTAGATAACAGATAAGTACTACTATAGTTTATATAAACAAGCTGCTGTGTAGCCATGGGGGGCAGCCATTCAAGCACAGGATACACAGTAGATAACAGATAAGTACTACTATAATTTATATAAACAAGCTGCTGTGTAGCCATGGGGGCGGCCATTCAAGCACAGGATACATAGTAGATAACAGATAAGTACTACTATAGTTTATATAAACAGATGCTGTGTAGTCATGGGGGCAGCCATTCAAGCACAGGATACATAGTAGATAACAGATAAGTACTACTATAGTTTATATAAACAGATGCTGTGTAGCCATGGGGGCAGCCATTCAAGCACAGCCATTCAAAAGAGAAAAGGCTGAGGTTACACAGCATATAGCAGATAGACTCTGTAGAACATAAAGGTGTTATCTGTTATCCATTATTTAACCTGTGCCATATAGCCCTTTTTCAAGTTCTGCCATTGCTACACAGCAGCGCCCAGGCAGAATATACCACATTGTTGTGAGTTCCGCTATCCTGCCTACTATATATATATATATATATATATATGTTCCTCCCAATTCTGGATTTTTTCGTGGCAAGGGAATTCGTGGCATGCAGATCGTGGCACTACTACACCACAAGTAACTCTAATTGCACAGAGAAATACATGTAGGGATCAGGCACAGACTGTTTAGATACATAGTACAGGTGTGGGATCTGTAATCTGGAAAATCCGTTATCCAGAAGGCTCCAAATTACAGGATGGCCATCTCCATAGACTCCATTTTATCCAAATAACCCAAATTTTTAAAAATGATTTCCTTTTTCTCTAATTATAAAACAGTCGCTTGTACTTGATCCCAACTAAGATATAATTAATCCTTATTGGAAGCAAAACCAGCCTATTGGGTTTATTTAACTTTGCATGATTCTTTAGCAGACTTAAGGTAGGAAGATCCAAATTATGGAAAGATCCGTTATCCGGAAAACTCCAGGTCCCGAGCATTCTGGAGAACAGGTCCAATACTTATAGAACACTTTGAAGCAAAATGCTGCCATCAAAGTTTTGATCAAATAAGCAAATAAATAATTTCAGGAAGGAGGCACTGAAGTGAACGTTTTTGGGAAGGTTGTGCCATACGTAAAAAAGATGAGATATTTAAATAATTTTTCTGATCGTTTAGGTGTTCCTATCATTGCTTGTGAAACCCTTAGGGGCAGAATTATCAAGGGTCGAATTTCGAGGGGTTAAAACCCTCGAAATTAGACCATCGAATTGAAATTGAACTCCTTCGAATTCGAATATCGAATTCGAAGGATTCAGCGCTAAAATAGCATTCGATCAATCGAATAAAAATCATTCGATCGGACGATTAAATCCTTTGAATCGAACGATTCGAACGTTTTTTAGCGATCGATCGAATGATTTTTATTCGATGCCAAAAACTTTAAAAAATCCACTGAAAGGTCCCCATAGGCTAATATAGCAATTCGGTAATTTGGCGAAGTATTGATATCGAAGGATTTTTAAAGAGACTGTACTTCGACTATCGAATGGTCGAATATTCGAACGATTTTTACTTCAAAACGAAGTCGAAGTATCCTATTCGATGGTTGAAGTATCCAAAAATTTACTTTGAAATTCGAACTTTTTGGACTTTGAAAATCCACTCGAGCTTAGTAAATCTGCCCCTTAGAGTTAAACCGGTTGTTCACATTCCAAACACTTTTTCAGTTGAGTTGTTTTCAGATTGTTTCCTAGAAATAAAGACTTTTTTCAATTACTTTCCATTTTTTATTTGTTATCGTTACTCCAAATTGAAGTTTACAATTGAATGTTCGTGTCTCTAGTGTCTCAGTCTGGCATCACAAATAGAAAATAGAAAGTAACTGGAAAATGTCTTTATTTCTGGTGAACAATCTTAAACCAACTCAATTGAAAAACGTGTTTGAAGATGAACAACCCCTTTAAATAAATGAAAGGGCGTAATGGGCCTGACAGTCAGTCTTTCCCCGTAGCAACAAGATACGAGTCTGGTCGTGACATAATTTCAGCCTGTGCCGGGTGCATTTGAGCCGCTTATTGTGGATTAATCCTGTCGTTGGTGCATTAGATGCGCATGAGATGTTAAATAAATTCAGGGGCCGCTTTAGGGCTGAGAATCTTTCATATTAATCGGGGTTCTGCTATACTGTAGGCTGTTTGTATGGGACATAGGCTGTTTGTATGAGACTGTAGGCCAAATCTCCCCCTAACTGACCTTCAGACTGGGCCCCTTAGTTCATAACAAGGTTACAGATATATAGAAACATTGGGGTAACAGTCACCCTGCTATAGTTCCAGGGGTACCCAGGGCACAAATAAACACACCCCAAATCTCCCCCTAACTGGCCTTCAGACTGGGCCCCCTTAGCTCATAACAAGGTTACAGATATATAGAAACATTGGGGTGTCACCCTGCTATAGTTCCAGGGGTACCCAGGGTACAAATAAGCACTCACCCCAAATCTCCCCCTAACTGACCTTCAGACTGGGCCCCCTTAGCTCATAACAAGGTTACAGATATATAGAAACATTAGGGTAACAGTCACCCTGCTATAGTTCCAGGGGTACCCAGGGTACAAATAAACACTCACCCCAAATCTCCCCCTAACTGGCCTTCAGACTGGGCTCCCTTAGCTCATAACAAGGTTACAGATATATAGAAACATTGGGGTAACAGTCACCCTGCTATAGTTCCAGGGGTACCCAGGGCACAAATAAACACTCACCCCAAATCTCCCTCTAACTGACCTTCAGACTGGGCCTCTTAGCTCATAACAAGGTTACAGATATATAGAAACATTGGGGTGTCACCCTGATATAGTTCCAGGGGTACCCAGGGCACAAATAAGCACTCACCCAAATCTCCCCCTAACTGACCTTCAGACTGGGCCCCCTTAGCTCATAACAAGGTTACAGATATATAGAAACATTGGGGTGTCACCCTGCTATAGTTCCAGGGGTACCCAGGGTACAAATAAACACTCACCCCAAATCTCCCCCTAACTGACCTTCAGACTGGGCTCCCTTAGCTCATAACAAGGTTACAGATATATAGAAACATTGGGGTGTCACCCTGCTATAGTTCCAGGGGTACCCAGGGTACAAATAAACACTCACCCCAAATCTCCCCCTAACTGACCTTCAGGCTGGGCCCGGCGGGATGACACTCGGAGCGCTTCATTTTCCGAAGTAGACTGAAGTTGCCTCACGAGGAAACGTCGGACAACTTCGGAAAACAATGCACTAGAATGTAAATCGCTGGTGGGAAGGCAGTTCGGGAGATTAGTCGCCCCGAAGAAGAGGAGATTTATCGCGGGGCGACTCATCTCCCAAATCGCGTGTGATCCTGTCCTGAAGATAAGGGCTGATAGTGAGAGCACTTATCAAAGCGGAGCTTGGCTCTTATCTTTAAAGGGGAAAATATACCCTATTCATCCATAGGTTTCCTTTTCAATTCCTTTATTAAGAAGGTGAAGTTTGTGTATTTATCCTACTCACAGGAAAAAACGCTGCACCCCCAGTGGTTCTGGATCAGACTAAGGGAAACTGTGGCATTTCCATTAATAAAAATGTCCAACCCAAACAAATACAGAGGGAATGTACAGTGGTCGCCAACGGAAATCATAAGTCAGATGTATAGAACATGGACGCAGCCTCTGCTGTACGTTATAATTCGATTAATAACCCATTTAGAGCTCAATGGACCAAGAAATTAATCTGAATTTAAAACAGCCTCATCGTCGGGTTAATTTGATGGAGAAGCATCTTTCTGTTAATAAGATAATAATAATCATATTGTTACTGGCACTTAAATATCTCATGTTTATTTTAACCCTCTTAGTGCTGGGGATCTTACAGTTTATATTGGGGAATCAGCCAAATAAAAACTGTGCACCACCCTAGCCATTAAAGGGGTTGTTCACCTTTAAATAAACTTTTAGTAGGATGTAGAGAGTGATATTTATTATTTGTGGTTCTTGAGTTATTTTATTCAGCAGCTCTCTAGTTTGCAATTTCAGCCATTGCTAGGGTCCAAATTACCCTAGCAACCATGCATTTCTTTGAATAAGAGACTGGAACATGAATAGGAGAGGCCTGAAAGGAAAGAGTAGTGATAAAAAAGTAGCAATAACAATACATTTGTAGCCTTACAGAGCATTTGTTTTTGTGGATGGGGTCAGTGACCCCCATTTGAAAGCTGGAAAGAGTCAGAAGAAGAAGGCAAACCATTAAATACTATACCAACTATAGACCAATTGAAACGTTTCTTAAAGAAACACACTGGCACAGGGTACCTGATTTGCCCTGGTTGCCTTGGGCTGGAACAGAAGCACAAAACATAATGTACAACATTTCTAGCCACTTTTTTTAGTTAGGCTTTAGTTCCCCTTTAAAGGAGAACTAAAAAAGCAGCTAGAAACATTGTACATGATGTTTTGTGCTTCTGTACCAGCCCAAGGCAACCACAGCCCTTTAGCAGTAAAGATCTGTGTCTCCAAAGATGCCCCAGTAGCTCCCCATCTTCTTTTCTGCTGATTCACTGCACATGCTCTGTGCTGCTGTCACTTACTGAGCTTAGGGACCCACTCACAATATACAGTACACATAGAATAGAAATGTCACAATATAAGGCTGATTAGTAATTAATACAGATAATTACTACATGGCAGCACAGAAACCAGTGCAATTAGCATCAGAATTGAATAATCAGCAAACCTGTAGCATCAGCTTATATTACAGCCAGGGAAGCTCATTTTCTGCTGGATAATTAGTGACGAGCCCTAAGCTTAGCTTCTCAACAGCCAATCAGAGCCCACTGAGCATGTGAGTGTCACAGACACTTTCCAAGATGGTGACCCCCTGTGACAAGTTTGAAGTCCTGGATCATTGCTGCTATTGACAAGCTCAAACTTTAGCCTCGTGCAATAAGTTCGCTATATAAAACCGAAAAATTTAATTCAGCCTCATGAAACAAAAAATATCATTTAAAGGGCACCCGTTGGGCAACAATATTATCCCCAACCAAAGGAGCAGCCTAAATGAGTCCACACTCCGCCTGGGGGTAACAGTAGTTTTTCTTTAATTGCCCCCCTGCCAGCAATTGGCCATTAACTACTGTTACCCTCAGCCGGAGTGTGGACTCAATTAGGGCTGCACCTTTGGTTGGGGATAATATTGTTGCCCAACGGGTGCCCTTTAAATGATATTTTTTGTTTCATGAGGCTGAATTTAATTTTTCGGTTTATAATTCCCTTAATCGCTGTGATGATCTGGTAGCAGATGTAACGCGGTGACATTTCTCATGCCTCGGCCCAATTTGGCACGGAGACGTTAATTAAATTCCCCTCGGCAGAGAGGTGCGTCACTGCTCTACGTATTTGGCACATCATGAGGCCACACTGGGTTTATCAGAGCCTAGAGTCTGTGCCTAATGCTTATTAGTATATAATAATATCATTATTATATGATCCGCATGGATCATCTGGACTTGCACAATACTTTCATGGAAACCAGCTGGTTATTAGAATTTATCCTAAAAGGGCATGTTCCGCCCGAGCCCCGGGGACAGTCTCTGGATCGTCCTGGAAGTTCATTTGTATCTTGATCTTGAAGGGCAACTAAACCCCGTAAGAAGCAAAGCTTATCTGACATTGTGCGGTGTGTGTGTTGCATTGAGTGTGCACAGAAGTCACTGCTCTTGGGAAGGTCTCCTGCATGTCATAGTGAAACGGAAAGGAAAGGGTATTTAATCACATTCCCCCACTCAATCTCTGTATAATCCATTATTCCTACTGCATCTGCTTGAGGCACAAGTAGCACTGACGGTTGGTGATCAAGAAACTGGTTTTCTGGGCCATCGATTATACATTTCCCTTGTTGCGTGTTTTGGCAACTCAGAGTAGCAAGACCAAAGACACTGGCCAGGAAGGAGTTAAATATATACTAGGGATGCACCGAATCCACTATTTTGAATTCGGTAAAATCCTTCGCAAAAGATTCGGCCGAATACCGAACCAAATCCGAATTCTAATTTGCATATGCAAATTATGGGTGTGAAGGGGAAAACATTTTTTTGTTTTGTGACATAAAGTCATGCAATTTCCCTCCCGCCCCTAATTTGCATATGCAAATTAGGATTTGGTTCGGGCCAGGCAGAAGGATTCGGCTAAATCCGAATCCTGCTGAAAAAGGCAGAATCCTGGCTGAATCTTGGATTCGGTTCATCCATAATATATACTGACCGGCTGTGTATTTTGCAAATGGTACAGGCTTTATCCAACCATCAGAGCTGACGGAAATGAGGTGCTGGTTTTTATTATTGTATTATATGTGGTTTTTGAGTTATTTAGCTTTTTATTCAGCAGCTCTCCAGTTTGCAATTTCTGCCGTTGCTAGGCTCCAAAGTACCCCAGCAACCAATAGAGAGATCAGTAAAAAAAAATATCAATTAAAATACATTTGTCGCCTTACAGAGACCATTTGTTTTTTAGATGGGGTCAGTGACCTCCATTTGGAAGCCTGGTCAAAAGTAGGTAAAAAAATAATAATAAAAAAAAAAAGATGAAGACCAATTGAAAAGTTGTTAAGGAGTGGCCATTCTATAACATACTAAAAGTGAAACCACCCCTTCAATGACTCCAGCAAAACTCGTAATAGAACTTTAATACTAGGGATACACCGAATCCACTATTTTGGATTTGGCCGAACCCCCGAATCCTTTGCGAAAGATTCGGCCGAATACCGAACCGAATCCGAATCCTAATTTGCATAATTAGGGATGGGAAGGGGAAAAACTTTTTACTTCCTTGTTTTGTGACAAAAAGTCACGCGATTTCCCTTCCAACCCTAATTTGCATATGCAAATTAGGATTCGGTTCGGCCTGGCAGAAGGATTCGGCCAAATCCTGCTGCAAAAGGCAGAATCCTGGCCGAATCCCGAACCGAATCCTGGATTCGGTGCATCCCTATTTAATACCCTCCCTCACAGATTGTTCCATTAAAAGTAATAAATCCTCCCTATAAATCCATTGTTGAGCTGTATAATATATATATACAAGTGATTTATGTATAATGCATGACAAGTCCCTGCAAAACTGCCAGGTGCTGATAAGATCCTCCGACGTCGCCTGCAGCCAAACCCTCGGCCGTGCAAACGTTTAGACAAATGCAGAACAAATACCGGCGGAGAGGGAGATCTTCACTGCCACTGGCAGAAACATGCGGTAGAAGAAAACGAAAAAAATAAATAATGCTGACTTTTTAAAAATCTGTTTGATTAAAAAATATCTCTTGTGCTTTAAACGGTGCAACGGAGAGAGATGGGAAATCGGCATTTTCAGCTTCCCGGGAATGTTGCTTTAGCGTAAGCAGCTTGTGCAGGCATGTCGCTAGTAGGAACTAGCAGGTGCACCCTTTACGTTTCTCTGAAATGTCCCTGTAGCTTGTGCACCCTAGAGACCTTTTAGAATATTTTGCAGGCTTGAGCTTGTGTATGTCCTTCCTTCATATATCTCAGTAGCAAGCTTGGGCAGATGTGCAAACATTTGGGTTCCTGTGAATTATTCATTTGAGTAGCTACCTTGGGCACCCTTTTATGTTCCTTTGATTTTCTCAGTGAAGTAGCCGCCTAGTGAATGGATCTGTGCAACCTAGGGCCACCATCAGTATTTGCGGGGCTCTGTACAACAAATTTTCTGGGCACCCTTACAAGTTAAAGAAAAAACATTGGTGGCCAAGGACCAGTACAAGTAACGAAAACCTTTGGTGGCCAGCCCCCCCCCATTAAAAAAAAAACATTTATGGCCAGGCCCCCCAAGTTAAAAAAAAAAACAGCTGCCAGGGCCCCCCCAAGTTAAAAAAAAACATCAGCGGCCAGGACCCCCCCAGGTTAAAAAAATTAGTGGCAAAGGTTAAAAAAAAAAATTGCTGTTCGGTATGGCTCATCTCCTACTTCAACACAACTCGGCTCCTTCTCCAGCGCAGCTCGGCTCCTACTTCGGCACAACTCGACTCCTTCTTCAACTCAGCTCGGCTCCTTCTTCAGCGCAGCTCAGATCTTACTTCGGCACAACTCGGCTCTTTCTTCATCGCAGCTCGACTCCTACTTCGGCACAACTTGGCTCCTTTTTCAGCGCAGCTCAGCTCCTTCTTTAGCGCAGCTCGGCTCCTTCTTCAGCGCAGCTTGGCTCCTTCTTCAGGCAGCTCAGCTCCTACTTCGGCACAACTCGGCTCCTTCTTCAGTGCAGCTCAGCTCCTACTTCTGCACAACTCGGCTCTTTCTTCAGCACAGCTCGGCTCCTACTTCGGCACAACACAACTCCTTCTTCAGCGCAGCTCAGCTCCTACTTCGGCAGTTCAAGGGTGGCCCGGTTAATCCTGGAAACTCAACACGGCCGGGCCTCCCTTAACATATAGAAGCCATCGGGCCAGGGACAATTGTCCCCTCAGTGCACCCCTAATGGCGGCCCTGATGCAACATATAAGCTTGTACTAATTTCTCATGAGAGTAGCTGAATTGTGTAGATGCCCATCCTTTTGGTTCTTAATATGTCTCTGTAGGACCTATAAGAACTAGCATGTGCTGAAATCCACAGTGCAAATGATGGACCTAGACAACATACCCTGTATATTTCTGAAAAGGTAAACTTTTCTTTGCACCCTTTAAGTTTCTGCACATTTAGGATAAGATGCCTGTGCCCATCTAGTTCCTATGAATTTCTTAGAATACCTGCACATTGTAGTTCCCCATATGATATCAATGATCTGTAGAATATTAATATTTGGGTGTGAAATTCCATGGAGACTTGCGTTGCAGGTCTTGGAAAGTGTCTGTGACATTCACATGCTCAGTGGGCTCTGATTGGCTGTTGAGAAGCTAAGCTTAGGGCTCGTCACTAATTATCCAGCAGAAAATGAGCTTCCCTGGCTGTAATATAAGCTGATGCTACAGGTTTGCTGATTATTCAATTCTGATGCTAATTGCACTGGTTTCTGTGCTGCCATGTAGTAATTATGTGTATTAATTACTAATCAGCCTTATATTGTGACATTTCTATTCTATGTGTACTGTATATTGTGAGTGGGTCAGAAGATCATTGTCTCACCTACAGACAGACAGAAAATACTTCTCCAATAATATCGTTATTATACTGCGCCTTCGTAATAAATTATTAGGAGTAATTATTCCTTGGCAGATAAATATCCATTTATTAGGCGGTTGCCTGGATACATGCACAATGCTGTGGCAGCCAAGAGAAGCCATCCGTCAGCTTAATACAAACTGTCGCCTGTAGTTCGGCTCTGACAGGGGAATATTAAAAGTAATGGCACCTGCAACGCAAGTCTCCATGGAATTTCACACCCAAATATTAAAATTCTACAGATCATTGATATCATTTGTTTATAAAGTGCCCCTCTTACCATAGCTAGAGCAATGACAGGGCAACCCAGAAGGGCGGCTTTGGTTACCCAGATGAATGGCCATAGCAACCAGACACCGTTTTAAGTTGTGAGAGGGGCATAAAGTTGCACAGTTGGATAGAAGCCTTCTGTCTACAACATTCTAAAACTTAATTTCCCCTATAACCGATTAATCGATTGCAGGAGAGAGGGAGCTGCTCTTTAGCTGGATGTTTAGAAGCAGGAGATTTGTATCATTAATTGTATTGCTTATAGGGGTTGTTCGTCTTTCAATTAACTGTTAGGGGCATATTTATCAAAGGTTGAATTAAAAATGCAAAAACTTCGAAATTCGAATTCAAAAAGACCAACGGAAATTAAGTTGAAGTTTTTTTTGGGTCGAAAATGTCTGTTTTCGACCGAATAGGTTCGGATTTGGCCGAATTTGAAGTCCACCAATTTACTCGAAATAGGTTCTAGGAGGTCCCCCATAGGTTGAAACAGCAATTCGGCAGGTTTTAGATGACGAATGGTCGAGGTCGCATTTTTAAAGAGACCGTATATGATAAATTTGATATTTTAATTTTTTAATTTTTTTCAAATTCAAATCAAATTTGAACTATTCCCTAGTCGAAGTACACAAAAAAAAAAAATTTCATTCGAAAATTCAACTGGACCTTTGATAAATCTGCCCCTTAGTATGATGTAGAGAGGGATATTCTGAGACAATTTGCAATTGGTTTTCATTTCTTATTGTTTGTTGGTTTTGAGTTTTTTTTATTTAGCAGCTCTCCAGTTTGTGGTTTCAGCCATCTGGTTACTAGGGTCCAAATTCCCCTAGCAACCATGCACTGATTCGAATAAGAGACTGGAAAATGAATAGGAGAGGCTTGATTAGAAAGATGAGGAATAAAAAGTAGCAATAACAAAAGTCTTACAGAGCATTTGTTTTTTTAGATGGGGTCAGTGACACCCCCCTTCATTTAAAGGCTGGAAAGAGTCAGAAGAAGAAGGCAAATAAATAAAAAAATATAGAAAATAAATAATGAGGACTAATAGAAAAGTTGCTTAGCATTGGCCATTCTATAAAATACTTAAAGTTAAATTAAGGGTAAACCACTCCTTTAAATACTAGTTCATGTGGGGGATATGTGGCAGTTAGCAGCAGTCGCTGACAGTTCTACTGGTTATTCTGAGTCCTGGAGTGGCAAAAAGTGACAGATGGCTCCGCACCTCACTCGGGGGCTGCATCTCATTCCGTTATTAACAGGAACGATTCAGCTCATTAGATTTATTGGGAAAAACGGAACATGATTCATAGCTCTCGGCGAATTGGAGAAAAGCCCATTAATAATTATTTGTTGTGCCGCAGGAAGGGGGGACAGAAAGTTACACGAGTCACAGCATATATACAGAATGATCGGGACCTGGGGTTTTCCAGATAACAGATCATTCCGTAATTAGGATCTTCATACCTTAAGTCTACTAGAAATTCATTTAATCATTAAATATATATATATATATATATAAAATAGAGCAAAGATCAGGCCTGTTGTTCCATGGGACCCGGCGTGGGCTGAGAATACGGGGTTGAACAATTGCGACTCACAATGTGTCTGGAGCCTGGGCCAGAGTCTAAGGCTTCTGTGTTTGTTCATCTATTGGCTGGAGATTGTGTCATTAACCAGCCGGAGGGACAAGAGGGAAACACAAGTTGGAGGAGGAGGAAAATCCAGTTCATACAGTATAAACTGATCCCCTGCATATGAATTTCCCTAGACCCCCATTTCTCTATATAATTCTGGGTGCCCTTACAACACTTGGTTTAATGCCAGAGTAACTCACAGCAACCAATCAGCACATAAGCTTCACTGGCAACACCTATTTGAAAGCAAACAGCTAATTGGTTGCTATGGGTTACTAGACCCGGTGCCCCAGCTATAAAAGTGGGAAATGGTAGCGGAGCTTTTCCCTGTTTCTAACAGAATGATTTTTTTCCAAGGGATGAGCAGTGACGAACATCCTGATAACTGGATATCGATTCAGGTGATGCTGCTCCGTGCTACTCGGGGATACGGTTGCCAAGGTGACGGGCAGGGGAATCACATTGTTATATAAAAGGATGGGGTCATTGCTAAGGTCCGGATAATGAATGGCTTATTATCATTTCTTTACTCACTTAATTGAAATAAGATTTTTTTTTTCACCATGGGACAGTTATTGATGAGATGTTAGTCCTTTCTTAATTAGAAATGACTTCAGTGTGCAGTTCTGCTAAACTGTATTGGAGGGGCAGGTACTGGCAGCTAGTACTCCTTCATTATAGTCCAACTACTCTATATCCTTATATGTTCCTGCTGAATTGTGCTTAGTACAGGGAATACCTATGCTGCCATAGTTTTATGGTATCTCTCTGTACAGACTATGAGCAAACTTAGGGGCTGTTCCTGCTGAATTGTGCTTAGTACAGAGGAATACCTATGCTGCCATAGTTTTATGGGATCTCTCTGTACAGACTATGAGCAAACTTAGGGACTGTTCCTGCTGAATTGTGCTTAGTACAGGGAATACCTATGCTGCCATAGTTTTATGGGATCTCTCTGTACAGACTATGAGCAAACTTAGGGTCTGTTCCTGCTGAATTGTGCTTAGTACAGGGGAATACCTATGCTGCCATAGTTTTATGGGCTCTCTCTGTACAGACTATGAGCAAACTTAGGGGACTGTTCCTGCTGAATTGTGCTTAGTACAGGGAATACCTATGCTGCCATAGCTTTATAGGATCTCTCTGTACAGACTAGAAGCAAACTCAGGGGGCTGTTCCTGCTGAATTGTGCTTAGTACAGGGGAATACCTATGCTGCCATAGTTTTATGGTACTGTTTCTCTCTGTACAAACTATAAGCAAACTCAGGGGGCTGTTCCTGCTGAATTGTGCTTAGTACAGGGGAATACCTATGCTGCCATAGTTTTATGGTACTGTTTCTCTCTGTACAAACTATAAGCAAACTCAGGGGGCTGTTCCTGCTGAATTGTGCTTAGTATAGGGGAGTAACTCTTAGAATTACAATACTGGTCCCCCATAGCTGTACCTAAACTGCAGTATGATATGTGACCTCTCTGTGGAATAGAGACTCTCAGACCTGCAGGTCTGGTTTTGGACCCCGTAATAAGCTGTGATTTTGGGGCCCATCCAGGAAGAACACAAGGGATCATAATGTCCTCGCTGGAGGGTGAAACGCTGTGAAGCAGGAACAACCCAGGGGTGCTGACTCCCAGTGACACCCTCCCACGTGGCTGCAGCTATAGGGAAAACCAGCAGGGGATGGTCAATAATTTTCATCGTGCAGAATATAATTGAGCCAGTGAATACCTGCCTAACTGCAGAGGGTTAATGATAATGAAATAAAGTCATAGTTAATTATAGAAGGGGTAATGTGGCAGGTCCAGGGTAACAAGACAAGAGTTGTACAAGTCACAGACTCACTAATCACATACGTTGCTATTTGCTAAGCTGGACCTTTGGCCTGTTTATTTGCAGGGATAAAGTTCCCCAGCGAATGACACAATTTATTGGTTGCACAACAGAAGCTGGTCGGATAAGGTTATTTTGCCGGTTCCTGGGATCTCAGTGGAGCTGCGCTGTACATGGGAGTACTGATCCGTTCTCTCCCTGCTTGTGTATTACAGCTGTGTAATGAGTATGGAAGATTATGATTTCCTCTTCAAGATCGTGCTGATTGGGAACGCTGGCGTGGGGAAGACCTGTCTCGTCCGACGGTTTACTCAGGTGACGTACACCCAAGTCACTTGTATCTACAGCTTGCAACTCTAAAGTACACATGGAGCATCCGTGCAGCCACTGGGACAGAATGTTCTGTTATACAGATAGCTAGAATCTCAGCTGCCATAAAGCAGGACAGGACTGTTGCTTACAATGGGGATCAGATAGGATCTGTGCAGCCACTGGGACAGAATGTTCTGTTATACAGATAGCTAGAATCTCAGCTGCCATAAAGCAGGACAGGACTGCTGCTTACAATGGGGATCAGATAGGATCTGTGCAGCCACTGGGACAGAATGCTCTGTTATACAGATAGCTAGAATCTCAGCTGCCATAAAGCAGGACAGGACTGCTGCTTACAATGGGGATCAGATAGGATCTGTGCAGCCACTGGGACAGAATGCTCTGTTATACAGATAGCTAGAATCTCAGCTGCCATAAAGCAGGACAGGACTGCTGCTTACAATGGGGATCAGATAGGATCTGTGCAGCCACTGGGACAGAATGTTCTGTTATACAGATAGCTAGAATCTCAGCTGCCATAAAGCAGGACAGGACTGCTGCTTACAATGGGGATCAGATAGGATCTGTGCAGCCACTGGGACAGAATGTTCTGTTATACAGATAGCTAGAATCTCAGCTGCCATAAAGCAGGACAGGACTGCTGCTTACAATGGGGATCAGATAGGATCTGTGCAGCCACTGGGACAGAATGCTCTGTTATACAGGTAGCTAGAATCTCAGCTGCCAAAAAGCAGGACAGGACTGCTGCTTACAATGGGGATCAGATAGGATCTGTGCAGCCACTGGGACAAAATGCTCTGTTATACAGATAGCTAGAATCTCAGCTGCCATAAAGCAGGACAGGACTGTTGCTTACAATGGGGATCAGATAGGATCTGTGCAGCCACTGGGACAGAATGCTCTGTTATACAGATAGATAGAATCTCAGCTGCCATAAAGCAGGACAGGACTGTTGCTTACAATGGGGATCAGATAGGATCTGTGCAGCCACTGGGACAAAATGCTCTGTTATACAGATAGCTAGAATCTCAGCTGCCATAAAGCAGGACAGGACTGCTGCTTACAATGGGGATCAGATAGGATCTGTGCAGCCACTGGGACAGAATGTTCTGTTATACAGATAGCTAGAATCTCAGCTGCCATAAAGCAGGACAGGACTGCTGCTTACAATGGGGATCAGATAGGATCTGTGCAGCCACTGGGACAAAATGCTCTGTTATACAGATAGCTAGAATCTCAGCTGCCATAAAGCAGGACAGGACTGTTGCTTACAATGGGGATCAGATAGGATCTGTGCAGCCACTGGGACAGAATGCTCTGTTATACAGATAGATAGAATCTCAGCTGCCATAAAGCAGGACAGGACTGTTGCTTACAATGGGGATCAGATAGGATCTGTGCAGCCACTGGGACAGAATGCTCTGTTATACAGATAGCTAGAATCTCAGCTGCCATAAAGCAGGACAGGACTGCTGCTTACAATGGGGATCAGATAGGATCTGTGCAGCCACTGGGACAGAATGTTCTGTTATACAGATAGCTAGAATCTCAGCTGCCATAAAGCAGGACAGGACTGTTGCTTACAATGGGGATCAGATAAAACCCCATAAATGTTCTATGTGAAAGCGATCTAGAACATGTGCTAGCGCCAATTCCCATTACTCTCAAGTTGCCATGACTACAGCATAGCCTGGCCATAAGATGAACATGCATTAGTTTGTGATCCTTTTATAAATAAAATATCGGTAAATATTCCCCATTGCATGTTAAGGATTAGTGGAATGAACAGATTGAAGTGAATGAGGGCAGCAACTCGGAGCATAATGAATTCACTGGGAGGATTAAGGTTAAAAGGGTAGTTTTCCATTCAATTGACTTTTAGTGTGATGCAGACAGTGATATCCTGAGACAGTTTGCAATTGGTCGTTCTTTTATTGTGTTTTTAGCTTCTTCTTTTTTGTTCAGCAGCTCTCCAGTTTAACAATTGCAGCAGCTCTCTGGTTGCTAGACTCCAGTTTTCCTTAGCAACCAGGCAGGGGTTTGAATGAGAGACTGGCGGATTATAGTAGAGGGGCTGAACAGCAAGATGAGGAATAAAAATTAACATTTGTATCCTAGTAATGAGTAATGAGAGCACAACAGGATCCTTTGTATTCATTGTATTGTCTATTTTATATTTAACGTTTCTCCTTGTTTTACAGGGGCTCTTCCCCCCGGGCCAGGGAGCCACCATAGGGGTTGATTTTATGATTAAAACTGTGGAAATAAAAGGGGAAAAGATAAAGGTGAGTTGTATCCAGGTGGCATTTATTCTAAACACTGATTATGTTTGTTTTGCTATACCTTAAGGGCTGCCATTAGGGGGTACTCAGGGTTTACTGGAGTGTGGCCCCCTTGGCCTGCCTGGTCCCCCTCCGACCCTTATGCGGAAGGGAGAATTTCTTGATTTCTACCCGCCCCTTCCCAATTCACACCCGGCCCGCTGTTCCCGCTCTATTTATAAACATATGCCCCGCCCCCTCAGCGACATCACAGAAGGGGCGTGGCAGATGCAAGTCTATAAAGTTAGGCGCCAGAAGCCGGCAGTGCTAGGTCGCAGGTGGGGAGAGCCGGAGAAGAGCTCAACCTGGACTCACTCACAACCCATTTTGTGCACAAGCCGGCCCAATCCCACCCGTGAGTAAAGCCGTGGGTCCCACAGGATTGGGTCGGCCCGCACATCACTACCAGTGACTACCAGTTAGGGCTCATGTTGAAGCTGGTTCATCCCTTGTGGGGTTTTGTTCTTGGAACAACATCTTAGAGAATAGTCCAAATGAAACTAATTGACCCGGCGCCCTTCAAACCAGCATATTTCTCTTTATTAATGAGCTGGAACTGATGCCCCTGCCATTCCTGCCTTGTATATGTCAACCTGAATCTTTTACACTGTTTATTGTCAGACATGGGGCATATTTGTCTGCAGAAAGAGTTTTGTGAATTGCCTCCTGTATCCGCATTGAGCCGTGAAACATATCATAGAGACGTGCAACATATCTCAAAGAGACGTGCCATATATCATAGAGACGTGCCACATATCATAGAGACGTGCCACATATCATAGAGCTGTGCAACATATCATAGAGACATGCCAAATATTAGAGATGTGCCACATATCATGGAGCTTTGCAACATATCATATAGCCGTGTAGCATATCATAGAGACATGCCACATATCATAGAGCTGTGCAACATATCATAGAGTAATATATATATATATATATATCCTTGATCCTTGAAAAAGGCCCTAATGTGGGCCGAAACGTCGGATTAATGCACTAAATAAACATTTTGGAAAGAAATATTGGTGTGCGGGTCTGTATACTACTTCTGTATATATATATATATATATATATATATATATATATATATATATATATATATCGTGAAGCATATCATAGAGACGTGCAACATATCAGAGTTGTGTAGCATACCATAGAGACGTGCAACATATCATAGAGCTGTGCAACATACGTGCAATATATCAGAGCCGTGTAGCATATCATAGAGACATGACACATCATAGAGCTGGGCAACATATCATAGAGATGTGCCACTTATCATAAAGCTGTGCAACATATGATAGAGTTGTGTAGCACATCATAAAGACGTGCCACATATAATAAAGCTGTGCAACATATCATAGAGCCGTGCAATATATCATAGAGACATGTAGCATATCATAGAGACGTGCCACATATCATAGAGCTGTGCAACATATCATAGAGCTGTGCAACATATCATAGAGCCGTGCAATATATCATAGAGCCATGCAGCATATCATAGAGACGTGCCACATATCATAGAGCTGTGCAACATATCATAGAGCTGTGCAACATATCATAGAGCTGTGCAACATATCATAGAGCCGTGCAACATACACTTTATTTAATATCTTAAATCTGGCTTCACTCATTTTTGCAAATTTTTTGAAAATTTTCAGAGGGTACTTAGCTTCTACACCAGTGGTATCCAAAAGGTAGATCAGGATCTACCGGTAGACCTTTAGTTGGTGATCAGTGGATCTCAAGACACTGTCAACAAACAGCTTGTCTAAATCACGTTTCATGCTTTTCATTCAGATATTTATCACGTTAAAGTTACATAAGAAATAGTTGTTAAATATAACAATATACATTTTTCCATAAATATAATATTTAAGTAATATGTTCCATGGAACAGAATGCTAACAATGCTTTATGGATGTAGATCATAATGGGAAAACATCACTAAAAGTAGACCCAACATGAGTAAAGTATGGGCACTCCTGTTCTACATTGTAAATCTTCTTAACTGAAACTGGAGTGTTTGTGTTCTTATCTGAGTGGTGTCCAGCTGGCAACACTTAGCATCATGGATAGTCTCCAATTCAGAGCCAGGCCAAGAAGCTTTGGCACCCAAGTCAATACTACTTGGCCTGGTGCCCTCCCTCCCAAGGCATCCCCAGCACAATTTGGTTTTAAAACCATCCCCCCATTCTTCCAATCGGTTTGCACCTCAATAAACCACCCCTGCCCACCCCTCGTTCCAGCGCTGCTCCAGATATTGGAGGTAGTAGTTCTACAACAGTATGGACATAGTGGATAGAGCCTTTGGATAATAGTCAGAAGGTGCCCAAACACAGTCAGATATTGTTGGCTGAGTTGGCCTTTCTTGACCCAACTGGCAGGCCAATGGCGCCTGTATCAAAGGAATCCTGGTTTTTTCAATTGATATCTTATAAGGAATGTTCAGATATTGATTTGGTTGTGTGAGAAATCTGTTCCCACAGAGGGGGGACCATAGCCAACCATGCCCAGCCCACAGTCCCCCATGGAAATCATTCAATTTTCCAAGATTTAGTACACTACATGTTTGGCCAGCTACCCTTTTCCATATTGGAGACTAAGCATCTCTACGACGCACTGTCCATGAGCAGGTCTGAGAGCTTACCTTCTCTTGTCCTAAACAGCTACAGATCTGGGACACGGCCGGCCAGGAGAGGTTCCGCTCCATCACTCAGAGTTACTACCGAAGTGCCAATGCATTGATCCTGACCTACGACATAACCTGTGAGGAATCTTTCCGGTGCCTTCCAGAATGGTTGCGGGAGATAGAGCAATACGCCAGCAGCGAGGTTATCACTGTGCTTGTGGGTAAGTGGCTGCTTAAAAAACATTGTTTACCGACGAGGCCTCTAATAGGCTAGAGTTACTGCACTACAGGGTGGTGTTGGGACCAAAACGCAAAGGTATAATGAAACCTGTATTCAATTGTGTCTGACCTAGAACTTTATACATTTCCCATCACTCCCTTGACTGAATTGTATTAATTCAAAGTGGAGGCCCAGCGATGCATAAAATTCTTATGTTTACTTTGTTTTATTTTATGTACAGGGAATAAGATTGACCTGGCTGAGAGGAGGGAAGTCTCCCAACAAAGGGCTGAAGAATTTGCCGGGACTCAAAACATGTATTATCTGGAAACTTCTGCCAAAGAGTCGGACAATGTTGAGAAACTCTTCCTGGACTTAGCATGCCGCCTGATCAGCGAGGCACGGCAAAATGCTTTGGTGAACAATGTAGACTCCTCATTGCCGGGAGAAGGGAAGAGCATCACTTATTTGAACTGTTGTAACTTCAATTAAATACATGGCCCAGTTGGAAGAGCCAACGCAAACGTTAAGCACGAGCTGGGAAACACTCGATGAGAACCTTCCCGTGATTCTGACCTTCTGAGTCACACCAACCGGTCCAGTTTTTGAGCTTCAGCATGATGGACCCAACGCTTCTTCTGGAGATAAGTCAACCGTGGTGGAACAAAAAGATGTGGGGAAAGATGACTTCAGTTGGCCATGGCGGGGCTACAGAACATTGTGGGCCCCCTTGGCTTCAGAAGGGAGAAACTAGTAAATAGTAAAAGCCTCTTTCAAAGACCAAGTAGCCACTAGTATCTATGTATATCAGGATTGGGGAAACGCTTGCATATACTCATTTTCTGATCTTTTTTTTAGTGTTTAGACTGTTTTTCATTTTCAGGATCTCTTCAACCTTGTCTCTCAGATTCATTACTACAGCACAACATCTTTCCATGTTTAAGAGCGATGGTGGACATGGTGTTTATGAGATGTCAGACCAGTAGGTCTAATTTGAATTTTGAAAATACAATGTTTTAAGGTCGTTGCCTCATTTCTAGTTTCCTTCAGTGCAGCCGTTGTCTGGTCAAGCAAACTCACATGGTATTTGCACCCCAATGCAGAAAAAAGGAGGTGCTTCTCAGATCTAGGAGTGGTTTCCTTTGCTCTATCTTGTAAAACATACAATAAGAGGGATTGGTAGGTGGTGGGGCCTGTAAGATGTTGTGTTCTTCATATGTTGGTGTGTTTCCCCTTTACTTTTTGGGTTGTACCATAGGACACATTCACTCATATTTACGGGTAAGTTGGCAGGACTAATTTGTTACAGAATTTTTTTATCTTCGCTGATTTCTCTTTACCATGGGGAGAGCTTAAATGGGGTGTTTCTTACACAAGTCTTACCATGTGATACAGCTAGAATGATGACTCTCAGTAGTAATGAACCTCGCTTCACCGTTCTGCTGTAACAGTGCAAGAAACAGAGGCAGGTAAGGAATAAGCAGATTGCATGTAGTCAGGCCAATAAGAAATCAGTGTATGGAATCATATATACAGCTGCTATAGTTCCAGGGGTACCCAGGGCACAAATAAGCACTCACCCCAAATCTCCCCCTAACTGACCTTCAGACTGGGCCCCCTTAGCTCATAACAAGGTTACAGATATATAGAAACATTGGGGTAACAGTCACCCTGCTATAGTTCCAGGGGTACCCAGGATACAAATAAGCACTCACCCCAAATCTCCCCCTAACTGACCTTCAGACTGGGCCCCCTTAGCTCATAACAGGGTTACAGATATATAGAAACATTGGGGTGTCACCCTGCTATAGTTCCAGGGGTACCCAGGGTACAAATAAGCACTCACCCCAAATCTCCCCCTAACTGGTCTTCAGACTGGGCCCCCTTAGCTCATAACAAGGTTACAGATATATAGAAACATTGGGGTGTCACCCTGCTATAGTTCCAGGGGTACCCAGGCACAAATAATCACTCACTCCAAATCTCCCCCTAACTGACCTTCAGACTGGGCCCCCTTAGCTCATAACAAGGTTACAGATATATAGAAACATTGGGGTAACAGTCACCCTGCTATAGTTCCAGGGGTACCCAGGCACAAATAATCACTCACTCCAAATCTCCCCCTAACTGACCTTCAGACTGGACCCCCTTAGCTCATAACAAGGTTACAGATATATAGAAACATTGGGGTAACAGTCACCCTGCTATAGTTCCAGGGGTACCCATGGCACAAATAAACACTCACCCCAAATCTCCCCCTAACTGACCTTCAGACTGGGCCCCCTTAGCTCATAACAAGGTTACAGTTATATAGAAACATTGGGGTAACAGTCACCCTGTTATAGTTCCAGGGGTACCAAGGCACAAATAATCACTCACTCCAAATCTCCCTCTAACTGACCTTCAGGCTGGGCCCCCTTAGCTCATAACAAGGTTACTTATATATAGAATTGCCTTCCTGACATTATTTTTTTGGGAGGAAAACTAGATTCAAAGTCGGTTTAAATTTTCGGGTCATTTGAACTTTAAAGTTTTTTCATGAATATCCTCCCATTCGAGTTGTGAGTACATTTAAATATTTTATAGTTAAGAAAAAGTCACATAACTTCAAAATTCGACCTTTGATAAATCTGCCCATATTGTTATTACTACTTTTTATTACTCATCTTTCTATTCAGGCATCTCCTATTCATATTCCTGTCTCTTATTCAAATCAGTCCAGTTTGTGATTTCAGTCATCTGGTTGGTAGGGTCCAAATTGCCCTTAATTAACTGCTGAATAAAATGTTAAATAAGTCAAAAACCACAAATAATAGAAAATGAAAACCAACTGCAAATTGTCCCAGAATATCCCTCTCTACATCATACTGGCAAACAACCCCTTTAAGTGAATAAACAGTGTCATTTAATATTGATTAGATTTCACATTTATGGCACATTTTATAAGCACCTAAACCGAGGAAGCAGATTTCAACTGGATCTTGGAAAAAAACAATAATACTCAAACTTCCCTCAATTGTTGACATTTTTACAAAAACCCAATCATGTTAATTCGAAGAGAAAAAAAATGACTGCTTAAAAAATGGCATTAATCCATTAATTTTTGCTAAATTCTATTTTTTAAAACAATTTGAAAAATTAAAATATCTTAAAATGCCCATTTTTCAGATTTTCTAGATTTTTTTTTCAATAAATCTTGAAAAACTGAGTTTGGAAAATTCCAATTTTTTTTAAAAAAAACATTGGATTTTGTTTACACTGCAGTTCTCTTAAATCACAGGAGATAAAAACACTCTTGAATTTTATTAAACGGAATCCTTTAATTCCCATTCTATTATTTATTTGATATTTCTTTGGTTGGGTACAGGTATAGGATCCGTTATGCGGAAAGCCATTATTTAGAAAGCTCCGAATTAGAGAAAGGCCATCTCCCACAGACTCCATTTTATCCAAATAATCCAAATTTTGTAAAAATAATTTCTTTTTTCTGTGTAATAATAAAACAGTCGCTTGTACTTGGTCCCAACTAAGATATAATTAATCCTTATTGGAAGCAGAACCAGCCTATTGGGTTTATTTATTGTTTACGTGAATTTCTAGTAGACTTAAGGTATGAAGATTCAATTATGGAAAGATCTGTTATCTGGCAAACCCCAGGTCCCGAGCATTCTGGATAACAGGTCCCATGCCTGTAAAATCTATTCCTTCATTGAACTTGTTTTTATGACCCACGCAATTTCCTACCCAGGTTCTGTTTTTTGCCTGATATTGTTTTCCTGGAATAGCCTTATTGATGAAATGGTTATAAAGTTATGTGCAAAAGGAATTGCTAGTGAATCTGGCTCACTGGCTGTTTAAATTCTCTGCACTGCTGGTTCTGACTCCTAAATCTGCTGCCGACTCAGAGAAGAACAGACTTCTGCTACATCGTTTCAGAAGTCAGAACCAGAAGACAGAAAGACAATATAAAGGAAAAGAGACAAGTGGCCAAACACAATGCAGCTATAGCATGTAGTAACGTAGGGAAATGTAGCGTTTTCATCTTACGCCTTTTGAGACATGGCCTAACGAGTGGGCCTTTATGTGTACGGAACCTTCACAGAGCGCATGAAAATCTGAACAGTAGACTGTTGAAAGCGAGCTGCTGGATGTTTTTGTGATGACTTGCCCTTTAAAAAAAAAACTTCCATATTTAGAGAAGGCTTTGCTGTGTTCCAGAATAATTTACGTTGTAGTATCTCACTCATCGGAACGAACCGGAGGAGAAAGCGGCAGAACTCTATGTTCCTTGGAAGAAGGGTCCAAATTACGGATGCACTGAATCCACTATTTGGGATTCGGCCAAATCCTGAACTGAATCTAAATTTACATATGCAAATTAGGTCTGGGAAAGGAAAAAGTGGGAAAAATTTTTTTTACTTCTTTGTTTTGTGATGAAAAGTCGTGTGATTTCCTTTCCTGCCCCTAATTTACATATGTAAATTAGGATTCGGCTTGGCTGAATGAGGCCGAATCCTGTCCGAATCACGTCGGTGCATCCCTAGTCCAAATGGGGGGCAAGGATATACACGGACATTGTTCCCATCAGAGCACATTCTGTAGTCGCACATGAGTGGATATTTCATGTAACGCAGCAGTGGATGAGTGAAGGAGCAATAATCAATAATCAGGAGAGGAATAAAATGAAAGGCAATAAGTGCATTGGCCACAAGATACAATCAGTTGTCCAAACTGCCCATCATGCACAGATAATATGCACATGGGCTGCATCTCTCTGCAGAGAATCCAACAGCCATAGCCATGTGGTCCTTATGGAGCTTGTGTTAATGTCTGGAGAAGTGACCCCAAACCAGTGGCTCATGAGTAAAATGTTGCTCTCTGACCTCTTGGATGTTGCTCCCAGTGGCCTCAAAGCAGGAGCTTATTTTTGAGTTTCAGGCTTGGAGGCAAGTTTTAGATACATAAAAACCAGGTGTACTGCCAAAGGGAGAAGACTGACAGTCCACATAAGGTCTACCAAATAGCCAATCACAACACGTACTCACGTCTTTGACACCCCCAAGAACTTTTTGCATGCTTATGTTGCTCTCCAACCTTTCTTTACAGTTGAGTGTAGCACACAATTAAAAAAGGTTGGGGGCCCCTGGTCTGGAGCGGAGATCAAGCAGTGTTTACAATTAATGCCATGTTCTGTATCAATGGGAGCCGCCATATTGTTGCTCAGCAGAGCAACTCGAATAGATTATTGGGCGCTAGGGCAGAAATACCCAGAAGAAGATGACTGGGTCATGTTTTGCGGACTTTGGCCGATTTCTTTGAAGATATGTAGGGTTTCGATTTAGCTTGACCAGGTTCTTGAATTCAGTTGAGTCCTGATAAAAATAGCTTGGATTCGGCCGAATCTTAGACTCAGAGCCTCCCTAGCCACAAGGTTCCCAGCTTGCTTTATGGCAGGAGCACCCCTGAGTTGCAATAGCCTCACTTCAGCAGATAATTGTCCCTATATTAACAGCACAGGGGTTCATGTACTCCGCATCAATAAATATTTGGAGGTGCCTCTGTATACACCACATCAAGTCGTAAGAGTGCATCTTCATACCTCCCAACATTTTGGAAGTAAAAAGAGGGACAAAAATTTTTTTCCCGCATGTAGCGCAGCAATTTATTGACCACACCCTTTTCTGTGGCCACGCCCCCTAATTACCATGTTTGTTTTACAAAATTTGGCAGGTTATGAAAGTTTGAAAATATTTCTCCTTATCTAAACTGTGTTTTTGTGTCTCAAAATTGTTACAAAGTAACTTATTTGCACCTGTTAGCTGTTCTGGGCTCTCTGCTAAAAGCCAATTAAGTGAGAAACTTTGTTTCTTTTTCTGGCTGTTCAGTGCAGAGAAAAGAGGGACTTTCCAGTACAAATGAGGGACTGCGGGTTGAGCTGTCAAAAGAGGGACTGTCCCTCCGAAAAAGGGACAGTTGGGAGGTATGCATCTTTTTTCTACATTTGCTTCGTATTACGTTCATGCTGAGTCACGTGACTCAATGAAAGTTGAAAATTTGGGGAAGTGTTTCATGTAAAACCGTGAGTGTATCGAATCTATTTATTTTGGCCAAACAGGGAAAGGACTTACCTAAAAGTAGCTAGGGCTTGAGCATAAGTGATCGACTGCACTAGATTCTACCATAACGTTCATGAATACATTTCTCAAATGACAAGTACAGGTATGGGAAACCTGTTATCCAGAAAGTTTTCCTTTTTCTGTGTAATAATAAAACAGTCGCTTGTACTTGATCCCAACTAAGATATAATTAATCCATATTGGAGGCAGAACCAGCCTATTGGGTTTATTTATTGTTTATATGATTTTCTAGTAGACTTAAGGTATGAAGATCCAAATTACAGAAAGCCCCAGGTCCCATACCTGTATATCATTTAAAGGATAAGTAAACCTTTAAAATAAGTGAATGTTAAATTTGTGATGTACATTCATTATTTATTTTTCTTTAATTTTTAAGATATTAAGGGATACATGTGCTGTTAATATGAATGAATTATGTTACAACAGCGCCACCTGCTGGTCAGTTTCCCACCAGTCTGACCAGCAAGTAGTCAAGGAAGTTGTCAGGAGAAAGAAAGAGGCTGATGTTCTTCTGCTTAGGAAAGATGTGAGAAAGGTTTCTAATTTTATTCCTAAGCAGAAGAACATCACAGCAGCCTCTTTCTTTCTCCTGACAACTTCCAGGATTTGAGCAATTCATCCTCTTGGGGTTCCGCTGTTAAAGGGGAACTATCACGAAAATGAAAATTTCATATACGCTTCCTCATACTGAAGTTTCTAAATACAATCAATTAAATAAAAATTCTGTACCATTTCTGAAATAATCAAGTTTATCTTCACTATTCCTCTCTCAGCATCTGTTTCTCTTCATTCTGTCTTCATGCAGCAGTTGGGTGTCAGATATTCACTGACAGTTAGATCCAATATATCTTATAGGGAGGCTCCTTTCCTAGCAGATGTATTAGAGCTCATTCAAATAACTGACTCCAGTACAAACAAAATAACTGCCTTTTGCACAAATCCTGCATGTAGAGAGACATGATGTCTGGTGATTTTAATAGAGTGAGCTCTAATACATCTTCTAGGCTAAATGAAGTATGCTGAAGCTCATATTAACGTTTCATTTTCAAGATTTCACGATAGTTCCCCTTTAAAACACAGTCTAGGAAACCGGATACCTTGCGTCCAGTTTTGGAGAATTAATGAAGAATTGCCTTGGGGATTTGTTACAAGAGGAGATGTTTCATGGAACGTAGGGGGGTGTATATTTTATTGAGCTATTATAAAGACCTCACAGGTCGAAGCTTTTGGAAATGTGCAAAAAAAAAAACTAGATGTTTTATGGTGCATCAATGTATGGGTCACCATTTTTCTGCAAACCACTTGATTTCTTACTAGAGACTGGGTGGGACATTCACTAAGATTCGTTATTGCGCCAGCGTCCGCTTCGCCGCACTTCGCCAGGCGTATTTTCGCCAGCGCTACCCAAATTCACTAAAATCCGAAGTTGCGCTCAGGAGAAGCATAAGCGTCAATTCGCCAAGCAAATCAAAGTTACGCTAGCGATGGTTAATTTGCATACGGCGCCAAATTGAAGTTACAATGGAGGTATATGTAGCATCACTTCACAAGCCTGGGAAACCTTCAAAACATCAAATAAAATGTTTATTTTGCCCTACACATGTGCCCACTGTATAGTTAAGGTGCCATGAGTTAGGAAATGTAGGGGGGAAGGAGGGGAGCCCCAAAAAATTTTTTGATCTTTTTCAGCCTATCACCCATAAAAAATGAAAAAACGCCAGCGTTTTTTGGGACTTAGAAAAATGTTTAACTTTTTTTGAAGCAATCCCTATCTACTCTATTGCACTTCGCCTGGTCTGAGGTGGCGAAGGAAGTCTGGGGTGAAAGGTAGCGTTCAGAATCATTTGCGCGTTGGTGAATTTGTGTAGTTATGTCCGTTGCGCAAATTCGCCAGGCGTAAGGGTGCGAAGTAACACTAGCAAATTTACTAGTGAATCGTGAATCCGTTAGTGAATCAGGGAATTAACGAAAATGCTCTACGCTGGCGCATTCACGCTAGCGTTAGGCGCTTCGTCGTTTAGTGAATTTGCCCCTGGGTTTGATCTGCCATTTAAAGGCTTGAGTGGCGACCTGTTCATGCCAAGACAAGATGCCCTTGGAAGTTGCTTTATCTCCGGAGTAGACAATGGAATAAATCCAAGGCTTTCTTCTTTCATCTCTGGCCACAAATAAGTCTTAAAGAATCTGCAAAATCTGCAGGTCTACACTCAGTCTTGGGACTATTAAGGCTATATTCCTCTCTTTCCTCTGGATATATCCCTGATGCTAATGCCAGGACTTGTGCAATTCCTCATCATGGGGTTCTGATGTTAAAACGAAGTCGAGGAAACCTGACAACTTGGGTTCAATTTCAGAGACTATGGAAGAATTACTGAAGGTTCCAGCGCTAGCGATGATGGAGGGAGCAGTCACAGAGATGGCTATAGTATTTTCTAAATGTATATTTGTACAGTGGAAATCTTGGCTGGTGCTGTTAAAATTCCCGTCCTTGTCAACGAAATGGTGCAATGCCTCCGCGCTGGATTCCTCGAATAAAGATCCCTGTGATGCATTTAAAGCTGTCAAACGAAATGACTGCTGCCATAAATCCAAGTTATTTGGGTGAAGGCTGAAGATGCTTTCGGAGTCGCTCGAGTCCTTCTTTAAATGATCTGAAGAGAAGCTTCTGTCATCCAGTTGGGGAACATTTACCATTGATCTCAGCAGGTGACTGTAACAGTCCATAACGGTGAAGCCGATAGTTTGGAATAAAAATCTGACGCGCTACCATGTGCCTACGAGATCTATATAGAGAAACACGACCAGGAGATGTCTCTTTCTTCAGGAATCAATCAATATAATCACTCTTATGAAAACAAGGATATTGAACTGTTAACACATCACTTTAATGCTCTGCAGAGGCTCTGGAGCTCCTCATTCAAAATATTTCCACCAAATAAATGGAATCAGTAAAGAAGCAGGGCCTACGCCGGCCTGGCTGGTCGTTCAATACAGGAACTGACCCGGGTCATTGGCTCGGAAGTGTTTCAGCAATTAATGTTGACCATCATTTAAAAAGATAATAAAGGTCCTACACACATAAGCCCATTAAAATGAATACTTGGCTTGTCTACTCGTTGTGCATTGCTAGCATTAGCAGTCAGAAGCCCCATTTGAATAGGCACAATGGGCTCACCTATAGTCCGATGCTTACTGGTGATGCCTTTGGTTTCCGAGAAGTGGCTACAACCTTTACTCATTCTGTCCTGCAATGTGATATATGAATCTGAAGTTCATGTCTTCTCCAGCTTTATCTATACCTAGAGAAACATGTTATCTACTTGTTCATGACCCCAATTGCCTCAAGGCAGTCCTTCCTGGCATCCAGACCACATCTCCTGTTGGCCTTTTATATAGGGTTAGAACATTAGGGTTATAGGGGTAGGCAGTTTGCCTTTGAACAATGGTAGGCTAATGCAAGGCTGACAATGCAACAGGGCATAGAGCACCTATCATAGCTAAACTGGCTTCCAAACCAGAGGTGAGGTACAATAGACAAACAAAAGGGAAGGGCCGCACTAGCTCACCGCTCTCCCCTCTATTCAGGTGCACAGTCAAACAGTGACCCCAAGACAACAAGACATTCCACGGTAGACGGCACTTCTGAAAAAAGAGTGGGTTTTTTCAGAAGTGCCGTCTACCGTCGAATGTCTTGGTGAGGTACAATAGAGCCCGTAGTCCAGTTGGGAGAAACAATACTATAATTGCTGGAAAATGCCCTCTAGCTGCCATGTTGGATCGCACACATGCTCATAATGAGCAAGTTCCCCTGCTCACTGATTATATGGATGAGCTGAGGGGGTATTGTTGTCTCCCCCAACCAAAATGCAGGGTCTATTAGCCTCATTTAAAGGAGAACTAAAGCCTAATCTAAAGAAGTAGGTAGAAATGTTGTACATGATGTTTTGTGCTTCTGTACCAGCCCAAGGCAACCACAGCCCTTTAGCAGTAAAGATCTGTGTCTCCAAAGATGCCCCAGTAGTGATAGCAGCACAGAGCATGTGCAGTGAATCAGCAGAAAAGAAGATGAGGAGCTACTGGGGCATCTTTGGAGACACAGATCTTTACTGCTAAAGGGCTGTGGTTGCCTTGAGCTGGTACAGAAGCAAAAAACACCATGTATAACATTTCTAGCTACTTCTTTAGTTTAACTTTCCTTGTCCTTTAACAGGCCCCCGTGCTAGTATTTTCTTACTTTCTTTGCAACTTATTAACTTATTGACTGGTATTATTATTTTCTGTACAGCTCAAGCAGTGGGCAGGCCTTTTATACCAACGAGAAAGGCATAGAACAACGCAATACATAAGGTGCTGAACAGAATGTACTGATCAGGGTTGCCAGGTCTAATTTTCAAACCCAGCCAAAAATTTGGCTACAAAACCAGCCCAAAACCAGCCAAGAGGCACTTCAAAAGTTGCCCAAAAAACAAAATGTGCAGTGAAAAAAGTCTAAAATAATAAATGAATATACGTGAAAATACGCTTTTTTCAAATTTTCAATATTTCACATATTTTTTTCCATGAAGCAAAATGGGACAGATTCTTCCACTATCAGGGGTGTAATTACAGAGGGGGCCCAGGAGGTATAGGGGCCCTTTAAAGCCCTAATAAATGTACAATTTCAATAAATATTGGTAAAACAGGTCACCCTATAGACATTTTGGTTGCCAGCTGATTTTTGCCCCAAAATTGTCTGAAATTAAGGAAACTCGACCGGAAAATGTGAGAATGCTTAAAAGTGACGGGAGACTGGGGTACAGAGCTCAAAATTTGGTAACTCCAGACTACACAAGTCAGTCCCATTGCATGCTGGGTATTGTAGTCTTACATTAAACTTGGCAGCTGGCAAATTGTTAAACAAAAACTACATTACCCAACATGCATTTGGAGACGCAGGCTTGGCACATTAGGGCAAGAAAAAACTTTGGCTTGTTTCCAAAGTACAAACCAGCCAAAAGCCAAAACAGTAGCCCAAATCCGCACCTTGGCTAGTTTGTACTTTCAAAACCCGCCTAGGCTTTAAATTAGTAGCCCAATTTGGCTGGAAAACCACCAACCTGGTAACACTCGTACTGATTCAAACACAGGCAAGGACAGAATCCTTTGGTATTTTTATAGTAGCCGTGGCTACTACTTATGCACATTTATATTTCTGCAGCAGGCACCGTATTTGCAGGTGTGATAATTTGCCTGTGAACTGCCGTCTAAACTTCTGTATTAAACTGCACATCACACGATGCACTGAATGTGGCAACAGCTGACGAACATGTGGCTCACTGCCATCTATATATTAAAAAAAAAATAAAATCTGCAGTACTAGGGTACATTTAATGATCTGATTTAATAGCTGCACGATTAATGATACCTTCACTCCAAATAGGAAGTTCCAGCCAACACAGCACAGTTCCACCGCCTGATTTAATAAGTCCTGGGCTCGGACACTTGCCAGGTAACTCCAAGTCTCGTCTGAAACCTGCAGAGGAAAAATGAGGTTTTAGGAAACAGTTTTACTTTAAGTAGACTCTCTGTTTCTTGTCTGTGAACTGCTTTAGAGCAAAGGTGCCAAACTTGCACACAGTGTTCCAAACATATTCAGCCAAACAGACGGAGGAATGTCGATTAAGAACTTAGGTTAAAGCCACAGTGTGGGACAGAGGACTTCTTTTTTGGGTCGATTGTTCTTTTGTTGTTTGTCCTTCTTAAAGGGGAACTATACTCCCCTAAAAAATAAATGTAAAAATGCTCTTTTAAAGGAGAAATAAAGCCTAACTAAAGAAGTAGCTAGAGATGTTGTACATGATGTTTTGTGCTTCTGTACCAGCCCAAGGCAACCACAGCCCTTTAGCAGTAAAGATCTGTGTCTCCAAAGATGCCCCAGTAGCTCCCCATCTTCTTTTCTGCTGATTCACTGCACATGCTCTGTGCTGCTGTCACTTACTGAGTTTAGGGAGCCACTCACAATATACAGTACACATAGAATAGAAATGTCACAATTAGGGATGCACCGAATCCACTTTTTGGATTTGGCTGAACCCCCGAATCCTTTGCGAAAGATTCGGCCGAATACCGAACCGAATCCGAATATGCAAATTAGGGGTGGGAAGGGGAAAACATATTTTACTTCCTTGTTTTGTAACAAAAAGTCACGTGACTTCCCTCCCTGCCCCTAATTTACATATGCAAATTAGGATTTGGATTCGGTTCGGCCAAGCAGATGGATTCGGCTGAACCCGTATCCTGCTTGAAAAGGCCGAATCCAGGCCGAATCCGGAACCGAACCCTGTATTCGGTGCATCCCTAGTCACAATATAAGGCTGATTAGTAATTAATACAGATAATTACTACATGGCAGCACAGAAACCAGTGCAATTAGTATCAGAATTGAATAATCAGCAAACCTGTAGCATCAGCTTATATTACAGCCAGGGAAGCTCATTTTCTGCTGGATAATTAGTGACGAGCCCTAAGCTTAGCTTCTCAACAGCCAATCAGAGCCCACTGAGCATGTGAGTGTCACAGACACTTTCCAAGATGGTGACCCCCTGTGACAAGTTTGAAGTCCTGGATCATTGCTGCTATTGACAAGCTCAAACTTTAGCCTCGTGCAATAAGTTCACTATATAAAATATGCCATTTTTAGTCATATTCATTTCTAGGGTTTAGTTCTCCTTTAACCCCTCACAATTTGCATTTTGTTTGCTCCTCTACTTTAGGATATTTGCAACTGTCGTACGAATAAAATGAATTTTAACAGCAGAGTCCATGCTGGTTCATTGAGCAACTGGCTAGGGTTGGACAGATGAAGAACAGTAGGGGGTGCTGTAGTGTTAGCAGTAACAACTAATAAATATCTTGAAAACGAGGGGGGAAAAATAAAGTAGAAGAGCACACTAAGCAATTTTACATTCATTTGTTTTTGGGATTGTGTTTTAAGGAGCTGACCAGTACATGAAAAGCCACGTCACTTTCTATATATTAACAACAGCGACAGTTTTTTATTTACAGAAAGTTCAGATGAACTGAAGAATCCGCTGAAACTTTTCAAGAAAACTCTAAGGGGCAGATTTACAAAATTCGAGTGAAGAATTCGAATGTAAAAAACTTCGAATTTCGAAGTATTTTTTGGGTACTTCGACCATCGAATTGGTTAAATTCGTTCGAATTCGAAAGATTCGAACGATTCGAAGTAAAAATTGTTCGACTATTCGACCATTCGATAATCGAAGTACTGTCTCTTTAAAAAATACTTCGACCACCTACTTCGGTAGATAAAACCTACCGAAGTCAATGTTAGCCTATGGGGAAGGTCCCCATAGGCTTGCCTGTGATTTTTTGATCGAAGGATTTTCCTTCGATCGTTGGATTCAAATCCTTCGAATCGTTCGATTCGAAGGATTTAATCGTTCGATCGAACGAAAAATCCAGGATTTGCGCAAAATCGTTCAACTTCGATATTCGAAGTCGAACGATTTTAGTTCCCAGTCGAATATCGAGGGTTAATTAACCCTCGATATTCGACTATTGATGAATCGGCCCCTAAAAGTCCAGTTGCCTTTGACTTAATTCTACTACATATACGTAGCATATAGATTTAATCAGCAGGGATGCGCTGAATCCAAGATTTGCTGCATTTGAATTCAGAAAAATCTTCGGACCAAATAAAAATCTTGAAAGCCACTTAACCCAATAGTAGGGATGCACCGAATCCCGGATTCGGCTTGGGATTCAGGCTTTTTTAGCATGATTCGGATTCGGCTGAATCTTTCTAATCGGTCGAACCGAATCCAAATCCTAATTAGCATATGCAAATTAGGGGAGGGGAGGGAAATCACAAAACAAGGAAGTAAAAAATGTTTTTCCCTTCCCATTTGGTTCGGTATTCGGCCGAATCTTTCGAGAAGGATTCGGGGGATCGGCCGAATCCAAAATAGTGGATTCGGTGCATCCCTACTTAAAAGCTCAAAATTGGAAAACTCAAAATAAGTGGAGATCCACAATTAATAAATGCAGTAGCAGGATAGTAATAAAATATAAAAAGTATTTATTAGGACATGTATAGCCTAATGCGTTTCGTGCCAATTGCCTAATGGTCCCACCCCTGTACAGACTTTTTATAGGGGTAATGACCCCTTCTCAAAAAAGAATACATCATTCAAAGCCTTGTCCAATAGGGAAGTAATACATCACACAGGTCTAGCCCAATGTGTATCATATGTGCAAACGTTGTAGGTATTTTTTATTACCCAGACCTCATTTATAAAAGCAAAACTCAGAGAAAAGGCTATTCAAATAAGTGAGGTTATTTATTAGACAAAGACAAACAAGACAAGAATTTTGAATAGGAAGTTGCCACAATCACACCACAGCATTCTATTGTTAATATCATTATTTTATTGTCAACGTAAAAAACAATGGATGGACACAATCATATAGTGAGGGTGTAAACCCTATATCTAATTATACCTAATAGAAAAGAGTGTGACAATAGCTCTACTAGGGAGTAGTCCAGCAACATTCGAGCTTTTTCATAACTACTCAGACAAAATGAAAAGCAAGGGTTGCCAAGTTGGTGGTTTTCCAGCCAAATTGGGCTAATAATTTAAAGTATAGGTGGGTTTTGAAAGTACAAACTAGCCAAGGTAGGGATTTGGGCTACTGTTTGGGTCTTTGGCTGTTTGTACTTTGGAAACCAGCCAAAGTTTTTTCTTGCTCTAATGTGCCAAGCCTGTGTCTCCGGATGTATGCTGGGTAATGTTGTTTTTGTTTAACAACTTGCCCACTGCCAAGTTTAATGTAGGGCTACAATGCCCAGCATGCAATGGGATGACTTTTGTAGAAGTCGGGAGTTACCAGATTTTGGGCTCCCGTCACTTTTAAGCATTTTCGCATTTTCCGGTGGCTTTCCTCAATTTCAGACAATTTTGGGGCAAAAATCGGCTGGCCACCAAATCTCCTCTTCTTCAGGACGACTAATCTCCCCGAAATACCTCCCGCGGGCTAGACTGTAAATCATCGGCGGGATGGCAATCGGTGCGCTTTGTTTTCCGAAGCCGCCCGAAATTGCACTTCGGACAACTTTGGCAAACGAAGTGCTCCGAAAGTGCCATCCCATTGGCAATTTACATACTAGCCAGAGGGAGGCATTTTTGGGAGATTAGTCACCCCAAAGAAGAGGAGATTTATTGCCGGGCGACTAAATCTCCCCGAATCTGAGCTTGTGTCTCTGCCCTAAATAAAATAGTTGGAGCAAACGTGCAGAAGAGAGACAACATAAACCTCATCTATATGTAGGGGGTGGTGGTAAAGGATTTGGAGATAGTTTAGCTGAGGCTAGGGTTGCCACCCGGCCAGTATTTTACCGGCCTAGCCGGTAAAACACCTGCCAAGGCTGGGGCCGGTATTACAAATTTACCGGCAATGTAGCTGTCGGTAAATTTGTAATACCCTTCAAAAAGACCCCTCGGCCTGCCCCCAATCCCCCAATTTTCTGACTTTGACCACAGACTGAAAATCTCTACACCTTAGCCACGCCCTCTTTTGCGTCACTGTCCCGCCCCCTTTTGACATCACTATCCGCCCCTTTTTGTTCCCGCCCCCCACCGGCCGCGGCCGATAAAACATTTGGGAAAAGGTGGCAACCCTAGGTGAGGCAAAGTAAACGGATATCCTGGATTTTGGGACTATATATAAACATATGACATCTTATCTTATAGTGTGACAGTATTACTGATATGAAATTGGATTATAATACACAAAAGCCATGAATATCTTGTAAATTATATAATTATAAACGGTGACTAGTGACATCATCAGTTATAAACGGTGAGTAGTGATGCCATTTCTGTCACATGACTGACTAAAACTTGTGTATTATAATAAATAAAGTACCCCTTGTTGGAAAATATGAGGATATTAGAAGTAACCTCAGATTTCCATGACCTGTATAAAAACACTCGGCCTCATGGAACTCCTCTGTGACTTATATTATCCTTATATTTTACAATAGGGGGTACTTTATTCACTATATAATAAAAAGGAGGGTAATCATAGACAGAGAGTATCTCGCCAAATACGACTGATTGCAAGCATACATCTTGGGACGAGTCAATGTAATAGTTAATAATCTAAGGAGAGATCAAGAGAAATACACGGTATCTATTCTATTACCTGTGGGCTGCTGGGATTTGCCTGGTGAAGCAGGGAATGTACAGAAGGAACAGAGAGTACAGATGCCCGGAGGAAAAAAAAAATCCAAAATCCAATAATCATCCATAGACACAAATTGATAGCGACATGCTGCCTGCACAGTAGGACAGACAGGTAATCATTAGAACTGCACAAACTGAAGCCCAGAGATCCAGAGGAATAGGGTCCAATATACACCAAGTTCATACCTCCCAACTGTCCCATTTTTCACAGGACAGTCCCGATTTTGCTCAACCCGCAGTCCAGGATCGTTACTGAAATATCCTGACTTTGTCTTTGATCTCCTGCTCTGAACAGCCAGAAAAAAAGATACAAAGTTTGTAAAACATAATTGGCTTTTGGCAAAGAGCCCAGAATATACGGCAGGTGCACTTAGATACTTTTGTAACAATTTAAGATGAGGAAAGAAACAATTGTAACAATTTAAGATAAGCAGGTCCTTTGGGAAAACTGTGATTTGCAGCTTAAAGGGCAATTCACCTTCATTAGCAAAACTGTAATAACACATGAAAACCCACAGAAATGTGTTCAAACTTTCATAACCTGCCAAATTTTATAAAATGAACATGGTAATTAGGGGGTGTGGCTACAAAAATGGGCATGGCCAAAACATTTTCAAATCTTTTTGTCCCTCTTTCTTTTTATAAAATATTAGGAGGTATGTTTCTATCTATCTATCTATCTATCTATCTATCTATCTATCTATATCTATCTATCTATGGATGTGAAAATTTAGACACCCTTACACATTACAGACACATCCCTAGTAATATGGACACCTAAGTGGGTCCTGATGGGGACCTTGTGCTTATGTAACCCCTGCAGTTCTCACAGTATACACCAGATGGCACTGTGCAGTAGTATAAAGGTTTTGGGAACCATGAGGTCTGGGTCCATTACTTTAGCCCAACCAAGCAGGCTGGAAGGGAATGGGTATATGTTGACCCTAGGCGCCTTGACCCTAGTAATTAGATAGCATACTCTTTTATAGATCACTCTAGGAGTAATAGAGAGGTTATTTAGTTGAGCAGCTCAAGGCTCCGCCGAGGATATTAGAGGGATTAAGATCCCAGAGTATTACTGACCCGGAGTAAGGACTAAAGTGTTGAGACTAGGGATGATAGGAATTCCCCTAAACTGCAACTGGAAGATATCCTGAAAACTGGGCAATACTCCTCACAAGCTGCAACTCTCTCTGCTGTATATTCCCTGGCCTGCAGGGATTCAGCCTATACTGGTTCTGTGAGTAGATGCTTCCTTTATGCTGTCTGATTGTTCTACACTCCATTGTGGATATCTGATATCTGAGATGTGCTAGATTGAATAAAACAGTTTATTATTTAAGAGTTAAAGAACTACTGTGCTATTGCACCTGGTTACAGTTGCACTACACCCTGCCTCCACCCCGCTGCGAGGGCTTACCCCTGAGAGAGAGGGCCTCATATGTGGTATAACCACACATTGATAGTAGCTTAAACTGATCAAAGTAAAGTCAGTTTATTATAGCGCTACACTATCTATTTATCATCTATCTATCAGTCTATCTATTATCTATCTATCTATCTATCTATCTATCTATCTATCTATTATCTATCTATCTATCTATCTATCTATCTATCTATCTATCTATCTATCATCTCTATTATCTATCTATCTATCTATCTATCTATCTATCTGTCTGTCTGTCTGTCTGTCTGTCTGTCTGTCTGTCTGTCTGTCTCTCTCTATCTATCTATCTATCTATCTATCTATCTATCTATTATGTATCTATCATCTATTTATCTATATCTATCTATCTATCATGTATCTATCTATCTATCTATCTATCTATCTATCTATCTATCTATCTATCTATCTATCTATCTGTCATCTATCTATCTATCTATCTATCTATCTATCATGTATCTATCATCTATTTATCTATATCTATCTATCTATCTCTATCTACAGTGTCGGACTGGGCCGACTGGAAACCCGGTGGGCCCCGGCCCTCTTGGGCCTCCGCTGGCCCAGTCCCGGTCCTAGATTGGCCCCCCGAACGAAATAAAAGTTGTACAGCGCTGTTTGATCACCACTTGCGCATGCGCACGGGGGCCCCCGAGGTTCACAACCCAGTGGGCCCCGACTGCGCCAGTCCGACCCTGTCTATCTATCTATCTAAATTTTCATAACCTGACAAATTTTGTAAAATGAACATGGTAATTAGGGGGTGTGGCTACAAAAAATGGGCGTGGTCAAAACATTTTCAAATCTTTTTGTCCCTTTTTCTTTTTATAAAATATTGGGAGGTATTTATCTATCTATCTGTCTGTCTATCATCTATCTATCTATCTATCATCTGTCTCTCTCATCTCTATATCTCTATCGCTCTCTATCTATCTATCTATCTATCTATCTATCTATCTATCTATCTATCTATCATCTATCTATCAATCTATCTATCTATCTATCTATCTATCTATCTATCTACTATCTATCTATCTATCTATCTATCTATCATCTATCTATCTATCTATCTATCATCTATCTATCTATCTATCTATCTATCTATCTATCTATCTATCTATCTATCTATCTATCATCTGTCTCTCTCATCTCTATATCTCTATCGCTATCTATCTATCTATCTGTCTATCTATCTATCTATCATCTATCTATCTATCTATCTATCTATCTATCTATCTATTATCTATCTATCTATCTATCTATCATCTATCTATCTATCTATCTATCTATCTATCTATCATCTATCTATCTATCTATCTATCTATCTATCTATCTATCTATTTATCTATCTATCATCTATCTCTCTCATCTCTATATCTCTATCGCTATCTATCTATCTATCTATCTATCTATCTATCTATCTATCATCTATCTATCTATCTATCTATCTATCTATCTATCATCTGTCTCTCTCATCTCTATATCTCTATCGCTCTCTATCTATCTATCTGTCTATCTATCTATCTATCTATCTATCTATCTATCTATCTATCTATCATCTATCTATCTATCATCTATCTATCTATCTATCTATCTATCTATCTATCTGTCTATCCATCTATCATCTATCTATCTATCATCTATCTATCTATCTATCTATCTATCTATCTATCTATCTATCTATCATCTGTCTCTCTCATCTCTATATCTCTATCTATCTATCTATCTATCTATCTATCTATCTATCTATCTATCTATCATCTATCTATCTATCTATCTATCTATCTATCTATCTATCTATCATCTATCTATCTATCATCTATCTATCTATCTATCTATCTATCTATCTATCTATCTATCATCTATCTATCTATCTATCTATCTATCTATCTATCTATCATCTATCTATCTATCATCTGTCTCTCTCATCTCTATATCTCTATCGCTATCTATCTATCTATCTATCTATCTATCTATCTATCTATCTATCATCTATCTATCTATCTATCATCTGTCTCTCTCATCTCTATATCTCTATCGCTATCTATCTATCTATCTATCTATCTATCTATCTATCTATCTATCTATCTATCTATCTATCTATCTATCTATCTATCTATCTATCATCTGTCTCTCTCATCTCTATATCTCTATCGCTCTCTATCTATCTATCTGTCTGTCTATCTATCTATCTATCTATCTATCTATCTATCTATCTATCTATCTATCTATCATCTATCTATCTATCTATCATCTATCTATCTATCATCTATCTATCTATCTATCTGTCAAGACCGCCGGGAGCGCGAGGAGTCGCGTCCGCTCCCGGCGGCGAAGAATCCAAGATGGCGGCGCCCAGGCAACCCACGTGGGTTCCGACGCCGGCGTTGTGACGCCAGCACGGCGCGACGGTCGCAGGCGCTGACGCTGGCGCAAGGGCGCCAAATTCAAAGTTAAAAGGACGCCTGAGGCGCCAAGATGGCGCCCGAAAATAGGATCCTGTTCCCTAAGTGATTCCTGGGTTCCCTTGCTGTTTCCCCTGCTTTATCTGCCTGATTCCTTGTTGTGACCTCCTGCCTGGACCTGGACTTCGCTGATACTCTGCCTGCCATTGACTCCCTGCCTGGCCCTGGACTTTGTTTGTATTCCGCCTGCCTTTTGACCTGTGCTTGGACTTTGTTTATTCTCTTGCCTAACCCCTGGATACCACGACCCTGATCCCTCCTGAGGGGCTTCCTCCTAGATCCGGACTACTCCCCAGAGGGGGCTCCCGGCTCCCTGACATTATTTTCGGGCCATGGATCCTTCTGAGGAAGCCACACCTGATGTCGGACGAGCGCTCCGCGGACTGGCATCCCGCATGGAGGACTACGAAAACCAGCAGGTTCGCATTGGGCAAGCACTCGATGTCCTGCTTGCTCGAGTGCCTTCTGCGCCCTCCGCTGCTCCACCTACTGGAGATCCTCCCATGGCGGCAGCCTCTACGAACGCAAGCTACCCGACAGGTGAGCCTCGCATTCCTCCTCCCCCTCGCTTCAGTGGGGACCCACAAGCCTGCAGGGGTTTTGCCACACAGTGCCAAATTCAATTTGAGTTCCAACCCACACAGTTTCCAAGTGAGCGTTCCAAGGTGGGGTATGTGATGTCTCGATTGGAAGGCAAGCCACTGGAATGGGCAACGTCTCTTTGGGAGAAGAATTCCCCGGTGACTTATGCTGTTAAAGACTTTCTCCAAGCTTTTCGCATAGTCTTTGATGCTCCAAGTCGGGTCACGAACGCTCCTGCCCGTCTCTTGCAGCTCCGGCAGGGAAGCCGCAGTGTCAATGAGTACGCTATAGACTTCCGAACACTGATGGCGGAGACTTCCTGGTGTGATGACGCTTACAAAGCTGTATACTACCAAGGCCTATCCATCCGCATCAAAGATGATCTCGTCTCCAGAGAGACTCCTGACACCCTGGAAGGACTGATCGCTCTATCTATTAAGGTGGACACCCGCCTCAGAGAACACCAGGTGGAGAGAGAGCGCAGCAGACGATTTTCTCCCATGTTGGCCCCTCGCTTCCAAAGGCCGATTCTGCAAGCACCCGTTGTCCCTGTGACTCATGTGTCCACATCTCCCCTGGAGGAACCTATGCAAGTAGGAAAAGCTCGCCTCTCCGAGCAGGAAAGACTCCGAAGACGTATGGCAGGGCTCTGTTTGTACTGTGGTGGGCATTCCCATTTTGCCAACGCCTGTCCTGCCAAAGCCAAGAGTTTTGTACCCCGAGGTATGTCTCAGGTTTCTCATGTAGGGGGCATCACTCGAGGGCCTCAGGAGAAGTATCAAGAAAATTCACGCAGACTTCTCCTTCCTTTGCAGATCCACCTGGCAAGTAAGTCTATCTTCGAAAGGGCCTTCCTCGACTCCGGAGCGGATGGCACTTTCATGGACGCCTTCTTTGCCGAACGCATGAAGATTCCCCTGCTTCCATTGTCTTCACCCCTGCGAATTACCGCCATAGATGACAAACCCCTGGAGTTTGAATTCGTCACAATGTTCACGGCGGAACTATCTGTACAAGTTGGGGCGCTGCATCAAGAAAAACTTTCATTCTTCATCATCCCCTGTCCTTCTACTCCAGTAATATTGGGTCTTCCATGGTTACGTCTGCATAACCCCACCATAGACTGGTCCACTGGGCAGATCTCTCGTTGGAGTTTATTTTGCCTGCAACATTGCCTTCCGCCAAAACCCCTCGAGAAGGTGAATGTCTCCACTGCGGAACTAAAGACTTTGCCCTCCTCTTACAAGGGATTTTCCGATGTGTTTTGTAAAAAGTCTGCAGAGTTCCTTCCCCCACATCGCTCCTATGACTGTCCGGTTGAACTCCTGCCAGGAGCCATGCCCCCCAGAGGGCGCACTTACCCTCTCTCTCCTGCAGAGACTACCGCTATGAAGGAGTACATCCAAGAAAATCTCCAGCGGGGGTTTATCCGCCCTTCTACCTCTCCTGCAGGGGCCGGGTTTTTCTTCGTGGAGAAGAAGGACGGAGGTCTTCGGCCTTGTATAGACTATCGGGGCCTGAATAAGATCACCGTGAAAAACAGGTACCCCCTGCCCCTGATTGCCGAGCTCTTTGACCAGCTGAAAGGGGCAAAGATTTTCTCCAAGTTGGATCTCCGGGGGCCTACAACCTCATTCGCATCCGGGAGGGTGACGAATGGAAGACGGCATTCAACACTCGGGATGGGCACTATGAATATCTTGTTATGCCCTTCGGCCTATGCAATGCTCCTGCCGTCTTCCAGGAGTTTGTTAATGATGTGTTCCGAGATCTCCTAGGAAGGTTCGTAGTCGTATACTTGGACGACATCCTGATCTTCTCCAAGGACCTTGAAAGTCATCGCTCCCAGGTGAAGGAGGTACTCTCTCGTCTGAGGAAGAACTCTCTTTTCGCCAAATTGGAGAAGTGTGTCTTCGAGGTATCCAAGATCCCCTTCCTAGGGTACATTATCTCTCCAGAGGGATTTGAGATGGACCCCGTGAAAGTGTCGGCCATCCAGGAGTGGCCTCTTCCACTGAGTACCAAGGCAATCCAGAGATTCATCGGATTTGCTAATTATTATCGACAGTTCATCCGGGGGTTCTCTTCCCGCATTGCACCTATCCTGGCCCTCATCCGGAAAGGGGGTAAACCCAGCCTGTGGCCTCCATCTGCCTTAGAAGCCTTTCAGTCCTTGAAAGAGGCCTTCACGTCCGCTCCTGTTCTCCGACATCCCAATCCTGCACTACCCTTCTGCATCGAGGTTGATGCTTCAGAAGTCGGAGCCGGAGCTATCCTTTCTCAGAGACACTCCACTGATGGAAAATTGCACCCCTGTGCGTATTTCTCCAAGAAGTTCTCATCCGCAGAGCAGAACTATGATGTCGGAAATCGAGAACTCTTGGCAGTCAAGCTTGCCCTTGAAGAATGGCGTCACCTCCTGGAGGGCTCTGAAATTCCTGTCCAGATTTACACAGATCACAAGAATCTGGAGTTTATACAGTCCCTCAAGAGGCTAAATCCCAGACAAGCCAGGTGGGCCCTTTTCTTTTCTCGATTTAACTTTGTTTTGACTTATCGCCCAGGTTCCAAGAATCTGAAGGCCGACGCCTTGTCTCGTAGCTTCACTCCGGTGGACCGTGACCCTGAGAGGCAGGAACCAATCATTCCACCAGTCAAGATCATTGCCTCTCTGTATCCCCAATTTGCCGACCAGATCCTGGCTGGGCAGTCCTCGGCTCCTCAAGATACTCCGATTGGCATGGCCTTCGTCCCTCCAGAACTTCGCCTGGCCATCCTGCAACAAACCCACTGCTCCAGGCAAGCTGGACATCCTGGTCCGGTCAAGACCCTTGAACTCTTGAGGCGCCTAGTCTGGTGGCCTGATATCCGCAAGGATGTAAAGGACTTTGTGGCTGCTTGTAATGTCTGTGCCACTTCTAAGCCTAGCCATTCCCGCCCCAGCGGGTTGTTACAGCCTTTGCCGGTTCCCTCTCGTCCGTGGACGCACCTCTCTATGGACTTTATTGTCGAACTTCCTCCCTCCGGTGGGAATACTGTGATCTGGGTTGTCATAGACCGCTTCAGCAAAATGGCCCATTTCATCCCTTTGAAGAAGTTACCCTCTGCGGTGGAATTATCCCAACTCTTTATTAAGTACATCTTCCGCCTGCATGGTTTCCCGGTGGAGATCGTCTCCGACAGAGGCACCCAGTTTACCGCCAAGTTCTGGCGTTCCCTATGTAAAGACTTGGGAATAGCACTTCAATTTTCGTCTGCCTACCACCCGCAGACGAATGGGGCAGCTGAACGTGTGAACCAAGCCTTGGAACAGTTCCTAAGGAACCACGTGTCTCTTTGCCAGGACGATTGGTCTGACCTCCTCCCGTGGGCGGAGTTTGCTCATAATAATGCATGTCATTCCTCCACAGGAAGGTCTCCATTTATGGTGGTGTATGGACAGCACCCTCAAGCCTTTCCTCAGGACTTTGTGTTGTCGGACGTCCCGGCTGCGGATGATCTGGCAGCCCATATGCTTGCTATTTGGGCTGCAACCAAGTCTAATCTGGAGAAGAGTGCTCTAGTCCACAAGACTTTCGCGGATCGCCGTAGAAGGCCCTCTCCTCCCTACAAGGTGGGTGATAGTGTCTGGCTCTCTTCCAGGAATATTCGCTTGAAGGTGCCATCTCCCAAGTTGGGTCCGAAGTTCCTGGGTCCGTTTCCCATCTTGGAGATAATTAACCCTGTAGCCATCAGACTTCAACTCCCACCAGAGATGAGAATCCCCAACGTGTTCCACGTCTCCCTGGTGAAGCCCACCGTCTCCAACCGTTTCTCTGGTGTCCAATCTCCTCCTCCTGCCGTCTCTGTGGAGGGTCAACAAGAATTCGAGGTGGAGAGAATCCTTGATTCCAGAATCTCCAGAGGCTCCCTTCAATACCTCATCCATTGGAAGGGCTTTGGCCCCGAAGAATGCTCTTGGGAGGGACACCATGATGTGCATGCTCCTCGTTTGGTAAGAGACTTCCACTCTAAGTTTCCCCAGAAACCAAGTCCCGGTGGTCCTGAGGCCCCCCGTGAGGGGGGGGTACTGTCAAGACCGCCGGGAGCGCGAGGAGTCGCGTCCGCTCCCGGCGGCGAAGAATCCAAGATGGCGGCGCCCAGGCAACCCACGTGGGTTCCGACGCCGGCGTTGTGACGCCAGCACGGCGCGACGGTCGCAGGCGCGCTGACGCTGGCGCAAGGGCGCCAAATTCAAAGTTAAAAGGACGCCTGAGGCGCCAAGATGGCGCCCGAAAATAGGATCCTGTTCCCTAAGTGATTCCTGGGTTCCCTTGCTGTTTCCCCTGCTTTATCTGCCTGATTCCTTGTTGTGACCTCCTGCCTGGACCTGGACTTCGCTGATACTCTGCCTGCCATTGACTCCCTGCCTGGCCCTGGACTTTGTTTGTATTCCGCCTGCCTTTTGACCTGTGCTTGGACTTTGTTTATTCTCTTGCCTAACCCCTGGATACCACGACCCTGATCCCTCCTGAGGGGCTTCCTCCTAGATCCGGACTACTCCCCAGAGGGGGCTCCCGGCTCCCTGACATTATCTATCTATCTATCTATCTATCTATCTATCTATCTATCATCTATCTATCTATCTATCTATCTATCTATCTATCTATCTATCATCTATCTATCTATCTATCTATCTATCTATCTATCTATTATCTATCTATCTATCTATCTATCTATCTATCTATCTATCTATCTATCTATCTCTCTCTCTCTCTCTCTATCTATATAGAAATATATGTTAATATTATGAAACATGCTGGGAGTCGCTAATCAGTCAATAACTCACAATGATGCAACAGTGATTTAACATTAAAGTGAAGCAAAACAACAAAGGGAACAGTTAAAGCAGTTATTGTTATCCACTTCACTTGCACACAATGTTCATTTATTATTAAACAGCTAAAACATATCCCTCTTGTGTATCAGTGTTTCAGCATTGCGGCTTTGTTATATCAGATCCCAGTGCTGAACGATAAGGGGCTGGATACCTGGCGCTCTGAGTTCTTTCATCCACATAAACTCTAAAAAGTAAGAACGATAAAATGTTAATTCTGTTGGGTATAACAATACAGGTATGGGATTCATTATCAGGAAACCCGTTATCCAGAAAGCTCCAAATTACATAAAGGCCATCTCCCATTGACTCCATTTTATCCAAATAACCCCAATTTTTTTTAAATGATTTAATTTTACCCTGTAATAATAAAACAATAACTTGTATTTGATCCCAACTAAGATATAATTAATCCTTATTGGAAACAGAACCAGCCTGTTGGGTTTATTTAATGTTTACATGATGTTCTAGTAGACTTAAGGTATGAAGATCCAAATTACAGAAAGATCCGTTAACCCGTTAAGCCCCAGCATTCTGGATAACAGGTCCCATTCCTGTACAATAATAAAGGTAAATGAGGGGAGATTTAAGATGGAAACTGATAAAAGCGGCTGACTTGGACCCTCCTTCAGACCCATGCTCGGGGGTTCCCAATGAAAATAAGATATCGATCAGACAGATTAAAAAATCTTGTCGGACCAGGTCAGCAATTTGATGATGTCTTCTCCCATTGGGTCTCTCTCCGCACCAATCAGGATCTCATAGTTGGCTGGTGGGGATCAAACGATTGGATCATCTGGATTCAGCCCAGTGGACTGGTGGACAAATCAGTGTTAAGATTTGTTTGTTTGGAGACTCTAAACCAAACAGACACACATACAGGTATATATATATATATGACTTATAGCCACAGTATATAGAAAGCTTAATAGCAGGGCCTCCTTTGATTTGACTTGCTACAAATACCTGTCACTAACTAGTCCAGCCCGTGCACTTCAGAGTCATTTAATGAACATCAATTTCCTTGTACATGGCAGTTGCTTTTTGCCGACCCATTTCTCTTGACCAGAACCTATTAAATCGAATCCGTTAGTCGGTCGGTAGGGATGTCGCGGACTGTTCGCCCGCGAACTAATTCGCGCGAACATCGACTGTTCGCGTCCGCCGAATGTTCGTGAACGTCGCGCGACGTTCGCCAATTTGGGTTCGCCTTAGCTGGCGCTTATTTTTGCCCTCTCACCCCAGAGCAGCAGATACATGGCAGCCAATCAGGAAGCTCTCCCTCCTGGACCACCCCCACACCCCCTGGACCACTCCCCTTCCATATATAAACTGAAGCCCTGCAGCGTTTTTTCATTCTGCCTGTGTGTGCTTGGAAGAGCTAGTGTAGGGAGAGAGCTGTTAGTGATTTGAGGAACAGTTGATAGTAACTTTGCTGGCTAGTAATCTACTTGATACTGCTCTGTATTGTAGGGACAGAACTCTGCAGGGATTTGAGGGACATTTTAGGTTAGGTAGCTTTGCTGACTAGTAATCTACCTTCTACTGCAGTGCTCTGTATGTAGCTGCTGTGGGCACTGCTTCTGATCTCATCTGCTGACTGCTGTAATAACCCAATAGTCCTTGTAAGGACTGCTTTTATTTTCTTTTTTGTTTTTTTACTTTGCTACTATAAGAGCCCAGTGCTATTAGTCTAGCTGTGTTGGGGAGTGGGACTGGTGTGCTGCTCCTCCTAGTAGTTCACCACTACCAGCACCAACCAGAGTCAAAATTGTTACAAAGTATCTTATTTGCACCTGTTAGCTGTTCTGAGCTCTCTGCCAAAAGCTAATTAAGTTAGAAACTGTTTTTTTTCTGGCTGTTCAGTTCAGAGAAAAGAGGGACTGGTTTGCTGCTCCTCCTAGTAGTTCACCACCACCAGCACCAACCAGAGTCAAAATTGTTACAAAGTATCTTATTTGCACCTGTTAGCTGTTCTGAGCTCTCTGCCAAAAGCTAATTAAGTTAGAAACTGTTTTTTTTCTGGCTGTTCAGTGCAGAGAAAAGAGGGACTTTCCAGTACAAAAGAGGGACAGGGGGTAGAGTGGTCAAAAGAGGGACAGTTGGGAGGTATGCAAGTGCCACCTAGCTGTGTGAGCTTTTTCACATTCTGTCTAAATAACAATAATAATTCCGTGTCCGTAAACATCACCTGAGTGATGTTTTTACAGCAGCAATAATATATTCCGTATCCACTACTGTATACGTTGCCCTTGCAGGCATTGTTTGCCCAGTCTTTAACCAAGTGCCACCTAGCTGTGTGAGCTTTTTCACATTCCGTGTCCAGAAACATCACCTGAGTGACGTAGTGTGATTTCTGCCCTTTACAGCACAAAACGCAGCGCTGTGTCAACAATGGATTTTTCAGATACATTTTTGCCCTTGATCCCCCTCTGGCATGCCACTGTCCAGGTCGTTGCACCCTTTAAACAACTTTAAAATCATTTTTCTGGCCAGAAATGTCTTTTCTAGCTTTTAAAATTCGCCTTCCCATTGAAGTCTATGGGGTTCGCGACGTTCGCGAACCGTTCGCATTTTTGACGCAAGTTCGCGAATATGTTCGCGAACATTTTTTTCGCCGTTCGCTACATCCCTATCGGTCGGCATATTTCTCTTGGAGTTTTAGAAAAGGCAGAGTAGAAGAGCCCCCTGGTGCCCATAGACAGCAAGTGAATGCAGAATAACTCTGACACAGGCATCATGTTTGTCTAATAGTGGCAGCAAGTCACACAGCTCTGTACAATCATTTATACCAAATTGGGGATCTTACAATAATGTCGCAAAGAGAGGTTACGGGATAAAAACAGAGTATGACAGCCCCACAATGTAAAACTTGATTGGAAGTGATATTCAAGTGATATTCGGCTGACCCAGCAGAGGTGTATCATGGGAAGAGGAGTCACTGGGTACCAGTCTATAGAGATCAAGAGCTATTGGGCATTGCAGGGAGGCTGAGGAGGTGCTTCTGTCTAAGGGCTTTAGCACACGGGCAGATTCGGGGGGATTTAGTCGCCTCTTCTTCGGGGCGACAATCTCTCCGAACTGCCTTCTAAAATAAAAAATCGCCTGCGGCAATGCACTCGCGGCGCTTGGATTTCCAGAGTTGCCCGAAGTTGCCTCACGAGGAAACTTTGGGCGACTTCGGTAATCGAAGGCTCCGAAGAAGAGGCAATTAGTCGACACGCAACTAAATCTCCCCGAATCTGCCCGTGTGCTAAAGCCCTGAGAGGGAAGAACCCTCCAACTACAACTCCCAACAACAGATGCGGTGATAAGATTTGAAGATAAACAGCAGCCAGAGAGCTGAAGCCTGGGCTGAGTGTAATAAAGGAGCCGTTACACAGAGACATATCTGAGACACTGCGACTAGAGTTGTCACCTGGCCGTTAAAAATAATGGTTGATCCCAATGTTATTAATAGGGAAAAAAGATAAATATATTGGAAGGTCAGTGATCCCAATGTTATTAATAGGGAATAAAGATAAATATATAGGAAGGTCAGTGATTCCAATGTTATTAATAGGGAATAAAGATAAATATATAGGAAGGTCTGCGGATGTTGTTCAGTACCGGGTCCAACTCCTTTAATGGGGTTGCTCACCTTTGTCAGTATGATGTAGAGAGGGATATTCTGAGACAATTTGCAATTGCTTTTCATTTTTTATTATTTATGGTTTTTGAGTTATTTAGCTTTTTATTCAGCAGCTCTCCAGTTTGTAATTTCAGTAGTCTGGTTGCTAGGGTCCAAATTCCCCTAGCAACCATGCACTGATTTAAATAAGAGACTGGAATATGAATAGGAGAGACCTGAATAGAAAGATGAGTAATAAAAAATAACAATAACAATACATTTGTAGCCTTACAGAGCGTTTATTCTTAGATGGGGTCAGTGACCCCCATTTGAAACCTGGAAAGAGTCAGAAGAAGAAGGCAAAGAATTCTAAAACTATAAAAAATAAATGATGAAAACCAATTGAAAAGTTGCTTAGAAATGGTCCTTTTATAACATACTAAAAGTTAACTTAAAGGAGACTTCAACCCAAATGTGTAAAAAAAACCCTACCTTTTGGGTTTAGTTCTCCTTCAAAGGTGAACCACCTACCACCTGGCCAGTATTTTACCGGCCTGGCTGGTAAAAATGATGCTTGATGCCAATGTTATTAATAGGCAAAAATGGCAATGATATAGGAAGGCCGGTATTTTGGCAACCCTAGAACCAACCCTTTAATACAGCAGAACTCACAGACATAGGAAGGCAGTGGAATTAGTGTAACCGATGTTGAAGCGAAGCCAAATACTCAACCTGGTAGGGAGGGAATTATTTTGAGAAGTAGGGAACACCCTGCCTGGTGAGTAAGCGGAAGGTGCCACTATCTACCGTACTGATCACCTAGGGGCATATTTATCAAGGGTCGAATTTCGAATTGAAAAAACTTTGAAATTTGAATTCAAAAAGACCAACCAAAATGAAGTCAAAGTTTTTTTTGGGTCGAATAGGTACGTTTTCAATCGAATAGGTCCGTATTCAGCCAAATTCGAATCGTTCGAAGGAATAGCGCATTCGATCAAATTCGATTCAAAGTTTTCCCCCACCAATTGACTCCAAATAGGTTCTATGGCTAAAACAGCAATTCGGCAGGTTTTAGATGGCGAATGGTCGAAGTCGAATTTTTAAAGAAACAGTACATTCGAATTTTCAAATTGTTTGCAAATTCAAATCGAATTTGGACTATTCCCTAGTCGAAGTACACAAAAATAGCTTGAAATTCGAATTTTTTCAAATTGAAAATTCACCTCGAACTTTGATAAATCTGCCCCTTATTGTTATTACATTAGAAGCTTCAGTAACTGTCAGCCCCACTGAGCTACAGTGGCAGGTCAGCTTTAACAATGGCCTTAGAGGAGATTCAGGGAGATTTTGTAGCCTGGCTACTAATCGCCTGGTCTTTTGAGCAACTATCTCCCTGAACTGCCTCAGCGTTTTTCCCCATAGGCAACAATGAAAAGTTGCAATGCGTTAATGCACACACAGCGATGCGTTTTCAATAGTTGCCCAAAGTTGCCTCAGGCGATTAGTAGCCAGGCGACAAAATCTCCCTGAATCTCCTCGTGTGTCCTTACCCTTAAGGCTAAGGCCACACTAGGCGATAGCGCCGCGATTTGACTCGCGGCGACTTTTCGCCGCGACTTTTAAGCCGCAATCGCTGGGGAAACTTTTGCGCTGGCGTCTATGGGGAATCGCCAGCGTAAAAACACACGCGGCGATCTTTTTTCTATTGTCGCTCGAAATCGCCTAGCGAGGCAATTTCGAGCGACAGTAGAGAAAAGATCGCCGCGTGTGTTTTTACGCTGGCGATTTTTCGCGATTCCCCATAGACGCCAGCGCAAAAGTTTCCCCAGCGATTGCGGCTTAAAAGTCGCGGCGAAAAGTCGCCGCGAGTCAAATCGCGGCGCTATCGCCTAGTGTGGCCTTAGCCTTAGGCAACTGCAGGGCCACCATCAGAAATCACGAGGCCCGGTACAGAAAAATTTCTGGGCCCCTAAACCCCACCCCAGATCCTGCCCACCCCACAGTAAAAGTCCACACAGACACCAGAGCTAAAAACAGTGTAACCCCTCACTCACAAGTTATAAAAAGCCATTGGTGGTCCGGGCCCCCTTATAATTTAAAAAAAAAAAATGGTGGCCAGGGTGTCACATAAAAGTTTTTAAAAAAACATTGGTGGTCAAGGCCCCGACCTATAAAAAATAATTGTGTCAAGGCCCCTCCAAAACAGTTTTCAAAAACAGGGGCCCCATAGAATACTTTAAAAAATCATTGGTGGCCAGGGGTTTAATAATAAAAAACATTGGTGTTCAGTGGAACTTACCTTAGGTTCTTCTTTAGCCTCATCTTAAGCTTAGGGTCTTTTCGCAGCTTCAGTACTTCAACTTTTTCGTGGCTTCGGGTCTTTTCTGAACGACTTTGTTTTTTTTCGGCGATGCTTTCGGGTTTTTTCAGATTGACTTTGGGTTTTTTTGGTTGTTTTCTCTGGAAAAAAGGCGCTTGCGAGGGGACATGATTAGACTTTACAAGTACATTAGAGGACATTATAGACAAATAGCAGGGGACCTTGTTACACATAAAGTGGATCACGTACCAGAGGCCTCCCCTTCAGACTAGAAGAAAAGAACTTTCATTTGAAGCAACGTAGGGGGTTCATCACAGTCAGGACAGTGAGGTTGGGGAATGCACTGCCGGGTGATGTTGTGATGGCTGATTCAGTTAATGACTATAAGGGTCTGGCCACATGAGCAGATTTGGGGAGATTAGTTGCCAGGCGACATATCTCCTCTTCTTCGAGGCCGATCACAGAACGCTTAATTTTCTAAAGTCGCCCGAAGTTTCCTCGTGAGGCATTTATCAGAAAACGAAGCGTTCTGAGTGCCTGCCCGCAGGCGATTTACATTTTAGCCAGGGGAAGGCAGATCGGGGGAGATTAGTCACCGCGAAGAAGGGAAGTTTTGTTGCCTGGCGACTAATCTCCCCGAATCTGCCCATGTGGCCAGACCCTAAGAGTGTCTTGGATGATTTCTTGGACAGACATAATATCAAAGGCTATTGTGATACTAAACTCTATAGTTAGTATAGATATGGGTATATATAATGTATGGGACAGTAGGGTATGAGTTTTCATTTGGAGGGGTTGAACTTGGGGTTGCCACCCAGGCCCGGATTTGTGGAAAGGCCACCTAGGCCCTGGCCTAGGGCGGCAGGATTTTAGGGGGGTTGGCATGCTGCCCAACCACACTGACATTGGTTTTAATTTCCCTTGCCCCAATCCCCATTGCTCTTATCCCCCTGAAGGGGACATGGGGCGACAAACGGTACCTGGCCTGTATTTTACCAGCCTGACCGGTAAAAATGATGCTTGACCCCAATGTTATTAATAGGGAAAAAATCTAAATATATAGAAAGGCCGGTATTTTTTTCCAAATAATATGGTAACCCTAGTTGAACTTGTTTCAGCACAACCTAAACTATACAACTATGTATATGTGTCCCAGCATTCTCTATTCCCTCATTTGCTACCCAGCTCACTGTATTGTCTGCTCCCCAGTTTACCATTTCCCTTCCCTGTGTTTCTCATTTTATTTCCCATCTCTGGCCAGAGATTCACTGTTTCTTCTCTGTGTTTGTGCTTCTCCTGCTCATGTTTATACTCACACATTCCATGTATCTCTTGTGGTTTCCTCTCTTGTGACTCCTGACTCCTTGTCTGTCTCTGCTTATTGTCTATCTCTGCCCTATGATTCCCCTTGATCCTTTGTGCACTGACTCTTGGCTATTGAACTTGACTTGCCTGATGTTCTTCTGTCTGGTTCAAGCCATGTCTGCCGTCAGCTTCCGACAACATTTTTTTGACCACACCCCTTTCTGTGGCCACACCCCCTAATTACCATGTTTGTTTTACAAAATTTGGCAGGTTATGAAAGTTTGAAAATATTTCTCCTTATCTAAACTGTTTTTTGTGTCTCAAAATTGTTACAAAGTAACTTATTTGCACCTGTTAGCTGTTTCTGGGCTCTCTGCTGAAAGCCAATTAAGTGAGAAACTTTGTTTCTTTTTCTGGCTGTTCAGTGCAGAGAAAAGAGGGACTTTCCAGTACAAATGAGGGACTGCGGGTTGAGCTGTCAAAAGAAGGACTGTCCCTCCGAAAAAAGGACAGTTGGGAGGTATGTGACAGTTGTTCCTTCCCTAGTGCCCTGGTGCCCGACAGTTATTCCCAAGCTGCCATGTCCCTAGTGCTCAAAGGACCAGTAACATCAAAAACTTTTTTTTTAAAAGTTTGTTAGTATACATTGAAAAAAAACATCACCAAGACAAATTAAACTTTTAAATCGCAAAGTCTTTATTAATAAATAACTTACCGAAACTCTGCTTGGCGATCCATCGTGCAGTTCTCGATTTCTCCTCCCTGCCTTCCTTATAGGAGATAGCCACGGAGGAGAAATCGAGCGCTGCACGATGGATCGTCGCCTTGTTGCCTTTCTTGAAAAGGAGTGCAAGCGGAGTTTCGGTAAGTTGGTCAGTTTCCCACCAGTCTGACCAGCAAGTAGTCAAAGTTGTCAGGAGAAAGAAAGAGGCTGATGTTCTTCTGCTTAGGGAAGATGTGAAAAAGGTTTTTAATTTTATTCCTAAACAAACGAACATCAGAGCAGCAGATTAAATAATGAATGTACATTGCAAAAGTGCTTAGAATAGCTCCCTCATTAATTTTACACTGACCTTTTTTTAAAGTTTTACTTAAAGGACCAGTAACACCAAAAACATTTTTTAAAAAATTGGTTAGTATACATCGAAAAATAAACACAAACACAAGTTAAACTTTTAAATTGCAAAGCCTTTATTAAAAAATAACTCACTGAAACTCCACTTCTGGTCCTCTTGAGAAAAGGCGACAGGGCGACCATCCATCCTGCAGCAGTTGATTTCTTCTCCCTGGCTGTCTCTCCTGGCCGCCCTATGTCTGGCGCACTCTTCTCTGCCGGCAAGATTGACAGCCAGCTTCTTCTTCTTCTCCTCCAGGCAATTCTTTATACGACAGTACTGGTACTGGTCTATGGAGCAGTCATGGTTGGCACGATTTCCTTCTGACTGTCCCAGCGGAGACGTTTCCTTTCCTCCCTTGTCGCTCTGAGCAGTGAGACTGACACGGACTACATGGCGCACAGGACACACAGTACATTGAGGAATTGTAAATTGTAGCCCAGATCTGCCAGCACTTGCGCGTAGAAGAGTGATGCGCACAATTTGTTCATTAGTACCAATAAAGCGTCGGGTCAGGGGCGAGCTCCTGTCTGGTCAGTTGTTGGTATATATCTTTCTTACACCAACCTAGCTGGTAGCCGGAGCAAGGTCTGTAAGAGTTACCCCCTGTGATTTTGGATTTTTTTCCTACGCAAGTGCTGGCAGATCCGGGGTACAATTTACAATTCCTCGCTGTAATGTGTGTCCTGTGCGCCGTGTAGTCCACGACTGCTCCATAGACCAGTACCAGTACTGTCATATAAAGAATTGCCTGGAGGAGAAGAAGAAGAAGCTGGCTGTCAATCTTGCCGGCAGAGAAGAGCGTGCCAGACATAGGGCGGCCAGGAGAGACAGCCAGGGAGAAGAAATCAACTGCTGCAGGATGGATGGTCGCCGTGTCGCCTTTTCTCAAGAGGACCAGAAGTGGAGTTTCAGTGAGTTATTTTTAAATAAAGGCTTTGCAATTTAAAAGTTTAACTTGTGTTTGTGTTTATTTTTTGATGTATACTAACCAATTTTTCAAAAAAAAAATGTTGGTGTTACTGGTCCTTTAAGTTTTCAAATGCCAAGATAATGGTTAGAATGTAATTATGCTGCAGGTGAGCTGCAGTTAAAAGGAGGGGCTGGATTGCGCCTCAGGGCTTTTTCCACCTGGAGACCTTCTGACCTTCTGACCGCCCATATTGCCTCCATTCTGATCCGATCGTCGGGCCCTAGGGAGTGGCTCATTCAATGGCTCAATTCAGCAGAGCTTTGTACAGGCAGCTGCAAATAGAACAATTAAAACTGAAATGTGATTGGCTACAATGAATTACTGCATTCGGGCAAATCTTCTCAGTATCTGCCCCCACTATCCCCAGGAGCATCTTTTCCCCATTAGGCTAGTTATTGGACAGTGTAGCATGAGTATGGGATCCGTTATCCGGAAACCTGTCATCCAAAAAGCTCCGAATTACGGAATGGTTGTCTCCTGTAGATTGCATTCTAATGAAATAATACATTTTTTAAAATGATTTCCTTTTAGTGATGGGCGTATAAATTCGCCTGTCATGAATTTGCGTGGAATTTCCACATTTTGCCGCTGGTGAATAAATTCCCGAATCTCCCGGGAAAATTTGCCTGCGCCAAAACATTTTGTACGCGTGTCCGAAAAGTCACTCGCGTCAAAATAGCGCAAGCCAACACTGTTTACTTTAAGCAAGCGACTTTTCGGACGTGGGCTTCGATTTCGATTTTCACTTATATCGTGAATTTTTCAGGAAATTCGCACATTTTTTCGGTGAAGCGAAACAGGAGAAATTCGCCCATCACAGTTTTCTTTTTCTGTGTAAAAACGTAGCTTGTACTTGATCCCAACTAAGATATAATTAATCCTTATTGGAAGAAAAACCAGTCTATTGGGTTTATTTAATGTTTATATGATTTTCTAGTAGACTTAAGGCATGAAGATCTAGACTACAGATAGATCCCTTATTCGGAAAACCTCAGGTCCCGAGCATTTTGGATAACAGGTCCTATACTTGCATAAAATACGTAATGTATTTCCTTTAGGCTAGTGGCACACGTTAAAGTTTCGGAGGAAATTAGTTGCCCAGCAACAAATTTCCTCTTCTTCAGGCGACTAATCTTTCGGAAATACCACTGGCAAGAATGTGATTCACCGCGGGATGGCATACGAATCGCTTTGGTTTTATGAAATCACCCAAAGTTTCCTCGTGAGGCATCTTTGGGCAAATCGTTAAGTATACAATCCCGCCAGTGATTCGAATTCTTGCTGGCAGGAAGGCATTTGGGGAGAGTAGTCGCCCGAAGAAGAGATTTGTCGCTGTAGTAGAAAATCATGTAAACATTATAAAAACCCCAAAAGCTAGTTTTGGTGATATTTGTTTATCCCTTGCTGGTATCTGGGTCTTAATACAATGTAACAGGCGTCGGTTCCTATCCAGGTCTGTTAATTAGACGGCTTGCAACATTGTTTCAGGTGTCAGAATCAGCAGTGCAGAGACTAGAAACAAACAGAAACTGCTTTAGTAATGAATGTACATTAGGAAGTGGCACAGAATTCCATTTTTGTTTCAACAAGCAAAACACAAACAAAGAGAACAGTTTTTTTGGGTGGAGTTCCCCTTTAAGAATGACTCCTCATCAAGATCCTTGAAATACTTGTAGTAAAGCTGATAAAAACAAGGGACAGATGGAAATCAATGTGCATTTAGTGTGTTGACAGCAGAATTCTGAGATAAACTCCCAGGCTTAAACTATTGTGTGGTTGCTAGGGGTTATTTACTCTAGCAACCAGGACACATTTTTGAAAGTCAAAACAGAAGAATAAAATATATGCAATAAAACAATAATAAGAATAAAAGCGAATAAGTCTGCCTGGGCTTTTTCTCTAAAGAATAATTTAAAAAAAATAAAGACCAATAGTAACGATTAGATCTATTTAAAAATTAATGTGAAGGTGAACTTCCTCTTTAACGTGTGGGGGATTTGCTGTTTTTGGCTCAGTAGCTACAGAACTACCCAGCATTCCCTAGGAGATTACAGACTTGCATGTAGGGATTTACATCTCCCAGAATTCCACACGAGCGATCACTTATTGCTTCTGTAGTTCTACCGCATGGAGAAGAACGTGTTAAAGGGGAAGGGCCACTGTTCCCTCCCACTGCTGGCTCCGCCCCACTCTCCTAGCTGGCAGTTAGCGCAGGGAATCCCCGATCTCCGAGCACAGACCGGGATGGCATCTGTAGGGGTTGGTGGGGTGAGCTCTCCCCTGTCCTCCTGCCTCTTCCTTGTCTGGAACCTGCTGCTCATCTCGGCTGCTCGTTCCTTCCGCCTCTCCCGGCAGTTGGGTTCAGGCCAGCGGTATGACAGTAGCACCAGCCCGGGACTCAGCTACGAGACCTACTACTTCAACCAGCAGGTAAGTCACTCAGCGACACCCTCCCCTCCCCCTGCACCCGACCTACAGCAGCTCCCTCCTCCCCTCTGCTCCTCCCACTCAATCACCTGCGCCCCAGACACCCCCCCCCCACCTGCCACATCACCTTCTGGCATCACCTGAGCCCACCCACAGCCCCATACACAGTAGCACCCACAGCCCCAGCACAAATGTAACTCTGCCCTAATACCTGCGCCCAGGCACTTACATAGTCTCCTGCACCTCCCTCTAACTCCTGCACCACCCACTAACTCCTGCACCACCCACTAACTCCTGCACCACCCACTAACTCCTGCACCATTCTCTAACCCCTGCACCATTCTCTAACCCCTGCACCATTCTCTAACCCCTGCACCATCCTCTAAACCCCTGCACCATCCTCTAACCCCTGCACCATCCTCTAACCCCTGCACCATCCTCTAACCCCTGCACCATCCTCTAACCCTGCACCATCCTCTAACCCTGCACCATCCACTAACCCCTGCACCATCCACTAACCCCTGCACCATCCACTAACCCCTGCACCATCCACTAACCCCTGCACCATCCACTAACCCCTGCACCATCCACTAACCCCTGCACCATCCACTAACCCCTGCACCATCCACTAACCCCTGCACCATCCACTAACCCCTGCACCATCCACTAACCCCTGCACCATCCACTAACCCCTGCACCATCCACTAACCCTGCACCATCCACTAACCCCTGCACCATCCACTAACCCCTGCACCATCCACTAACGCCTGCACCATCCACTAACCCCCACACTCCCAGACACTCCCATAGCACTGGCCCCTTCTCCTCCATAATCACCCACTGACATTCCCTATACAGTAGGGATGCACCGAATCCGGAATTCGGTTTGGGATTCGGTCAGGATTCAGCCTTTTTCAGCAGGATTCGGATTCTGCTGAATCCTTCTGCCCTGTATTCGGTATTCGGCCGAATCTTTTGTGAAGGATTCGGACGAATCCAAAATAGTGGATTTGGTGCATCCCTACTATACAGCCAGTCAGCCCCTCCCAGGGAATATGAAATAACTTTCAGCCCCGATTACAGATAATCTCACTTGGGTACATCAGGCGGCTCATTCATTTAATCCTCTGGATCTCCAGACTGGCAGAGTCACTGTCACCAGCCCCTACACCCCATTCTCTTCCCTCTGCTCCAGTGTCAGTGTCACCCTATTGGCTGCTGCACTAAGTACTGACCCCTCCAGCCTCCATCTGATTGGTCCATTGCTTGTAATATAGAACAGCCCCCCTGATCTGAAGCCATACAAGCCACCGATCTCTACACCCCAGGCAGGTATAAGTTACCCCTGTCTGATTATTAGTTAGTACTTAACTATGCTGAACTATAACCCTGCTCCCCAGGCAGCACATCTCTATTGGTCTTTACTAAGTGCCACCCTTATTCTAAACACCTAAACCCCATGCGCACACACAGCACCCAGTGATTGGCACCCAGTGATTGGCACCCAGTGATTGGCACCCAGTGATTGGCACCCAGTGATTGGCACCCAGTGCAGATTAAAGGGAAGCTCCTACTTCCTGGATTTCGCAAGTTGTTTTTCAGCAGCTGAATCCAGTGCCGAGTGCAAGTTACATCTGCTGACATGGGATGTTCCTCACTCACGTGTTCAGTCACATGATCTGTGCTTGGGGGTCACTTCCCTGTAACAATCCAATATTATTGGCTCTTCTGCGTGTTCCCCAGTTATCATCTGTATGTAATAAATCTGGGGGGCGGGATACAGTAACCTGAGATCTGACTCTGCTGCAGCGATCCTCCACCCGAAATATGTTTTGTTATAATGTAGCAGAAGCCAGTTCTTCTCCAGGCGTTTTATTCATCTTGTATTTCTACATTGTTTCATGAGTCAGATTTGGGGTGAGTTCCCTGGGTACCCCTGGAACTATAGCAGGGTGACTGTTACCCCAGTGTTTCTATATATATATGTGTAACCTTGTTATGAGCTAAGGGGGCCCAGTCTGAAGGCCAGTTAGGGGGAGATTTGGGGTGAGTGCTTATTTGTACCCTGGGTACCCCTGGAACTATAGCAGGGTGACACCCCAATGTTTCTATATATCTGTAACCTTGTTATGAGCTAAGGGGGCCCAGTCTGAATGTCGGTTAGAGGGAGATTTGGGGTGAGTGCTTATTTGTACCCTGGGTACTCCTGGAACTATAGCAGGGTGACTGTTACCCCAATGTTTCTATATATCTGTAACCTTGTTATGAGCTAAGGGGGCCCAGTCTGAAGGTCAGTTAGGGGGAGATTTGGGGTGTGTTTATTTGTGCCCTGGGTACCCCTGGAACTATAGCAGGGTGACTGTTACCCCAATGTTTCTATATATCTGTAACCTTGTTATGAGCTAAGGGGACCCAGTCTGAAGGCCAGTTAGGGGGAGATTTGGGGTGAGTGCTTATTTGTGCCCTGGGTACCCCTGGAACTATAGCAGGGTGACTGTTACCCCAATGTTTCTATATATCTGTAACCTTGTTATGAGCTAAGGGGGCCCAGTCTGAAGGTCAGTTAGGGGGAGATTTGGGGTGAGTGCTAATTTGTGCCCTGGGTACCCCTGGAACTATAGCAGGGTGACTGTTACCCCAATGTTTCTATATATCTGGTACTGCCACATGTCATATCTTCTGCTCTTGTTCCTTTCTTGATGCCATTAACCCTCTGTATCCCATACCAACTCACTGGGGCCCAGAACAGGACACACTTGCAATTGGCCCTTGCTTGATATAGGCAAAGCTCAAAGCATCAGTAGTGATGAGCGAATCTGTCTCGTTTCACTTTGCAGAAAATGTTCACAAAACGCATGGAAGTTAATGCCTGTTTTATGCGCGTCAATTTTTATCACTGCAAATACATTAAAGTCAATGGGTGTTTTTTTTCTTATGGCGACTTTTTTGTCATTAATGCGTTAAAGTCAATGCCATATTTTCTCCATAATTTTCCTTTATTTGTACTGTGACACCTGTTTTCTTGAACTCTATGACCAAGACAATGTGTGGAACCTTTGGAGACAGTTTCACCATGATGGTCTGATACCCTATCATTTTGCAGTTTGTCTGTACTGATTATCCGAATTTATTATTCCTCCCGCCGTGCAAAGCAACAGGAGACCAGGGACGCAACCTCCCAGTGTTCTTCAGATCTGCCCAAATGGGCTATTGGTGTTTATCCAAGTATCCATCACCAAACTGGAGAATAATCAGCCAGGTACATCCCTCCTGCCTCTGGAATTATCCAGGTGCCATTTACATCATAAACAAGAATAGATCTTCTTTTTTGCTTCATCCAGAAACTTTGGCCCTTCCGAAATTAACCACAGAGTATGTGCAGATGGGTTCAGAACCTTAGATCGTAAGCTCCACTGGGGCAGGGACTGATATCAATAATATAGTCTCTATGAAGTGCTGATTACTAATTGGTGCAGCCTCATTGGTTGGGGCCCAACCCAAGATTTTAAAACAAACCACCTTACAGCCGGCCATGCATGGAAAAAACTCCAGTGGAATGTGAATGGGAAATGGAGCAGAACGGTGCTGGGCAGAGTTCAGCTTCACGTCCTCCTAAATTTTCCCTTTAGTAATTTGATATCAGCAGAAATAACCTCAGAATGAAGTGAAGGCTTAAAGGCAACATTAAACCTCCTGCACCTCTAGGGATTAGGCAGGGCAATGTGAAAGCTTTATGGACTGCCACTTCTACATAACTCCGCCTGTTAACCAGTTGGGCACAGAATCTTGTTTTAACCCCCCATGGATTGGGATCTGTTTTCAAGACATTCACAGCTTCTCTAATGTGGGATTTATAAAGTGTAAAGAAACCAGTTTCGCTCCTAAACGTCCCATTCTCATGGAATCCCCTATAGGCTAAAGCTCACACAATGGGCCTTAAATGAGAACTAAACCCTAAAAATGAACATGGCTAAAAATGTCCTATTTTATATAGTGAACTTATTGCACGAGGCTAAAGTTTGAGCTTGTCAATAGCAGCAATGATCCAGGACTTCAAACTTGTCACAGGGGGTCACCATCTTGGAAAGTGTCTGTGACACTCACATGCTCAGTGGGCTCTGATTGGCTGTTGAGAAGCTAAGCTTAGGGCTCGTCACTAATTATCCAGCAGAAAATGAGCTTCCCTGGCTGTAATATAAGCTGATGCTACAGGTTTGCTGATTATTCAATTCTGATGCTAATTGCACTGGTTTCTGTGCTGCCATGTAGTAATTATGTGTATTAATTACTAATCAGCCTTATATTGTGACATTTCTATTCTATGTGTACTGTATATTGTGAGTGGGTCCCTAAGCTCAGTAAGTGACAGCAGCACAGAGCATGTGCAGTGAATCAGCAGAAAAGAAGATGGGGAGCTACTGGGGCATCTTTGGAGACACAGATCTTTACTGCTAAAGGGCTGTGGTTGCCTTGGGCTGGTACAGAAGCACAAAACATCATGTGCAACATTTCTAGCTTCTTCTTTAGTTTTAGTTCTCTTTTAAAGCACAGCCAGGCCCAATACTGATCAGATCCCAGGGCTCCTCAGCTTTCTGATCCGCATAAGAATTACATCTAAAATGAGTCACTGTCCCTTTTATCCGAGTTACTGTCACAAGACTTTCCGAAAGTGCCCGAAAACAGGAACGTGTTCCAAGTTTATGTTTATGTCAGAACTGGGCTTTATATAACTTCAGACAGATTAATTCAAAGCCTTTGAAATGTTTTCAATGATACTGGAAAATTGCCGAGAAGGACATTTTTCTGTTTGGGTTTATATTCCCTTTAAGCCGTTGATGTCCAGTAGAAATGTGACCCAATTGGGGCGATTGTTTGTAAGGAACCCCAGCGGAGCAGCCACACAGTGAGTCTGTTTGTTCCCCAGAGCAGTGATTCAGAGCTGTGAAACGGTGGCTCTAATGAGGCCGGCTAATGGATTTGGCAGGCTCCTAATGAAGAGCACAATAGTGCAATCCAAACAAAGGGCTTGATGAAGACAATGGAGTTTGTTTGGCAATTCAGTGATATAAGGAAGTACTTGTTTGGGGCGGCCAGTGAAATGATATATTTATACACTCTCGCACCGGGTCACACAGCAGATTTGTAACTTTCAGTCCCGAGCGGGAAACCTGCCTCATTTCCTTTCTTTTCTACCTAACTGCCAGCTTCCTCCACTCTCTTAATGAGCCTTCAAGGCGACTGTCACATTAACCCTTCAAAGGCTTAAGTACTATAGCTACAAATTCTCTTGATCCCAGTGAGTGGTTATAGATGGACCTGTGCCAATCAATCTTTTTTTTTTTTTTTTTTTTTTTATAATCTTCATAGTTTTCAAATTATTCATATTCTGCCTTGTCCCAGTCTCCAACTGAAAGAACTATCTGGTTGTTGGGGTCGCTGACCCCAAAGATGAAATTACAAACTGACCATGAGGCTTCAGTTTTATAGTTACTGCTTATCTTTCTGTTCAGCCCCTTACATTCTGCCTTTTTTTCCCCGTTCTCTGGTTACTAGGGTAATTAAGCACTAGCAACCAAATAGCAGTTTAATTCCACGGTTGGATCTACAAGCACGTAAAATGTCTGGACCGAATGCTAATTTTGATATTCACATATGAGCCATATTCACAAAGCAATGTAAACCCTGTTATATGGAATAGTGGGTGGGTGAACGCAGGTTAAGCTGGACATTAATAGGCCGATAAAACTTACCGACTCCAGACCAAGTCAGCATCATATTGGTCTGTAAATGCGGCTGACCAAACAGCCAAATATTTAGGGTAGGTCACTATAGGCTGATAGGATCTGTCTTATTAGGCCCAAGGCTTGGGTAGCCAAATTGGATTGAGACAGGGTACTGGGCACTTACCCATTCTGCATACCTACACTTAGTTCTGGTTCTGCTGCCAGTCATACGTGCAGGAGAGGGGGTGGTGTAGTGAATGTGAGTTGTCTGGAGCACCAGTGAGTAGCAAGGAAAGGTCCAATGAGCAGAAGCCTGCCTGAAAATCAGTTCTGTATCTCTGTCCTACTAAATATTTTTTGGCCTCCAGGTTGGTAGATATTTGCTTGGAGCTTCCTAACAGTTAATAGTATTTATCAGGTTTGGGAACTGATGACACTACTCAGTGGGTTGCACCACGGTGATCCAAAAGTAGATCGTAGACAGCAGTATGTGCTTCTATTTACCTGTGGCAAGGAGTTGTCCTCCAAAACGGCCTGGAAGTTGAGTTGGAAGAGAAAAGGCCATGTGGTGTGATTGTGTGATTGTTGTACCCATCTGCCTTGATTAGGACATACAAGAAGGCTAATGCATTTCGTGCCTAAATGGGCAGTAAATTAGTAAGTACCCATTTAGGTATGAAACGCGTTAGGCTTCTTGTATGTCCTAATAAAGCCTTTTTACTTTTTCAAAACCTGAGCTACTTATTTACTAGCAAATGGACCTCACCCCACTTTGAATTCTGCATTTTGAAAAATTACTTGACAACCCTTGGACTGGGGGCTGTCCCAGTGAGGGACCATTTATCATGACTTTTCTTTTTCTTCAATCTTTTCTTTCAAGTATAGAGGCATACACCACTACTTGTATGTTTACCCATCTGCCTTGATGTCTCACTGATCATAAGCACATCGTAGCCTTGAGGTCCCCAACCTTTTTTTTTACCTGTGAGCAATATTCAGATGTAAAAAGAGTTGGGGAGCAACACAAGCATGAAAAATATTCCTGGGGTGCCAAATAAGGGCTGTTATTGGCTATTCGGTAGCCTCTATGTGGACTGACAACCTACAGAAGGCTCTGTTTAGCAATACACCTGGTTTTTATACAACCAAAATCTGCTTAACAGCCTGGAATTCAAAAATAAGCTCCTGCTTTGAGGTCACTGGGAGCAACATCCAAGGGGTTGGTGAGCATGTTGCTCATGAGCCACTGGTTGGGGATCACTGTAGTAGCCCATATAACTTGTCCACAACACTTGAAATCACAGGTAGAAGTTGCAGTGTGGGACACATTTTAGCGGGTTTCCTAATCGTGACTTTTTAGATCAGTCATTTTAATGGATCAGTATCACCCGTGTAGCTCCAGGCTCAAAGATAACAAGTCCATCTCCAGTGGAGAGGTTTTATGTGTCTGGACACCAGATTTCTTGGTGTTTTGTTATATTTGTGGATGAAACAAAGAGAGGGCTCTGGAGGATTATCAGCGTTTATTTTGTTTTTCTTCTGAATTCAGAACAGAGGATGAGTTTGTTTGTCCATCTGTAGCTCTTCCCTCTTGATTAGTTGTCCATCTGCTTTCTGGAAAGGTGACGTGTGTTTCCTTTGGGATTCTGCTCCAAGTCGCTGCTGTTGGAAGAGAATTCTGCTTCAAAACATTGTTCCAAGGTGGTGGGGCGAGGCATTTATTCCATAGTTTTTTTTCCAGGTGGCTGCTGGTCCCTTGATTGCATCTGTTTGTGACACCCCCCATTGCATGTGCATACTTCATACTGCTTGGCATTAGCTTAAAGGAGAAGGAAAGTCTGTTTGCACTTGGGGGTGTTAAATGTTAGGCACCCCCAAGTGATTGTATTGACTTACCTGAAACCCCGGGCCGGTGCTCTTATTGGCAGAAAACTGCACCAGCCCGGGATTTTTCTAGCGACCACCACGGAGAGATCTTTTTCCGGCTTCTATAAATTTCCCCGGGCAAATGCATGCGCAGTAGAACGAAATAGCTAACTTTTTAGTTAAAGTTCGCCTTTTTGTTCTACTCCGTATGCGTAACCGCGTGAAGAAAGAGGAAGCAGGAAGAAGATCGCTCCGTGGTGCTCACTGGTATAACCACTTTCCTTCTCCTTTAAGGGCAAGAGACACATGCTCAGATTCGGGGAGATTACGCGATTAATCTCCCGAAACTGCCTCCCGCCGGCTAGTATGTAAATCGCAGCTGGGATGGCAATCGATGCACATCGTTTTCCGAAGTCGCCCGTAGTTGCCTCATGAGGAAACTACGGAAAATGAAGCGCTCTGCCAGCTATTTAGATTCTAGCCAGCGGGAGGCAGTTTGGGGAGATTAGTCGCCCCGAAGAAGAGGCGATTTATCGCCGGGCAACTAATTCTCCCCGTATCTAATCATGTGTCTCTGCCCTAAAGAGGAACCAAACACCCTCCACCCAATTATTGTGCAATTGCTTGATCACTTTTCCTATTTCTAAATTTTCTTTTAGTATTTATATGATATTACCAGTTTTACACGTCTAATATATTGACATTAAACCCCAGCAGCTGCTGTTGTGTATTGGGTGCTTGCTATGAAACCATACAAATACTTACTCCTGCACCCTCTTTTCTTTAAAAGGCGCACCATCCAGGGGTAGTTTTCTGCAAGGCACACAATTTTGGGTCCTGACCCATAGCTTACATAGCAATTACTGAGCTAGAAGCTTGTTGTTGGAAGTAGTGATGTGTGGGTCAGCCCAGCATTGTGGAACCCGTAGGTTGGGCATGTTCTGAGCAACTTTTGATAACGAGAAGAGTATGAGATCTGCTGCACTGATCGATTTGGGTTCGGGGTGGAAAAAATTGGGTTTGGGTTGGGCGTGGGTTGTATTTTCGTCGTCCTGCACTTCACTAGTTGGAACTGGTTAGTTACAGATGAAAGCTTCAGGCATTAACATTAAACAAGAAGAGAGATGGGGAGATTGCACATTTGCTTCCCTAGTTACCCCTGAAACTCAACTTGAAGGTCATGTAGGGAGAGATTTTTACCTAAGGCCAATGTTTTCCTGTATCTCTAACCTTGTCATGAGCAAAACAGGGGCCCTGATCAAAGGTTGGACCTAACCCCTGTACTACATAATAGCTTAGGATCCAAGTAATTGTATTGATTGTTCTCTTTGGCTGTCATGCCCAAGGGTTTGCGGAGGGGTGGGATTGACCTGGAAAACAATGAGGTGGCACCGTGTGGGCGAGGTGAGGAAATCCTTCTTTCCCTTTATCTCTGCAAAATAAGGAAATGGATGAGACAGGATGAGCATGAGTGGGGGGGTTTCTTACTCATTGTGTAAAGCAGAGAACTACTGAGAGGTTCCGCAGTCCTTCACTGGTTTCCTTGCAGCAACCGAGGCCTCGCCAACACCCTTGTTTTGGAATAATATCACTCTCAATGAGTTTCCCAGATGTCTCTTGTTAGCCCTGCTGCTTTAATTGCCCTAGGAACCCTGGTGTCACGCGTTAAAGAAGCGATAAATCCATTAGCTGCTTAAATGATCCTTTACAGCAGGCAAGCCAAGCTCAAATGCCATCAGGGGGTCAAAGAAACAGAACTTCCTGAGGGTCTCATTACTTGTAGGGGAGGGGGGGAGGAAGCAACAAGGGGATTAAATACCTCTTATTCCTTTTTAAGCTGTCATTATATTATTTAGTGAATGCATTTGAATTTGCTCTAATCCCTGAATTCAAAATAAGACCATGAAATTTAAAAAAAAAAAACCTGCCAAACAATATAAAATCCCCCTAGAGCAGAGCAAATGATAAGGAGCAATATTTTGTTTAGAGCCAGACACATGCTTGCTTTACAGCACTGTAGAATAAGAGGGCTCTTAGCTTGCCATTGTTACTGTTCAGAAAATCATTCATGGAAAATAATTTGTTTAATTCATCCAAAATTGTTGGGTCCAAAAAAGGATTTTAAGGATTGTTATTCTTCAAATATTTCGCTATTCTTCTCTGCAGGAAGCCCTGTCTTGTTTCTGGGGGTGATAACAGCTGATTAAAAAAACCCCCAAAACTATCCATTTTATTATGGCTACACTGAGGTTGTTTTTATGTGGAATTATGCCGATTAGCCCTGGATATCTAAAACACATGGTTGTAGATTACTTTTGCCAAAATTGAACCTGATTTGTGCAGACTTTATAACAGTGACAATTTCCATGTTTGTACAGGTCGACCACTTTGGTTTTTATGAGGATTCCACTTTCAAGCAGCGCTACTTAGTCTCTACCACCCACTGGAAGAAACCCGGGGGTCCGATATTGTTCTATACTGGCAATGAAGGAGACATCACTTTGTTCTGTAATAATACAGTAAGTACAGGGTGGGGCAGTGCCACCAGTGAGCTTTGATTTTGGTAGGTCTTTACCTGGAGTTCCTATTGCTGATATTGTGGACCTCCTTGAGGTTAAACAGGTTTTTAACTCCTTCACACAAGAAGCCCATCAAAATAATCTTTCTTCTTATCTAAACTAGCCATTAATAAAAGGAATCTGTGTTAACGAACATCTATATGACTGTCCGTTGGTTTTCTCTAGGGGTTTATGTGGGATGTCGCTGAGGAGATTGGAGCCATGTTGGTATTTGCAGAGCATCGCTATTATGGAGAATCCATGCCCTTTGGAGATTTGGCATTCAGTGTAAGTAGCTTTACGTGGCACACAGTCAATGGGAGGGCAATGAAATTTTAGCATGTGGTTCAAATCCAATGGATGCCTGAGAGGAGCAGGACAAGCTCATGGGCTTCACCCATATTGTTAAGTGTATTTTCACACTGTTTTTTAGGATCCCAAACACTTAAACTACTTGACATCAGAGCAGGCCTTGGCCGATTTCGCCATTCTACTGAGATACTTTAAAGCCACCACGGAAGGAGCTCAGGACAGCCCAGTCATTGCCTTAGGTGGATCCTACGGTGGGATGCTGGCTGCCTGGTTTAGGATGAAGTACCCAGACGTGGTTGTGGGGTAAGTTGATGGGACTCTGAGCTTGTTTAGGAGAAATAATCACTTTTTTTCCCAGGGACAGAGCACAGCTGTGGAAAAGTGATATCGGAGCTAAGTGCCGTGACTAATGACACCCAGCCGTGAGCAATGAATTGGCCATGCTGCATGCCGTTCTCTTCACATGTCAATAAGGGCTGACAACATGGTTAGAAACATGCAGGGTTAGCAGTCCAGTGCTTCAAAAAAAATATCCAACAAAAAAGGGGGGGGTCTTTATTAGAAGCAACAGTGCACAAATTCTTTGTCAACACAACCAATACCTGTATCTCTGCGAATGAACTTTCCCTCTCACCCTAAATTACCATCAAACTTTGTTTCTATGAAATAGACAGTCTTTCTGAAATCTCAGTGCTACTGGAATTAGGCAGGGCCCATCCACACCCATGGCTCTGGGCCCCCTTTAGTGGTGTCAGCCCCTCAGTTTGGAGACCTCTGCTCTAGAAAGATGCTCCAATGGGGGGTGAATGAGGCCCTTCTTCTATACCCATTTCATTGGTTTAAAGTTTGTTTTAAATTTTTGGTGGTCCCTCACTCCATGTATTTCAGAGTATCTTCAACAGAGTAGCAGCCCCGTCAAGCCACGAAACTTCCAAATCAGCTTAAAAGTAAATTCTGGAGAACCACAGCAATTTCAGTGTATACAATACACTGAAATTGCTGTGGTTCTCCAGAGTTTACTTTTAAGCCATTTCCTTGGTTCTCATGCTTGGACCCTCTACAATTCAGGGCACTCCAGTGGTATATGTGGCCTCAGAATATATGTTTGTATGGTAAGATCTATTTAAAGCCCCAAAATCAGTTAGTGTGACGAATCAACAGGAATGTTTCAAAGGCAGAGATTTAATTAAGAGCAGAAACAAATTCTTGGAGAGACTTTTGTTTCCAGCAGGGGAGTGCAATTTTACAAAGGGCCACCAAAGGACCCCCAATTTCCAAGAGTGATATTCTGAGACAATTTGCAATTGGTTTTCATTTTTTACTTGTGGTTATTTAGCTTTTTATTCAGCAGCTCTCCAGTTTGCAATTTCAGCAGTTTGGTTGCTAGGGTGCAAATCACTCTCTACGTCATACTAGTTAATTCAATGGTGAACAACCCCTTATGACTCTACTCTTCTTTCTGTCCTTCAGGGCCATTGCATCATCCGCCCCTATCTGGCAGTTTGAGGATTTAGTGCCTTGTAATGAATATTACCAAATTGTGACGAATGACTTTAAGAAGAGCGGGCCTGGATGCTCAGAAAGTGTCCGGAATTCGTGGGCAGCCATTAACCGGTTGGCTGAAACAAGTAAGTGCCAAGTCTCTCAAAGCAGGCAAGATTTTCGTTAAGGATGAGTAAGAGAGTTTGTTAAACTCAGAAAACTAAGCAGAGGGTGGGACAAGGCAGCTTGCAGGGGATGGGACAGGAAGCCTGCCACTCAAGCAGTGGGTGGGACTAGAACATTGTGGCAGTTTACAGGGGGTGGGACTGGAGGTCTGCATCTCAAGCAGTGGGTGGGACTAGAACACTCTGGCAGTTTACAGGGGGTGGGACAGTAAGCCTGCTTCTCAAGTAGTGGGTGGGACTAGAATACTCTCATGGAAGTTTACAGGGGGTGGAGCAGGAAGTCTGCAACTTAAGCCGTGGGTGGGACTAGAACACTTGGATGGCAGTTTACAGGGGGTGGAACAGGAGGCCTGCATCTGAAGCGGTGGGTGGGACTATAACACTCTGATGGGAATTTGCAGGAGGTGGTAAATTAAGGTTCATCATAATTCCACAACAAATGGATAATCCAGGCCTGAGGCTTTAGATTCCATTCATATTTCTGCCTCTCCTTCATGTATTAGGTGATGGGCTGCAGTGGCTCTCCAACGCTTTCCACTTGTGCTGCCCCCTAAAGAACAAGGAGGATGTTGTGGGCTTCAAGGGTTGGCTGAGTGAGACGTGGGTGAGCTTGGCCATGGTGGATTATCCTTATCCCGCCAGCTTTCTGGAGCCTCTGCCTGCTTGGCCTATTCAGGTAAGGGTATATAGGTAAACTATGCAAAAGCCAAACCTACCCTTTAATTCTCACTGGCTCCACAAGCTACAGGGCTGGAATTATCCCAATTCTGAAGAATGACATTCATTTTGCTTTTATTCCATAACTTGCATGCAGGTAGTTTGCAAATTCTTGAAGAACCCCAAGAGCGGAGACAAGGATCTGCTGCAGGACATATTCCAGGCTGTGAATGTTTATTATAATTATACCGGCGACTCCCAGTGCCTTAATACCTCTCACACTGCCTCCGGGAGCCTCGGGGACCTGGGCTGGAGTTACCAGGTAATGACTGGGGGTGAGGAACAGGCCAATTATGGATCTATGGGTCTCTGTGGGACACAATTCTGGGGGCAGTAGTACCAGGGATTTTGTTGATGGATAAGTGGATGTAGGGGATCACCAATTTACATTCACCCACAAGTTCATAGCACAGGCATGGGACTTGTTATGCAGAATTCTCAGGACCTGGGGTTTGCTGGATAACGGGTCTTTCCATAACTTGGATCTCCATTCCTTAAGTCTACTAGAAAATCATATAGATATTAAAAAAAACCAATTGGCTGGTTCTGCTTCCAATAAGGATTAATTATATCTTAGTTGGGATCAAGTACAAGCTAGTGTTTTATTATTACAGGAAAAAAGGTAATCATTTTTTAAAATGTGAATTATTTCATAATAATGGAGTCTATGGGAGACGGCCTTTCCGTAATTCTGAGTTTTCTGGATAACTGGTTTTAGGATAACGGATCCTATACCTGTATATTAAAGAGTTTGTATGTACAATGATATCATGGTGGGGATAGTTGGCCAAAAAATTTGCTTTTCACTCCTGTTTATTGTTCTTGATTGCCATCTAGTGGCTAAGTATGAGACGGCTTTAGTTTGGCCGAATCCTAGATTTGTCCCTATTAAAAAATTAAGCAAATTCAGATCCAAAGAATATTTAAAGATGTATTAATTGATCTTTAAAACAAGAGAGATTTCAGAAGATATTAGTCCCATTGGCACAGATCCTATCTGATCCCCATTGTAAGCAGCAGCCCTGTCCTGCTTTATGGCAGCTGAGATTCTATCTATCTGTATAACAGAACATTCTGTCCCAGTGGCTGCACAGATCCTATCTGATCCCCATTGTAAGCAGCAGTCCTGTCCTGCTTTATGGCAGCGGAGATTCTAGCTATCTGTATAACAGAGCATTCTGTCCCAGTGGCTGCACAGATCCTATCTGATCCCCATTGTAAGCAGCAGTCCTGTCCTGCTTTATGGCAGCTGAGATTCTAGCTATCTGTATAACAGAGCATTCTGTCCCAGTAGCTGCGCAGATCCTATCTGATCCCCATTGTAAGCAGCAGTCCTGTCCTGCTTTATGGCAGCTGAGATTCTAGCTATCTGTATAACAGAACATTCTGTCCCAGTGGCTGCACAGATCCTATCTGATCCCCATTGTAAGCAGCAGTCCTGTCCTGCTTTATGGCAGCTGAGATTCTAGCTATCTGTATAACAGAACATTCTGTCCCAGTGGCTGCACAGATCCTATCTGATCCCCATTGTAAGCAGCAGTCCTGTCCTGCTTTATGGCAGCTGAGATTCTAGCTATCTGTATAACAGAACGTTCTGTCCCAGTGGCTGCACAGATCCTATCTGATCCCCATTGTAAGCAGCAGTCCTGTCCTGCTTTATGGCAGCTGAGATTCTAGCTCATTGGCTGTACTGTACAGAATGGTAACCTGGTTTATATGTGCCCCAGGCTTGCACAGAGATGGTGATGCCTTTCTGCTCTGATGGGGTGACTGACATGTTTGAGCCCCAGTCGTGGGATTTTCAGGCTTTCTCTGATGATTGTTACAAGCAGTGGGGAGTGAGGCCTCGGAGCTCATGGATTACAACAGTGTACGGTGGAAAGAACATCAGCTCACACAGCAACATCATATTCAGGTATGAAACTAGCGACCACTCGCTACAGAGTAACACACATATATCTTTATGCTTTTATTTTTTTTATTAAAATATGATTCTTTTTGTGCTTTCATTTTTATAATCTCATTACATTTTAATTGTAATATTTTGTCTGGGAGTATTGTAGCCCCATGAAAGGAAAACGATTGCCCCTCTCACATGCTCTGGTGCTACTTTGTCTCCTGTTTGGCCCCTTTGTACTTATGCAAGCAACCCATGTTCATAGTGCATTTATGTGGTCCAGCTTTAGTATGACTTCCCCTTATATCAGCAGGAACAGCCCCCTGTACAGAGAGATCCCATAAAACTATGGCAGTATAGGTATTCCTCTGTACTAAGCACAATTCAGCAGGAACAGTCCCCTAAGTTTGCTCATAGTCTGTACAGAGAGATCCCATAAAACTATGGCAGCATAGGTATCCCCTGTACTAAGCACAATTCAGCAGGAACAGTCCCTAAGTTTGCTCATAGTCTGTACAGAGAGATCCCATAAAACTATGGCAGCATAGGTATCCCCTGTACTAAGCACAATTCAGCAGGAACAGTCCCCTAAGTTTGCTCATAGTCTGTACAGAGAGATCCCATAAAACTATGGCAGCATAGGTATTCCCTGTACTAAGCACAATTCAGCAGGAACAGTCCCTAAGTTTGCTCATAGTCTGTACAGAGAGATCCCATAAAACTATGGCAGCATAGGTATCCCCTGTACTAAGCACAATTCAGCAGGAACAGTCCCTAAGTTTGCTCATAGTCTGTACAGAGAGATCCCATAAAACTATGGCAGCATAGGTATTCCCTGTACTAAGCACAATTCAGCAGGAACAGTCCCCTAAGTTTGCTCATAGTCTGTACAGAGAGATCCCATAAAACTATGGCAGCATAGGTATCCCCTGTACTAAGCACAATTCATGAGGTTCATCATCTTATGAATAACATGGGGATCTCATAGTTTTATGGTCCTTAATAAACCTTTGATAAGTATCCTGGGCTGACCGTATTTTCCTTTGCAGTAACGGCGGTTTGGATCCATGGTCGGCCGGGGGTGTAAAGGAGAGCTTGAGTGACTCCTTAATCTCCATTATGATTCCTGAAGGGGCTCACCACTTGGATTTACGCTCAAACAATGCCTATGACCCCAAGTCTGTGCTGCTGGCTCGCGGGCTGGAAGTGGAATATATGAAGAAATGGATTGTACAAGCAAGAAATGGGAAGGACTAAAGACTTTGTGCTGATGATGATCCGCTTGACGGACACTTGGTCTAAATGATCATTGGCTGCTGATAATCCCTGTGCTGTTAATGATGAGTGTGATTGCTTTCCCAAATACCTATAGCAAGACACACACTCATGTGGTTTAATCCCTTCTACGTAGGGGTATCAAACCCTGTTTATTGCCTGAGCAGTCATACATGGAGCCGGAAGTGTGTGTGTGGGGGGAGGGGGTTAAAATAGGGAAGTAATTTTTAATTAAGATGGGATTTAAACACAAAAAAAAAAGAATTTTGGTTCAACAGCTGTCTATAAATGTCAAAGTCCGCAACGCAAGGGTTAACTGCCTGCAGATAGCGCAAAGTTCAGCTGAACCCAGATAACAGCAGTCTAAAACTACAAGTATGTTAGAAACCAATGCCCAGAGGAGCATGCTGGGTAAGTTTTCATCAATGTCTAATGGAGTTAAATGCCCTTTCATTAACTAATTCATAATTCTCTATTATCGTTAGGGATATAGTTATGAAGGGGAAACTCAGGTTTAATTTGGTGTAAGTGGATGTTTTTACATTTTGTTTAGGTGAGGCAGACATTGCATGTTTTACGGGTATTTTGCACCTGGGAGGGGGCAGCCAGTTAACAGACCGTCAGGGATAAAGGGGTTAATGGATATGTAAACCTTCAAATAAGTGAATTTAAAATTGATGAGGAGGCTAGTCTGAGCACTTTTGCAATATACATTCATAATTTAATATTTTTTCATTTCAAGATATTAAGGGATACATGTCCTGTTAATATGAATGAATTTTGTTACAACAGCGCCACCTGCTGGTCAGTTTCCCACCAGTCTGACCAGCAAGTAGTCAAGGAAGTTGTCAGGAGAAAGAAAGAGGCTGCTCTGATGTTCTTCTGCTTAGGAAAGATGTGAGAAAGGTTTCTAATTCTATTCCTAAGCAGAAGAACATCAGCCTCTTTCTTTCTCCTGACAACTTCCTTGACTACTTGCTGGTCAGACTGGTGGGAAACTGACCAGCAGGTGGCGCTGTTGTAACAAAATTCATTCATATTAACAGTACATGTATCCCTTAATATCTTGAAATTAAAAAATATTAAATTATGAATGTACATTGCAAAAGTACTTAGAACAGCCCCCTCGTTAATTTTACACTGACTTATTTTAAAGGTTTATTTATCCTTTAATGGGGGTATAATCGCCCCCCCCCCCTAACTTTACAATCACTTTAGAATAAAACATTGAATTATTTAACCCCAACATCAGACTCAGGGGTTTACCTTAGCGGCATCTGTGGTTTAAACCAATCCGTGCTCGTTTTCGGGCTTGAAAGGAAGCATCTGATTGGCTGATATGAGATACTAGACCTGGAGGTCTGCCCTGTATTGACGTGCCACAGCCATTTGACCTTCAGATGATGTTAAAATACCTACGCTAGAGAGTTGTAGTTCACCGATATCTGGAGAGATACTGGTGTCGGACAGTAAAATGCTGTAATGCCTGCTGTCTTTATCTGAATGTGGTGCAAACGAATTTGTAAATCAATGTATAAAATATAATCCGACAGAGGACTGGATCCTTGTATGTGGCACGTGCTCTGATATTGTGCCTATATTTAGTGGCAGCTCTTGTACATTCCCCCCTATCTGATAAAGGGAACACAAACAATACTCAGATTAGGGGGGCACCAAGTTCCAAGTATGCAGTGAGTATAAAAAATGGTAAAATACTGAGACCAATCCGTAAAACTCATCGTAGCTGGGAAGGGTCAGTGACCCTGGCAACCAGTAACTGTGGCGCTAGATTTGTGTCTCTTTTTTTTGCTTGATCTACTAGCGTTTCTGTTCAGCACCTCTGCCATTTATCTTGCAGTTTTTCAGACAGGCCACTGCTTGGTTGCTAGGATGAGTGGGACCATAGCAACTGGTAAGTGAAATGAATAAAGCAATTAGAGTAACAGTCATAACAGTAAATCAACACAAAAAATAAATAAAACTCAAAGGTTCATGGCAGGCTATCTTACAGTTCCATTGCCTATAACAAACTAAAATTGTAATTTGAAGGTGAACCCCCTTTCCTCCCTATGGGGAACCAGTGGCAGAACTACCGAGGCACCAGGGCCTGGCCCCACAGGGTATAGTAACCTTACTGGGGGGAACTACACGATTATAGTGTGTGCCTATGATACCATTATGAACACTTCAAATTGCACATGCAGGATGTCTCTATACTTTTTCCACGCTCTCAGCTCGTTGTTGTTTTGGCATCATCCCCACCCTAAGAATTTCTTGTGGACAAGACTTCGAAATGTTACTGATTAATAATTGACACATTACATTTTGTATGTTTTCATTAATAAATTCTGATTTAAAAACCCAGCAATCATGTTTTCTTTAAAATTACAAACAATTGCAAAGGGTAAACTGCAATTCTGCTCTAACATAAAATAATGACTAGGCACAGCGGAGACTGCTATGCGATGATCTGAATCCACTTTCTGCAGTGACCTTGCCGGCATGTCTGGGGTTAATGCAATAATCTAAATTCACTTTCTACAGTGACCTTATCGGCATGACTGGGGTCAATGCAGTGCTTTGAATACGCTTAATACGGTGACCTTACTGGCATTTCTGGGGTTAATAAAATGCTTTGAATCCACTTGCTACAGTGACCTTACAGGCATGTCTGGTAGTTAATGCGATGCTTTCAATCCAATTTCTACAGTGATCTGACTGGCATGTCTGGGGTTAATGCAATGCTCTGAGTCCACTTTCTACAGTGACTTTAATGGCATGTCTGGGGACTGAGACTTTACAAGTGTGTCTGGGGTTAATGCAGTGCTCTGAATTCACTTTCTACAGTGACCTTATCAGCATGTCTGAGGTTAATGCAATGCTCTGAATCCATTTTCTACTGAGACCTTACGAGCATGTCTGGGGTTAATCCGATGCTCTGAATCCACTTTCTAAAGTGACCTTACCGGTATGTCTGGGTTTTTGAATCCACTTTCTAAAGTGACTTTACCGGCATGTCTGGGATTAATGCAATGCTTTGAATCCACTTTCCACAGTGATCTTACCAGCATGCCTGGGTTTAATGAAATGCTCCAAATTAATTTTTGTACAGTGATCACCATTTTTACCAGTGATATTAGGTCGATGGCAGAACGGGTGCTTTGTCGTCCACAATTAATCTCGGCTACTGTGGGAGACAAAATGTCCCTGGTTTCTTCTCCCCGGCTAACATGCAAATCACTTCTGTTGAAACATACGCTGCGCGGCTACTTTACGAAGTAGCCAAACGTTTTCTCACGAATTTACGCCTCTGTTTCCCCAACGGTGATTCTGCTGTGGTCCCGGGTGACGAAACATCCCATCTGTCATTGCTCTAAGTGGTATGTCTGGGGTTAATGCAATGCACTATGGGAAGTGATAAAAATGCCGAAGGCTGGTTTCAATGTCATTCGGGGAAAAAAAAGTTTTCTCTGCTGAATGTTGTTACTCTGTGGCTCCACCTAGTGGCAGAATACAAATATATTTCATAATATTAAATATTATACAGAAAAAGAGTTACCAAAAACAAAATGAACAATGCATTTAATTATATTTAATTGGATAAAGTATTATTTTCCCAAATGTAACCACTGTGTGGTCAAATAATTGTGGGATGATAGGGACTTGCTATACCCCTGAGCAGCCACTAGAGGCCTCTGTTACACCCCCTTGTACACTACACACTGATGGGAGGTATGAGTCTACATGGATCATTGTGGCTAAATGTTGCTTTAATGCCTAACTTTAACTCTTTGGGTGCCAACAAGCTTTCAGCTGAATGTAAAACAAAAATAGAAAGAAACTTGGGTTGGAAGTACCTTTTAAGAAAAAAGGGAGTAGATAAACGCTCCTCAATCTCATAGAGTGTAGGTGTCCAACATCCCTTGCTCTCTGCTGGCTCATGTACCATATAGTAATTTCTCACTGCACATATAGTGATTCCAGGTAACACAAGGGATTGCTGGGAAATTGGGTGACACCAGCCTGGGGTCCCAAGTTATATGGGTGTTAATGCAATAACATTTACTAACCAACTGCCGACTGTTTGCTATGGGTTACTGGGGCTACACAAACTGTGTTTTAAGACTCCATGTAAATCAAGGCTGTAAACCTGAGCCTCTGCTTTTATATATATATATATATTTTTTTTTTTATATAGAGCCTTCCTAATAACATCTCAGTCGCCAGCAGGGGGTGCTGCAATAAAGTGCAAGGTCCTGAGTTATCGAGGGAACCCGCTGAATTCCTTGGACTGAACAATTTCTGCACCATTTATTTATTATTCAGACAGACAATTGCCTCCCCTGTGGGGCAAGAATACCCTGCTGATAATAATATTAATTCCATCAACAAACAGCGGGAGTTTTGTGTGAAGGGATACAAAGAGCGGCCTCCCACCTGGGCAGGGCGATAATAAAACACTAATATTCACAATTATCCCTCTATCAGCAAGGGAGGTGCACGAGAAGACCTCAGCCCATCAGCTAAGCATCATCATCATCAAGCGGTGAATGGAAGGAATATACACACGGATATACTCAGTAATGACGCCTGTGTCCTTTATACGAATGGAGTTTGCCTTAACCCTTTCACTGCTGGACAGTCGTCCGATTTCATTCACATTACATAGCTGCTGATTTTTGAAAAAATTCTGCTCTTTCACAAAAGGCTTGGCAATATATGACACAGTGACCCCAGCAATATATGAACACTACGAGACCCCATAGATATATGATCACAGTGACCCGATCAGTCAGTTAATAAGTGATGAGGACACATGAAGACCCACGACAGTATGTTTTACTAGTAGCCACACGTGATCCAGCTCATATATGAAACAGAGTGGACTCATCCGAGATTATTTTAATGGTAACACGCGATGGACCCTCAGTAATATATTGACAATCAGGTAATCTGAGACCCCAGTAAATTGTATGAAACAGAGAACCGCAGTCAATATAGATAGCAGGAGACAGAGACCCAGTAATATACTGACACAAAAGTGACGCGGCGAGTAATATATGAACATAATGAACCCAGTAATATACATGAACACATGAGATCCACAGGCTGAATAATTATGACATAATGACCGCTAAGTTAAATAGTATTGACGGCAGAGTACCCATGTAGATATATTTGACACAGGGAGGACCCTAGGTAATTATATGACACATGGGGGTGACTACCAGTAATTATAATGGCAAATGACGAGCCACCCAGTAAATTATTGAACACAGAGACCCCATAATGAGTATGATGAACAAGTATTATGAGCAGATATCAATCACTCATTTTCACACAGAGACCAGCCAGTCATATTATACATAGACGCCCAGTAAATATATGAAACCAACGAACCCGCCAGTGAATATATGACATATATGTGACCCCAGTATGATAATGACAAGAGGACCTCAGGATAGTATATGACACAGAGACCCAGTATGGAATCTATGGAACACAAAGATATGGGGCAGTGAAAGCTAGAATAATCTAGTATGACCCGAGACATACTCTATAATAGTAAATGACTGACGTTGACCCGTAATAATATGACATCATATGCACCCGCAGTAATATATGGCACTCAAGAGACACCATAGGCCAGTAATATGATATCGACATCAATGACCGCCAAGTAATTATTATGACAGCAGAGACCTCCATTATATATGACACAGTGGGACCCCAGTAATAATAGGAGATCACATACATGACAAACTCTATATATATGAATACAGAGTACCAGTAATCATAAATGGACAAGCATGACCAGAGCCGAGTAATAAATGACACACGGAACCCCAAGTAATATATGTAAACAAGTAGAACCCCAGTAATATATGACACAGTCTGGGACCTCTCTCGCAGTAATAATATGACATAATGACCCACGCCAGTTAAGATATGGACGGGCAGAGACCGCCACCAGTTAATATATTGGTACGACAGGGGAGACCTCAGTAATTATATGAACACAGGGTGACCCAGGTAATATACGTTACAATAAATGACTCGGCCAGTATATAGTGACACAGAGACCTCAGTACATATATGACAAGAGGACCATCTCAGTAATATACCATGACCACAGAGACCCAGTAATATATGAAAACATAATGAACCCCAGTAATATATGACCAGAGACTCCACAAGACTGGCAAGTAATATATGACACAGAGACCCCAGTGAATATATGACTACACGTGACCACCAGTAATATATGACATAATGCTGCAGTAATATACATGACACAGGAGACCCTCCAGTAATATAGACAAATAATGAACACCCAGTAATAATGGACGGCAGAGACCCCAAGTAAATATATGACATAAGACCCAGTAATATCATGGACAACAGAAACCAGCACGTAAATATAATGTACACGAGGACCAGTAAGTGATATGACAGCAGTGACCCCCAAGTAATATATGAACATAATACGCCCAGTAATATTATGACACACGAGACCCCAGTAATATAATATCATATGACCGCGTAATATATGACACCAGCAGAGGACACCGAATAATATGAACAGGACTTAGAAACCAGGTATTATATTGACATAATTTGACAGACCAGTAGTAATAATATGACACAGAGATCCCAGTACATATATGACACAGATAGCCCCCAGAATATATGACACAGTGACCCCAGTAATATATGACACAGAGACCCCAGTAATCTATGCACAACAGTGATCCCGCAGTAATATACCTGACACAATGACCCCAGTATATATGACACAGAGAACCACCCAGTCAATAAAATGACACAAGAACCATATGTAAAATGACACAGAGACCTCCAGTAATATATAGACAACTGCGACGCACCCAGTAATAACGAGTGACACAATGACCCACCTAGTCATATAACGTGACCAGAGCCCCAGTAAATATATGACACAAGTGACCCTCCAGTTAAATCGAATATGACATAAATGACCACCAGTAATATAGTGAAACAGGACGCTCGAACCACGCAGTAATATGCACGAATGACCCAGTAAGTTAAATGACACAGAGACCCAGTAATATATGACACCACGGAGACCCCATAGTAATAGTATGAACAGACAGTGACGCCCAGTAATATATTGCATACATGACCCCGAGTAGAATATGACGCAGACACCCTCCAGTAATATACTGGACACAGAGCCCAGTAATATATGACAGTGACGCCAGTAATATATGACATAAATAGACCCAGGAAATACTATGACACAGAGACCCCTAGTCAATATATGAACAAGAGACCTCCAGGTAAATGCTCTATGACACAGAGTACCCCAGAATATATACTGACATTAATGACCCAGTAATATATGACACAGGAGACCCCCAGTATATATATGACTCCCAGGAGACCCCAGTATATAATGACACAGTGACCCCAGTAATATATGCAATAATGTACCCAGTAATTGTATGAAACAGAGACCTCCAGTAATATATGACTACATAATGACCAGTATATATTGACACAGAGACCACCAGTAATATATGACAAGAGACCCAGTAATTACTATGACACAGTGACACTCGCCTATCTCAAGTCAATGATGGACATCGAATACCGACCCACATGTAATATATTGACACAGGACCACCAGTAATATACTCTGGATACGATAATGATCAAGTAATATAAGTAGGCGCATAGGAAGTACCCCAGTTAATATATGACAGTACTTCTGTTTTATGAATACTAAGCAAGTTCAATAATATTGTTACACACGACAGGGAGCATTAATACTGATTGAAACAGAGTGATTCTCTGTTATTATAATGACAACATATTGGACCCCAGTAATGATAGCCTGACATGTGTCGTAGTGGGGGAGGACCCACCAGTACTGGTTAGTGAATGACACAAGTGACCCTATGTAATGATAAATTTGGAAACAGAGGTGACGCAAACTGCTCAGTAATATTTATGACACGAATGACCAATCAAGCCATGAATATAATGACAACCAATCATAAGAGACCCCAGTATGTATGAAAACAGTAGACCGCCGGTAGTTATAATTGATCACAGGACCCCAGGTAATTATATGAACGGGACCCCCAGTAATATATGACATATATGACCCCAGTAATATGAACGAGACCGGCCACACAGTAATATAATGACATACATGGACCCCAGTAAGTGATAGATGACGCTAGAGACAATCAGTATATATATGACACTAGATTGACGAACAAGCCAGGTAATATACGCTGACACAGTGGACCCCAGTTAAATATATAGACAGATCGACCCCAGAAATATATGCACAGAGAGGACGCCAAAAAACCAGTAGATAGCAATGACACAAATGACCCCAGATAATAAATGGTACACAGGAGACCACCCGTAATATATGGACAACAGAGACCCCAGTAAATAATGATCCAAATGACTCCCGTAGTGATATCGACTACAAATGCAGAACTCTCAAAGAGACCGACCAGGTTAATTATATCACACAAGGACTTTCCAGTTTGAAGCAAAAGACACAATTGACAGTATTATTATGAACGCACGCCCGAGGTATTATAATGGGACAACGAGATACCGAGTTACTATATCGCAATATCTTAATGACGGTAACTCGCCAGTAAAATATATGGAGAAATCCAGAGGACCACCAGTAAATTATAATGAGCAAGACCTCAGTAATATAATGACACAGAGGACCCAGATAATATGACTACAGTGGAATCATATGTAAAGATTGACATATTGGACCACAGTTAATAGAGTTACCACTCGAGCTCCCAGTAATGAGCTGTTACTAATGACCCCAGCTCGCAATAAATGGGATCAATGGGAGGCACCAGTACATAATATGAACAGAGACCACTTCACATATATATGAACCACAAGTGACCACCATAATATTGACATAATTGAACCCAGTAAGATAGACGCAGAGACCCCAGTAATATATGAACACAGTGACCCAGTAATATATGACATATGAACCAGTAATATATAGGGCTAAACAAGAGACCAGTAATAAAATGCACGAGAGACTCCGTAATATATGACACAGAGAACCCCAGAATGAAATGAAACAAGTACGACCCTTGTATATTTATATGACACAGAGACTAGCCAGTAATATATGTACATATATGACATCCAGAGTAAATTATGACAGAGCAGCACACGAAGTTAATATAGGATGACGTTATTGACTCTCCGAGTGTAATATTTGCCTTGACACAGAGATCCCAGTAAATAAATGACACAATGATCACGCTAGGCGAGATTAATATAGACGACAGAGTCGACTCATTAGAATATCGTTGACATACTGACACCACAGTATATATGCTGAACAGTGAGACATTATGGAACCAGTTAATATAGATGACGCAGAGGACCCAGTTTATAAAAGTATGAAGCAAAGATCTAACCAGTATTATATATTTTAGACACAGTTGGGACAATACAGTTAATATATTTGACACAGAGACCTCAGTATTATAGAAGAGAACCCAGTATATGATGACATAAATGACCCCATAATAATAGTGAACAGAGACCCACCAGTAAATATTTATGCACGCAGAGACGCACCAGTAATATATTGACACGAAAGAAGACCCTAGTAATTATATGACACACGTGGCACCCATAAAGTATTGACATAATGACCAGTAATATATGACAACGAGACCACCAGTACATAAATGAACAGATGACATCGTAATAAGATTGACACAGAGACCCAGTAATATTGACACAGAGACCGCCAGTAAATTATGAACAGTGGATCAGTAATTAGTGATATATATGACCCAGTAAGATCATGACGCAGAGACACCAGTAATATATGGACACAGATGACCACTCCATAATCATATGGATAATGACAGTAATCTATGACACAGAGACACATAATAATGACATAATGACTCCGGTAAATATATGACGCATAGACCGCAGTATGACTAAATGCAACACAGAAACACCAGTAATATCATGACACAGTGACCCAGTTAATATATGACACGGAGACTCCAGTAATATATGAATACATGACCCATGTAATATATGACAACAGAGACCCCGTAATATATGACATATGACCCAGTAAGATTATGCCGACGCAGAGACCCCAGTAATCATATGACACAGATGACCCTCCAGTAATATGCTCAGTGACCTCCAGTAATATATGACATAAATGATGCGAGGCAGAGTAATATATGACACGAGACCTCAGTCCATAATTGACCCAGATTAAGAGACCACAGTAATAAATGACTGGACTTGAGACCCCAGTATATATGACAAGAGACCGTGTCCAGTAATAAATGACAATGATGACCCCAGTAATATATGACTACAGAGACTCTCAGGATAATTCATATGAACAGTATGGGCCACCCCATTAATTCAATTTGGAAACAACCGGAGGACCGCCAGTAATACGCAATGACACATAATGACCAGTAATAACTCAATCAGACGAGGAGACCAGTAATATATGACACAGGAGACCCCGATAATATATACACCAGTTGACCGTCCAGTAATATATGGAATGGAACACCATATATATGCAACTAGCATGTCCCAGTAATGATATGACAATGAGACTCCCCATAATATATGAATAATGACCCCGTATAAGATATAGACGCAGAGACCCCAGTAATATATATGACACAGAGCCCAGTAATATATGACACAGTGACCCCAGTTAATATATGACATATGCCAGTAAATGTATGATCCACAGAGACCTGCAGTAATCTAAATGACACGATTACCCCATGTAAATAAATAGCACAAGGAAGAGCTCAAGCACAGTATTCATGACACAGAGAGCCCAGTAATAAATGACACAAATGATCCACAAGTAATATATGACACAGAGGACCCCCAGGTAATTAAATGGACACAATGACCCCAGTAATATTGACACAGAGACCCCAGTAATATATGACACAGAGACCCCAGTAATAAATGACACCAATGACCCCAGTAATATATGACACAGAGACCCAGTAATATATGACACCAGAGACCCCAGTAATAAATGACACAATGACCCCAGCATTTCCTGACTGAAGTAGTTCACCCAGCATTAAGTATATATAGGACACATAGCACAGCGACCCCTCCTGTATACTGACCCCAGCATTAGTTCTCCTCCCGCTGCCTCTGTGATTCATGGAGAAGAACCTCTGCAATGGAAAGATCAAAGCTCGGTGATGTGATATCTCTGCATCCTGCTAAACCTATGAGATCTATCTACACAAGTAACCATAACCCCTCTATCACAATATCAATATTAGGAGGTGCACATGGGATTTTTTTTAAAGGGCATTCATGGTCAAGGTGCATGTGCCCTGTAAGTGTGCTTAATAACAGTCCCATGTGGATAATATAAAGGTGCAAAGGTCTAGGGACCCACAGCAACTAATCAGCAGGTCTAGTAACCCATAGCAACCAGCAGGCAGTGTCGGTCTGGGCCAGCGGGACACCAGGAAAAAAATCTGGTGGGCTTCAACCCAGACCTGTCCCCTGGCTGGAAAACCCTAAACTGACCTCCCCACATGGCCCGCAAAAAGATACAGGTACTCAGGGCAGGGATGGGGGCCCAGGCAGGTGGATGGGGGTTGTGGTTGGAGCAAGGGGACCTGGGGGGTGAGTGGATTCAGTGGTAAAACATGTTACATGTGAAATATCGAAAATTTGTCTTTTTTTCCACTGACGTCTCCCAGTTAGACAGGTGCCGATTATGTGACGAAAAGCAGAGAGAGAGAACAATATGGGCACATTATCAGTGGGAAGAATGGGGACGGGATCAGCAGAGGGATTGTGTTGCCTTTGTTGCAGCACACAGGTGTTTGTCATGATATTTGCCAGATTTCAGAGGAAAATAGATCCGGTTTTATCATCGTCGCCCAAGTGTCTGCTCCAAATGCAAATCAGCTCCGTGTAGTTAATGGCGTTTGGTTTTTATAAGCCGTTCAGCCGACTTGACATTCTCAGGCACCTTCCCAACTTGGAGCTATTTAAAGTCAGCTCCAACCTCAAAGCAATGCAAAACGCCTCATTGCAGAGATTTGGAAAAATAAGAATCAAAAGAACAAAAAAAAAAAGGTTTTTGTAATTGATCAAAGTTTGTCCCATGGGAAGACTTAGATCAATGTGTGAACATACAAGGGCCCAAGGCAGTTTTTGGTCTGCTGCCCTCCTCCTCCACATGGCACTTATATTTCCGGGTCCAGGGGGTTCAAGTTGCAAGTGCAGAGAGAGCAATTGCACTAGAAGAGTTCTTAGTTACCAGGGGAGGCTTTTTGCTGCCCCCGGAACCTGCTGGGACACTGAGAATTTCTCAACTCGCCTCATTGGCACATCGCCAATACCATTCAAAAAGCAGAGATATCAGCCAAACATGGCTTTTCTGGGAGTCTCATGAATCTATAGAAGGGTTTGGTGATGGGTTTAGGTTTTAACTGGGCAGCTGTAATGGGTCATTAATAGAGAGGCTAATGGATAGAAATGTGTTGACATGTCTGAAAAAGTGATGGGGAAGTGAAAACCTTTTTTAGGGAACTAAAGGGGGTCACTTCTCCAGGCCTTGCTCCTTATGGTACTACAGAAGGCAACCTAGTAAATACTATAGAAGGAGATGACATAGTGGAGCAACATGAGTGGGGCTTGTAGGGCAAGATGTTATCATTAAAAATGTATATTAGTGTTGTAATATGTGTGGCCCTTCCCCAGTCCCCCCCAACCAAATATGGTCACATTTTATGCTACTGTTACTTGTCTCCTAGTCCTGGCGTGGACTCTTAGAACAGGAGTCTCCAACCATTTTTACCCGTGAGACACATTCAAATGTCAAAAGAGCTGGGGGCAACACAAGCATTGAAAAAGTCTATGGGGATGTCAAATAAGTGCTGTGGGCATTTGGTAGCTCCAACATGGACTGGCAGCCTACAGGAGGCTCTGTTTTGCAGTAAACCTGGTTTTTATACAACTAAAACTTGCCCCCAGGCCTTGAATTCAAAAATAAGCACCTGCTTTGAGGCCACTCGGAGCAACATCCAAGGGGTTTGTGAGTAACACGTTGCTCATGAGCCACTGGAACCAGGGTCAGACTGGAGCCTTGGGGGCTGTAAAACAAAGGGCCCTCCTAGCAGGCCCTGGGCCCCCCTACCTCTACACTCATGTGAGAAAGATGCTGCATTGTGGCACAACAGCTGGTCAGATGCCGGAACGGTCTGGACCAGTGGGGGAGCATGAGGGCAGGGGCCCACCGGGTTTTTTCCTGGTGTCCTGCCAGCCCAGTACAACCCTGCTAAGAACAAAGGGGGCCAAGGGACCCCTGTCGAATATCCATCACTCTTAAGAGGGCCAAGGGACCCCTGTCAGTAATTCATGTCTCTTTAGGGGCCAAGGGACCCCTGTCAATGATCTATCTCTCTTTAGGGGACCCCTGTCAATCATCCATTGCTCTTTAGAGGGCCTAGCGACACCTGTCAAGGTTCCATCTTTCTTTAGAGAGGAACAGTTAAGAGGGATGTTTTAGGCCCTGACCACAGTCAGTTATGTAAAGATACTCCCTTTATTATGTAAAGATCTGCCCCTAAACCCAATCCATGACACTTATTCCCTTTTCAGGATCTGCAAATCAAGACTGTCCCACTTAAATCAGAATACTTGGCAGGCATGAGATTGAAATACCAAAATATAACTGAAATCCCATTAACTATAGAGAACTGTGATGATTTTACTAAAACTAGATATTTTGCCCAATACATTTCTTAAGTTTTCCAGGGAGAATAAAGAACATGTAGTGGAGAATGAATGTTTAGTCAAATATTCTAAAATCAGCCAAAATGGTTGAATGTATCAAAAATGTGCATTTATATGCAAAATACATAGGTCAAAGGAAAATTGGTTGATATTCTTACACAATTTCTAATTTCAACCGTTTATAAATTTGGTCAACCTCAGTTTTACTAATGGACCCCCTTACTTTGCATCTACAGAACTAATAAACCAAATACCACTATCCCCTTTGATTCTCATTGCCTGTGACCCTATCCCCCGCATCCAACCAACATTTCACCCATTTTTTAATGTTATCGTAAATAAAAACCACTTTAAAGGGATACTGTCATGGGAAAAAAAATTTTTTTCAAAATGAATCAGTTAATAGTGCTGCTCCAGCAGAATTCTGCACTGAAATCCATTTCTCAAAAGAGCAAACAGATTTTTTCATATTCAATTTTGAAATCTGACATGGGGCTAGACATTTTGTCAATTTCCCAGCTGCCCCTGGTCATGTGACTTGTGCCTGCACTTTAGGAGAGAAATGCTTTTTGGCAGGCTGATGTTTTTTCTTCTCAATGTAACTGAATGTGTCTCAGTGAGACATGGGTTTTTACTACTGAGTGTTGTTCTTAGATCTACCAGGCAGCTGTTATCTTGTGTTAGGGAGCTGCTATCTGGTTACCTTCCCATTGTTCTTTTGTTTGGCTGCTGGGGAGGAAAAGGGAGGGGGTGATATCACTCCAACTTGCAGTACAGCAGTAAAGAGTGATTGAAGTTTATCAGAGCACACGTACCATGACTTGGGGCAGCTGGGAATATGACAATATGTTTAGCCCCATGTCAGATATCAAAATTGAATATAAAAATATCTGTTGGCTCTTTTGAGAAATGGATTTCAGTGCAGAATTCTGCTGGAGCAGCACGATTAACTGATTCATTTTGAAATTTTTTTTTTTCCCATGACAGTATCCCTTTAAACCAATAATCCTCTCCAAGGATCTCCTTCTCTTCTTCCTCCCTGAGCTTCAAAACTACTCAAGCAAACTGTGTACACCTAACCAATCACATTTCTCCTAACCTTCTAGTTTCTATGGGAAATGTAGGTCCTATATGTCCTGAAACACACATGGCCATGGCCAAAGCTTTCATACATGGAGCACATCAAGGGAGGTCATAGTAAAAATAGTCTCCATGTCACATTGACTGGTTTAGATGATAACAAACGAAGTTTATTGGCAAAACTATTAGATTTCTAGCCAGTGTCCCCATTTAGGCCTTGTGCATGGGCCCCCTGCAGCATTGGTGATGGTAGGTCAGTTTAAATGAATAAGACTGAATTTTCTGACCTGATTGCTATGTGTGTGGTCAGTTCCAACAGTTCAGTGCTGTAAATCATCATCATCATCATCATCATCATTTATTTATATAGCGCTGTCAAGATACGCAGTGCTTTACTGCAGTTATAGCAAACAGGGAATAAATGGTGGCTAACAGACAAGGATTACAGAGTACAATAGGGTTTACAAACTAAAAGGTTAGGGTACAATTGAGACATTAGGATTATATAAACACTTTGTCATTTTTGATACAGCAATGATTAATTAAGGTACAACGAATAGGCCTCTTTAAACAGATGGGTCTTTAAGGAGCGCTTGAAAGTTTGGAAGGAAGGAGAAAGTCTGACAGCTTGTGGCAGAGAGTTCCAGAGAAAAGCAGAAGCCCGAGAGAAGTCTTGTAGATGAGAATGGGCAGAAGTGACCAGAGGAGAAGTGAGGCGAAGATCAGAAGCAGAGCGTAGGTTTCGTGAAGGAGTGTATTTGGAGATTAGAGATGAAATATAGGGAGGGGTTTCATTATTAAGGGCCTTGAATGTGAGTGTAAGTAATTTGAATTTGATTCTAGAAGAGATTGGGAGCCAGTGAAGGGACATACATATGGGAGCAGCTGATGTTGAGCGGCGAGCTAGATGAATGAGTCTAGCGGCCGCGTTTAGAACAGATTGGAGTTGTGAAAGGTGACTTGTTGGAATACCTGTGAGGAGTAAGTTGCAGTAATCAAGGCGGGAGATGATGAGAGACTGAATCAGTGTTTTAGTTGATTCTGAACTGAGATAGGGTCGTATTCGAGCAATGTTGCGCAGTTGAATACGGCAAGATTTTGCAAGTGTTTGAATGTGTGGTGAAAAAGACAGATGAGAGTCTAAGATGACTCCTAGGCAGCGTGCCTGTGTGGTGGAATGAAAGGTGGTGTTGTTTACGGTGAGTGATATCTGAGGGACAGGGGAAGATCTTGGAGGAAATATAATGAGTTCTGTTTTAGAAAGGTTCAGTTTCAGGTGGCGCTGTGACATCCAGGAGGAGACAGCAGAGAGACAGTCTGTGACTTGGGAAAGGACAGAGTTAGAAAGATCAGGAGTAGACAAGTAGAGTTGGGTGTCATCAGCATAAAGGTGATACTGAAGTCCAAATGACTGAATGAGTTTTCCTAGTGAAGTTGTATAGAGCGAGAACAGCAGGGGGCCAAGAACAGAGCCTTGAGGAACTCCAACAGAGAGTGGGAAAGTAGTAGAAGTAGAGTTAGAGAAGGAAACTTTAAAGGAACGGTCAGACAGATAAGATGTAAACCATGAAAGAGCAGTGTCCCGAATGCCAGATGAGTGTAGAATGTCAAGGAGGAGTGTGTGGTCAACTGTGTCAAAGGCTGCAGAGAGATCTAGAAGGATTAGAATGGAATAATGACCTTTAGACTTTGCCAATAGAAGATCATTGGTTACTTTGGTGAGGGCAGTTTCAGTCGAGTGTGATGGGCGGAAGCCAGATTGCAAGGGGTCGAGGAGGGAGTTGTGAGTGAGATGCTGGATCAGGCGTTTATAAACAAGCCTTTCTAGTAATTTGGAGGCGAATGGAAGAAGGGAGACCGGTCGATAGTTAGTGGGAGAGCTGGGATCAAGGGAAGGTTTTTTGAGGATAGGAGTGATTAGTGCTTGTTTGTATAATGATGGAAAGGTACCAGTAGAGAGTGAAAGATTGAATAGGTGGGTAAGTGCAGGAGAGAGTGTATCAGAGATTGGGTGGAGAAGGCGAGAGGGTATGGGGTCAAGGGAGCAGGTGGTGGGTCTTGAGCTGGCTAGAAGTTTGCTGACTTCATCTAGAGTTGCAGGGGTGAAGGAGTGCAAAGTAGATGTGAGTGGACTGCACGTTGGTCTGAGATTGTTGTCGGACGGTATGCTCAGCCTAATGAGATCGATTTTTTCATTAAAGAAATGAGCAAGGTCTTGGGCAGTAACATTAATAGGTGGAGGAGGTGGAGGGGGGCATAGGAGTGAGTTAAATGTGGCAAACAGCTGCTGTGGTTTGGAGGACATAGTAGATATTAGATAAGAGAAGTAATGTTCTTTGGCTAATGATAGAGCTCGGTTATAGCAAGAGAGCATGAATTTGAAGTGGATGAAATCAGGATCAGTTCGTGACTTTCTCCACCGTCGCTCAGCTGATCTACTACATCTTCTGAGGTACCGTGTTACACTAGTGTGCCAGGGTTGGGGTTTAGCTGGCCGGCTTTGACGGGTGGTAGAAGGTGCAAGGGAGTCAAGTGCTGTTGAAAGGGCATCGTTGTAGAGAGAAGCTGCCATATTGGGACAGGAGAGAGTATTAATATGAGATATGGATTGTGCTGATACTGTTGATAATTGTTGTGGTTCAAAGGCATTAAGGTTTCTGTACGTATGGGTAGAGAGAGATAGTTGTGAAGGTGCAGGTGAAAGCAGTATCTGAAAGGAGAGTAGATGATGGTCAGACAGAGGGTAGGGAGAGTTTATTAAGTTGGATGGGCAGCATGAGTGGCAGAATATAAGGTCAAGAGCATGACCCTCGATGTGGGTAGGTGAGTCGGTCCACTGAGAGAGACCAAATGAAGCTGTTAGAGAGAGAAGTTTAGAGGTGGCAGCAAATCTAAGAGCTTTGTTTACTGCCCACAAACTACAAAGCACTGCCCCATCCAGTGTAACCTCTCCTAAGGAAAGGCAAAATTGTCAAAATGGGTGGGCCTTGTAGGTGACACCTGCTTCTTGATGGGGCACCAAACCAATTCATTTCTGGACTTGTAACTCTGTTCCTTGGTTCTTTATCTAGTGGTGCTCATTTAGTTACATTGGAACAAACTGATTCAGTGCAGTAACAATAGCAACCAATAAGATTTCACTTTCTACGTGCAGCAGACTGATTTATGTATTTAAGTATATCTTTATTCAGAGAATTCACCCTTCAGCACTCGTATAAGTGTTGTATAGTGTTTATTTGTGCCAAAAACCAGGCAACGTTTCAGGCTTCTGCCCTTTATCAAGCCTTTATCAAGCCAGGCCTGATAAAGGGCACGCAACATTGGCTGGTTTTGGCACAAATAAACACTTTTCCAGGAGTACCCAGGGTACAAATAAGAACTCACCCCAAATCTCCCCCTAACTGGCCTTCAGACTGGGCCCCCTTAGCTCATAACAAGGTTACAGATATATAGAAACATTGGGGTGTCACCCTGCTATAGTTCCAGGGGTACCCAGGGTACAAAAACACTCACCCCAAATCTCCCACTAACTGACCTTCAGGCTGGGCCCCCTTAGCTCATAACAAGGTTACAGATATATAGAAACATTGGGGTAACAGTCACCCTGCTATAGTTCCAGGGGTACCCAGGGCACAAATAAACACTCACCCCAAATCTCCCCCTAACTGACCTCCAGACTGGGCCCCTTAGCTCATAACAAGGTTACAGATATATAGAAACATTGGGGTGTCACCCTGCTATAGTTCCAGGGGTACCCAGGGCACAAATAAACACTCACCCCAAATCTCCCCATAACTGGCCTTCAGGCTGGGCCCCCTTAGCTCATAACTGCAGTTCCTCATATGCTGCATATATTTGAATGACTAATTTGGAGACTGTAAGCTTTATAACGGCAAATAGGTTCTTTGAAGATCATAGAGCTCATTAAGTAAGAGCTTAGAACATTGCATGGTGGATAGGTGCAACAGTGAAGCTATGGTTGAAGGCAATGCCATTTAGAACAGCCATATTTTTTTGTATGTTGGATGAGTGATTGAAACGAGAAATAAAATGAATCGGTCAATAATGAAAATTATTTATATTTATTGCACATACGGTACATGAGATCTCTTATCCAAGGATGTTTTCAAAATAAGGGATGTTTTCCTAACATGTAGGAGCATACCTTAAGGCTGCTCAAAAAAAATTTAAACAATAAAAAGGACTAATAAAATTGTTTTGCCTTCAACAGAGACATTTGCAGCTTTAAAGCAAATTACTCAATACAACAGAAAAAGATTTAGCAACACCTGAATTAGGATTTTTTACAGAAATTTGAGTTTTTCACATTAATAAAAGTGAACTCGACCATTTTCCAATTCAAGTTTCCAAAACAGAATATTCAATAATTATTAAGTCCAATATACTAAAAAAACTCAAATATAAAAAATTTGCAGCAAAAACTAGCTAGTCTTTTCAGAACGAGATGTATTTTTAAAATCAAAGCAATTTTAAAAATTGCAACTTTCAAAATTTTGCAATTTTGGAAACTCACTCAGTAAGCTAGCGACTGAGATTTTTGAATTTTCGAGTTTTTTCAAATTCTGAAAAAGCTTTTTCAAGTTTTGAAAAAAAAACCTGAAATTTGAAATTTGATAATTTAAAATTTGTGTTCAAAACGTGTTCTTTTTTTTTTTTTTTTTTTTTTTTTTTTTTATTTTATTTTTATAAAGTAAAAGATTTGTCCATATCACAGATTTTCATCATTGTCTTTACATTTTAGTTCAAATCATACATATATAAACCATCTTTCGTCTTGGCTTTTACTGTATTTTTATATGCATTACATACATAAGATTTGTCAACAGAAACCCGTAGACAAAGAGAAAAGAGAAGAAGGAAAGGGAAGAAGAAAAAAAAAAAAAAAAAAAAAAAAAAAAAAAAGTGATGTTATGACACGTAGCCACTACATTTTATCCGTTGTATCCCGATAGTATTTTCTCATATTCTTTTGACTCCTTATTTATCATCCATAGCGCCCATGTTTCCATATATTTCTCTTGACTCCTATTGGCATGTGCAATTATTTCTTCAATTTTCCTCATAGCCTCCACTTCCAATACCCATTCCCTCACCAGAGGGGGATGTTCAGATTTCCATCTCCTGGGGATCACTGCTCGGGCCGCTTGTATTGCATGTCTCATGAAGCTTTTCTTTATTTTTCTTATAGATCCTGGTAGAATCGACAAAAGCCACACCTCAGGTGTATCTGGTAAGTCTATCTTAATTACTTGTGATATATATGTCTTAATTTGTTCCCAGTAGTTTCTGATGTTAGGGCATGTCCACCATATATGTAGCATAGTTCCTTTATCTTTTTTACATCTCCAACATAGGTCTGAGGTAGTTGGAAACATTTTTTTCAGTTTTGTTGGGTACATGTACCATCTTGAAAGAATTTTATAATTTGTTTCCTGGAGCTTAGATGCTATGCTCATTTTATGAGCTAGGGCAAATGTTTTCTGCCATTCACTGTCTGTGAGAGTTCTTCCTAGTTCTTTCTCCCATTGTATAGTAAATCCAGGGCTGTCTTTATATTTCAGCTCATTTAGTATCTTAACTCCTTTCGATATATTATGTTCTGGTGGTATCTTCTTATGTATCAAGTTTTCAAAGGATGTGGTATTATGCAGATTGATCTTGTTCTTCAACTCTTTTTCATACCAGTGTGTCAGTTGCCTATATTGGTATCTGTGTTGTGGTTTTTGTTCTTCCAGGGCTATAAGTTCATTGAGGGGTTTTAATCCTCTATCATCTATTATTTCTACTGCTCTTGTACATCTCCCTTCTGTTTGTATGAGGAATCCTCCTATAACATTGCCTGGTGGAAATCTGGGGTTCCCAGTGATTGGTATCGATAAGCCGTCGTAATATATTAAGTCCTTGTACTGTCTTGTCATTTGGTCCCATTGTTTTAGAAGATTTCGGGCTATTATTGGATGTTTATCTATATTTTGTCGACTTGCTTTTGGTATCCATGGGAGGCCTGCCATAGTCGTCTTAGTAATTAATTGTTCAATTTCAACCCAATCCTTGGTGTCTTTTTGGTGCTGCCAGTCTAGAATCCTAGACATTGTTATTGCTTGTGAATAAATTCTTAAGTCTGGCAGTCCTAGCCCTCCTTTTTCTTTAGGCCTATTTAATATTTTCGCTGAGAGCCTATTTGTCTTAGTCCCTCCCAGAAATTTAGCGAACATTCTCTGAGTTTCCTTGAAAAATGAGCCCGGGATCCTACATGGTAGAGTTTGCATCAAGTACAGAAATCTAGGGAGAACGTTCATCTTAACTATTCCTATCTTTCCAAACCAAGAGAACTTAATTTTACTCCAGTCTTCTAGATCTTTTTTTATCTGATGTAAAAGGGTATTGTAGTTCAAGATATACGCCTCTTCCAGCTCTTTTGGAACTTTGACTCCCAAATATTTGATATATGATTGTACCCACTTAAATGGGAAATTGGTTTTTAATTCTCTTAGAGTGGATGCTTGTACTATTAACGGCATTGCTTCTGATTTAGACGTATTTATTTTGAAATTACTGTGTTCTCCGAATCGCTGTATTTCTCCCATTACTACTGGTAATGAGGATTTTGGTTGGGTTATATACAGTAATAGATCATCTGCATAACATGCCGTCTTGAATTGCCTTTTGGCCAGAGAAAATCCTTTTATATTGGGGTTTTCCCTTATTGCTCTAGAAAGATGTTCCATTGTTAATACGTATAGTAATGGTGAGAGGGGACATCCTTGTCTAGTCCCGTTGCTTATTTGGAATGGGTCAGTTAGTGTTCCATTTATCTTTATTCTGGCTGTTGGGTTTGTATACAAAAACATTATCCTTGCTAAGGCCGTCTCTCCTAGGCCTATTTGCCTCAAGGTAGATTCTAGGAAGGCCCATGAGACTCTATCGAAGGCCTTTTCAGCGTCTGTAGATATTATCAAAGCCTCTTCTTTTCTAGATAGCATTTGTTCTATTAATGTAAACGTCTTTAATACATTGTCTCTCCCCTCTCTTCCATGTATAAACCCCACTTGGTCCTTGTGTATTAACCTCGGAAGTATAACTTGGAGTCTCTGGGCCAGCATTTTAGCGTATATTTTTATATCTTCGTTGAGTAGCGATATGGGTCTATAACTTGCGCATTGTGTCGGATCTTTGCCAGGTTTAGGGATAACTGCTATATGCGCTTCAAGTAGTGCTTTTGAAGGTCTGGATCTCTTCTCAATTTCGTTGAAAGCTTGAAGCATGTTTGATCTCAGATTTAATAGGCTCTTATAGAACGCCATTGTGAAGCCGTCTGGGCCTGGACTTTTACCCACCTGTGATTGTTTAATTGTCTGATCTAATTCTTCTTTTGTAAATGGTTGTTCTAATTTTGTTATCTCTTCTCTCATCAGTTGTGGTAGACCCGTCTCCTTCACGTATTCATTCAGTTTTGCTGTCTCGTGTTCCCCTTCTTTCACTTCCAGATTATATAGCGAGGTGTAATAATTGTGGAACGTCTTTCCTATTTCTGTTGTGGTGTGGCTTAATTCCCCTGTCCTATTTTTTATCATGGGAATATAAGCTAATGCTTGTTTACCCTTTAATGCTCTGGCTAATAGTTTCCCACTTTTGTTGCCGTGTTCATAGAATTGTTTCTTACATATTAATATTTGATATTGATATTTTTTTTCCAGTTCATCTTTTAGTTGTTGTCTCAGTCTTGTTAATCTTCCATATTCTTCTTTATCTCTTGAAATTTTATGTTGTTGCTCCGCATCATTTATGTCATTTAATATCTTCTCTATTTTGTTAGTTTTTTCCTTTTTAATTCTTGCCCCATGTTTGATCAGAGTCCCTCGGAGTACGCACTTTAATGTTTCCCATTTAGTTAATTCTGATGTCGGATCATTTTCGTGAGTACATTGAAAGTCTTGAATCGTCTTTTCTAAGTCTTCTAGGCAAAGTGGGTCCCTAAGTAGTGATTCATTTAATCTCCATGAACCCTGTTGTTTCTTTATCTTATCTTCTTCCAGAGTTATATAAATTGGAGCATGATCTGATATAGTTATATTCCCGATCTCTGATCTTATTGTTTGTTCTAGCATGTGATGTGATATCAGTAAATAATCAATTCTACTATATGTATTGTGGATGTGTGAGAAAAACGTGAAATCTTTATCTCTAGGATGTTGTATCCTCCATACATCCACTAATTTTTCCAAGTGTAGTTTCTTTTTTAATGTCTTGTGTGCTTGTAGAGATATTGAAGTTTTGCCTGTTGTTGTATCTATTTTGGGGTCCAGTGTTATATTCAGGTCTCCTCCTACAATGACTGGGCCTTCTGCCCATCCTGTTAACTTGTTCAGAACAGCTGTTATAAATGGAATCTGTTTTATATTCGGGCTATAGAGATTTACCACTGTATATTGTTTACCTTGAATGTTTAACTTTATTATTATATATCTGCCTTGGGGGTCAATCCTTTTGTCTATAATTTTATGTACAAGTTTCCTGTGTATAGTTATCGCTACTCCTTTCGATTTCCCTAATGGGTTGTCGCTTAATACCCATGTCGTATAATATTTACTTTTTATTATTGGTCTATGCGAAGTTTTGAAATGAGTTTCTTGAATCAGAGCAATATCTATATGTTTTGCTTGCATCTCCTGTAAAATTTGGGACCGCTTTTGTGGATTGTTTAGGCCTTTGACGTTATACGAACATATTTTTATTGTCATTTTTTTTTTTTTTTTTTTCTTTCCCAGAACTTCTTTTCATTATAATACTTCTGTCCTTCTTCTGAATTGAGGCGTGGCTACGTGTCGAGAAAAAACCTTGTAGGTTTGATATAAAGTGCATCAGATCATAAAAAAAACCAAAAAAGAAAAAAAAGAAAAGAAAAAAAATAGAAAAGGAGAAAAAAACAATAACATGGAAAAAAAGAACATACAAAAGACATTGACATTTATACATATACATGAGACCCTGGCTAATCCAGGGTTTCCTTCAACAAATTCCATTTTCTGTTTCCTTTGCAGCACTTCTTTTTGCTGCTCCCTACTCTGGGGCCTCTCTGACTACTACTTCCTTTGAACTATCTGAGGGAGAAACATGTCTCCCTTCCCAATATATACGAGAAATTTTTATTTTCTTTATTACGCATAAAAAGGCTTATTCTTTCCAAGAGGGGGTAAAGAAAAACTAAGTACTTATGTATGCCTATGATAGGGAACATAGAAGGGGAGGGAGAGGGGAGAGAGAAAAAAAAAAAAAAAAAAAAAAAAAACCCCAGAACAGGGGGGGGAAGGAAAACAACAAAGGGGAAAATCTCTGGCATGACCTATTCTATTGTTTCTATCCAGATAAATGCTTACCCACCCCTTATATCCTGCTTGAGTATATATCCTTTATATTAGGAAAGGAGAGAAAGAAAAAGAAAAAAAAAAAAAAAAAAAAAAAAGGGGGGAGGGGGGAAAATAAATAAGGTTTTGTGTAAAAGTGTATTAAAATTATCTTAGTGAGATTTTACAAATGAGAGTCTTCTTTCTGTTCTCCCAAACCATGAAGGATAAGGGATTATCAGGTGATAAATTGTGGTTCTAAATGTTATATGGTGAGCGTTGTGATAAGCTAACATTCAATAAAAGATTGATCTTATAAAGAAGGAAGGGAGAAAAAATGTGTTTAAACTAACATTCAATAAAGGAATAACCTTGTAAAAAGAAAAAAGGGAAAAGTGATTAATTAATAATGTGAATTCTCACAGGTTTTTTTATATAGCCTGTTTTCCTATGAAGTTCAGTGTGTGAATTATATCGTAGTGCCCATTAATATAATGTGATTTAAGGGAAGAAGGAAAAGAAGGATAGAAAAGGAGGAAAAGGGAAAGAAAAAAAAAAAAAAAAAAAAAAAAAAAAAAAAAAAGGGGGGAAGGCTTACAACCTTTTCCATTGTGCTATTAAAACAAAGTAATTTCCATGTATGTCTGGGGGAGAACCCTAGTATATTCAGTATCACATACATTGAGAATCCTTAAATATCTAGCAGATAACTGTTGGAATTCCATTTCATTTATGCTTATAAATGCATCCAATGACCCCATTTTATTTCAAATTTGTTTTAGTTAGAGGGGGGGTGCTTGCACCTATTTCCTATATCATTAAATATCCATTGATGTTCCAATTCATTTGTGCATTTGAATACTTCCCGCACCCTCCCTTTATATCAAGTTTGCTTTGTTTAGTTTATACCCTTCAAAGGGACAAACAAAACAAAAAAAAAAAAAAAAAAAAAAAAAAAAAACAAGGTGTATCTGGTAGTAGTAGGGGTCATATTATTACCATTATCGCATTCATTCAATATCATTTGGTATCTCAATCCGTTTACAATTTTAGCGTTCAATGACCCCGTTTTGCGTTTTGTTATAGGTTTACTTTAATTAACTTATAACACACGAAAAAAAAAAAAAAAAAAAAAAAAGTTCTTTTTTTTTTTAATAGGAAACCATTGGAAATGACTTTTCAGTGTTCAGGATCTGTCGGAATAACTGGTTTCTGTATGAGATCCCAATTCAATTTTTCTCTAATATGAAAAAGACTGGAATTCCCCTTTACATGTTCTCATTTTGATAAATCGAAAATTCACTGAAAATATTTGATTAAAAATATGGATACAAGTCATTTTGCTCTCAGGAGCTGTAAAACATTTATCTCAACGCATGCAAATCATTTGATTTTGGCAAAATAAAATATTTGCCAACTCATTGACAATATCTGGCAGAAGGTCAAAATTTAAATTTAAATTTAAATCCTATTTTTCTGCCCTATATCTAAATAACAGGTTGTGTTATCTTTTGATCCTTTACATTGGCAATCACTTCTTAAAATAAAAACAAATAAATATATACAAAATGGTCTTTTAACTAAATTCCCAAGTAAATTATTTTCTTACTGTTTGGATATGATTTGGACAATTTGGACAATCTTTTGGTGAAGGTTTTTCAATCTTTGGAAAAATAGTATTTTTTCCAAGAATTAAGTATTTTTGTATCTAGTGATGTCCTGGAAGAAAATATAGAAGTTGAGCTTTTTCAGCTTTGTGGCGAGTACTAAAACAATTAATTACCTCTGCAGCAAGAGAAAAAAGTTTCTTGTAAAAATTAGCATTTCCACTAAACAATGTGGCCTTTTATTTTGCAGTCTTGGAATCGAGCCTAAATGCTCTTGTAAACAAAGAAGGGAGAGGCTCAGTGAAACAGCCCAAGACATAAAACCCGACCATGTGTATCTTTGAAGTCCCCTTTATGTTCTTTGGAAAAGTTAGGATTACAGGGGTGTTATCTTCTGTGAGAGGGAAGTGAGTAAGGGAAACTTTCCCTTAAATGGAGCAGAAGTCATTAATTAGGTTCCCCTTTCTTTTCTCTGACACCAGCTCATCAATCAGATTTCCTTGTTGCATTGTGATGACCTGACTGACCTTCAAGCTCTGATCTTTCTGCCCCAAGTGAAAAACCAGACCACACATGGAAACAGAGAACCTTTCCTGGGGTGCCTGGCCTAGATCTATGGTCAATATTCTTAATAGCTTTTAAACTTTTTCCATGGCTGGGTTCCGAAAAGGTGAAGATAAGGCTAAAGAATGTTATACAAATGTAATTAAGATTTATTTAAAAAAAATTAAATTTGCTCTTAGGGGGTTCATGTTATTTGTCCAAACAGCTTATGCTGATCGGAGCAACATTCCAGAGTGTGTGTGTGTATATATATATATATATATGTAACACCTATTTGGGCTGCATAGCACACAAATAGTTAAACTGTCCAGCTAGCAGTAGAAGCATGGGTTACACGCGACTTCACACAACAGGGTCAGGGCCTTCGCCATGTGGAAGTGTTCCCTCTATGGTGTAGTGCAACTACATCCCCCCAGGCTACTGTGCATACAACAAAAGATGGGCGCCAGGAGGTTCTTGCAGTAAAACAGAAACAGTTTATTTAACTATGCACGAGGCAAGTGACCACAGGTTTAGTACTCACGCAGGAGCTGAGGCAATAGCACATTTCTCACACAGAGCTGCAGGCATTAGGCATTTCTCACAGAGGAAAGGTCTCCATTAGGCATTTGCAGTATTCACACACATTCCCTCCTGGAAGTTGTCAGGAAGCAGCTTGTACCCTACAGTCCCTCTTCACTGAGGTCCCTGACTGGAGGCAACACATAAAGCCTCTGGGAAGCTACTCCCTTACTGCAAATCCTTGTTGGAGCTTCAGCTGCTCTTTCTCTCTCCCCTCTCTGCCTTTCTCTCCTAGAGAGACTATAACAAGTCTGCCCTAGTGTAACTATTCCTCATTCACGGGGTTACCTGGTCCCCGACTTCTTCTTCCAAAGCACATGGGCCTTTCTGGGCCTAGCTGTACCCAGGCTCCCCTGAGCTCACCCAGCTGGATCACCATCCACAGGCCAAAAAGGAAGTGGCCACTCCCTACACACACTATATAGCAGTGTAGCAGGGGAGTGTCATTCTCTCCTGGCAGATCACTCTAAGAAAAAAGGTGGGGGCCTTAAAGCTGCAGGGCAGATTACCCAGTAGGGGTCCCTACATATATATATATATATATATATAACAAACAAGGGAAAGTTGTGCTCACCACTATTTTTTAAAACCATTAGGCGGGGGTGCAATGAGGCTGTGACCACAAAATACATATAGACAAATACAAGAGTCCTCTGCACTCAACCCATTATCAATATATTTAAGACAGAGACATTTTGTGCATACTGCTACTGAAAAATGCCTTACCCTTTAAACAAAACAGGGATTGTTTGTCCATATATTGCAATATATTTAAGCTGAACAACTACGTCAAAGTCATCCCATATCTGGCCAGTCCTACGCTTAATTTTATCTGATTCATTAAGAATTCTATTGCTTCATTATACATTTTACAAAGGGACTAGGTATTACCTGCAACTTAACTGGTGTCTAATAAAAGGGCAGCCAAGTATGGAGGTTTACTTTGAAAGCAGCAAGTTAAGTTGCAGGTAATACCTAGTCCCTTTGTAAAATGTATAATGAAGCAATAGAATTCTTAATGAATCAGATAAAATTGAGCATAGGACTGGCCAGATATGGGATGACTTTGACGTAGTTGTTCAGCTTAAATATATTGCAATATATGGACAAACAATCCCTGTTTTGTTTAAAGGGTAAGGCATTTTTTAGTAGCAGTATGCACAAAATGTCGCTGTCTTAAATATATTGATAATGGGTTGAGTGCAGAGGACTCTTGTATTTGACTATATATATATATATATATATATATATAGCGAAGCAAGATCCTATGTACAGGTTATTCGAAATTAAGAAAGCCAGTTGGATGACTGGTGAAACGTCTTCAAGAAAAACACAGCAAGTCCAGTTGTTTTGACTTATTTCTATAGATGTACCATGACCTGGATTTAAACATGAAATAAACCCAATAGGCTGGTTTTGCTTCCAATAAGGATTAATTATATCTTAGTTGGGATCATGTACAAAGTACTGATTTATTTTTACAGAGAAAAGGATAAAATTTGGAAAAAATTTACTTATTTGGGTAAAATGGAGACTACTAGTGATGTGTAGGCCATCCCGAAACCCGTGGGGCCGGCGAGTTTATCCGCAAGTCAGGCGTGTTCGTGCTGGCTCCTGCGCAAATTTTTTTCTGGTCGCGGGAAGGTCCAAGTTCAGCTCTTCTCCTGCTCTCCCCGGCCTTGACCTAGCACTGCTGGCTTCCGGTGACTGAATTTATAGACTCGTGCCCTGCCCATGCCCCGCCCTTTCTGTGATGTCACTGTGAGGTGGGTTAACTCTATAAATATAGGGGGAACAGGCCAGTTGTGGGTTGGAAGGGGGCAGGTTAGGGTTGGGTCGTGAATTTCTTGACCGGCACACCACTAGAGACTACCTTCCCGTAATTCAGAGCTTCCCGTAATTCAGATAACAGGTGTCCAGATAACAGATTCCATACCATGTATGAGGTTAATGTGTCTGAAATACAATCAGTTTAGTTTAACGCTTCCAGCTGTGTAAAGTGCTCACTTTCCAATCGGGCCACACCAGTAGACCAACATCTAATCATTCAACATAGTGTAGCATGGAGCACACAGTAGGCAGGCTCTGCTGCAATGACTTTTATTCGGATCACAAAATGTTTTGGATCTACATGGATCTTTTTTCTTGGATCCATGCAGATCCGAAACATGTTGTGATCCGAATAAAAGTCATTGCAGCAGAGCCTGCCTACTGTGTGCTCCATCCTACACTATGTTGAACGTGTCTAAAATGTTTTACAGTACTGCAGTTGTTCTTAAAACCTGCAGGATTGTGGGTAAACCCATAGGTCAGGTGGATTTGGGTCACAAAGTGGTGTGGCTGGCCACAGGTTCGGGATCAGGGTTAAGGAAATTTGCAAGTTAATACCTAAACTGCAACATCATGATTTGTGCTATAAATGCTCTTAGGGGTTTCATCTTATTTGTGCATTGTATGGTCCCCTCCATCGTTGGCTCTGTATAGCTGCCCAAGCCCAAGACACCACCACGCCACCATTCTTTTCATGATCTGCCACCAATAGACCAATAGAGGATTACAATTCTACAGGAGGTTTTCCTTTGAGTGGAGAAAATGAAGGTGGTGATAAAGAGAACAAGAAACTTGTTTCCTTGGTAGAACTTCAAGGAGAACCAATAACTCCTATAGAAAGCAACCGGAAAATAAAATACCTCACTAGTAATACAAACAAATTAAAAAAATAAAAACCTATATACAAAGGTGTAGTTGGTTTTTAATGCCTTGAGGCAAGGGGACAGCGTGACTGGATAATGAAATTCCAAACATTCACATGACCTGTTATGATGAAAAATAGGATCACCACCTAAACAAAATAACATGGAAACAAATAATTTTTGCTGCAATCGTTACATTCCTCATGTTGCATTTAAAAAGAGTTTTGCTTGCTACTGAAATTTAGGGGGATTGCTTCCATGGAAGCAAATGATCACTTGCCCTAAATCTTACCCTAACTGGCCCTCATGCTGGGCCCCAGAAACATTGGGGTAACAGTCACCCTGCTCTAGTTCCAGGGGTACCCAGGGCACAAATAAGCACTCACCCCAAATCTCCCCCTAACTGGCCTTCAGACTGGGCCCCCTTAGCTCATAACAAGGTTACAGATATATAGAAACATTGGGGTAACAGTCACCCTGCTATAGTTCCAGGGGTACCCAGGGTACAAATAAACACTCACCCCAAATCTCCCCCTAACTGGCCTTCAGACTGGGCCCCCTTAGCTCATAACAAAGTTACAGATATATAGAAACATTGGGGTGTCACCCTGCTATAGTTCCAGGGGTACCCAGGGCACAAATAAGCACTCACCCCTAATCTCCCCCTAACTGGCCTTCAGACTGGGCTCCCTTAGCTCATAACAAGGTTACAGATATATAGAAACATTGGGGTAACAGTCACCCTGCTATAGTTCCAGGGGTACCCAGGGCACAAATAAACAATCACCCCAAATCTCCCCCTAACTGACCTTCAGACTGGGCCCCTTAGCTCATAACAAGGTTACAGATATATAGAAACATTGGGGTAACAGTCACCCTGCTATAGTTCCAGGGGTACCCAGGGTACAAATAAACACTCACCCCAAATCTCCCCCTAACTGACCTTCAGACTGGGCCCCCTTAGCTCATAACAAGGTTACAGATATATAGAAACATTGGGGTAACAGTCACCCTGCTATAGTTCCAGGGGTACCCAGGGCACAAATAAAGACTCACCCCAAATCTCCCCCTAACTGACCTTCAGACTGGGCCCCCTTAGCTCATAACAAGGTTACAGATATATAGAAACATTGGGGTGTCACCCTGCTATAGTTCCAGGGGTACCCAGGGTACAAATAAACACTCACCCCAAATCTCCCCCTAACTGACCTTTACACTGGGCCCCCTTAGCTCATAACAAGGACTATACTATGGACAGGTAGTTAACCTGCCTTGCAAGTGACAGATAGTGAGGACAGAGCATTGCATGTGTTTTATCTCAGAGAGAGACAAAAACTGGCTCCTGTAACTACTTGTTTAGTTGTAAAGAAACCCAGGCACAATTGTGTTGATGTTCCAGTATGTGTGGAGTCAGTGATGTTGTTTTGTTATGGGAGTGGCAATAAGACATAAAGTAAATGTACAGTACAGGTGCACCTATATCTGTGTTGCTATTGGCTGGATTTCAGCAGCTGGTTGATGATGATGATGATACGTGTCCAGCTATTGGGTGGGGGGATTTATATTCAGTGGAGATTAAAAAAAAAAAAGTCCATGGGAAAAATGTGCCTAAATCTCCCCATGCAGCATTTCCTTAAAGAATGTTAAAGTGATAGAATGTAGCCCGGCCGATGCCACTTGTTTCCTTACAACAAACACTGCGCTTCCTATAAACCACTCTATACCTCTCTATTCACAAAGCTGAGATTTCCCTTTAAAGCACAGGCTTGGGCTTTTCTTGTAAATGCAGGACACAAAAATGCTCATAAAACTGCTGGGAGCCCCTTCCCCTCCCTCCTGTTGCTCAGTTATTGTTTGGGGGCTGTTTTTGTGCGGCGGGGGCAGCCTGCCCTGTGAGTCTCTTTCACTGTCAGAGAGATATTGGCCGACCGATAATTAGATCACAGCCATCGTTTCCCCTGTCCCCTTTCTTCTGCCCCATTAACATCACAATGGCAGTTTGGGTTCTTTTTATTCTCCTTTTCCCTTTGCACAAAGAACTGTCCCGTGTGAGGCCATTTTTACAGGGGCTTTTAACTAAGACTCGATTATATTGTTACTGGATTGTTATTAATTATATTGTTACCCTTAATATGATATATGAGCTATACCCTACTGTATTATAATAATTCTACTATGTATATAAAATACACCACAGTCATGAATATCCTGTAATTATATCCTTATAAAAGGCTCTTAGTGATGTCATCAGTTATAAACTGATGTGAGTCACATGACTCACTTAAACTTGTGTATTAATTAATTAAGTATCCCTTATTGGAAAATGTGAGGATATTAGAAGTCACCTCGGAGTTCCATGACCTGTATAAAATGACTTTGATATTTCATGGAACTCCTTGGTGACTACCTTATATTTTACAAAGGGGATACTTTATTCACTTTATATATATAGTGCATAAAGTAACACCTTATTGTAAAATATAAGGATATTATAAGTCACAAGGAGTTCCATGACCATATAAACACACATGGCTTTTATACAGGTCATCAAACTCAGAGTTTACTTCTATTATCCTCATATTTTCCAACAGGGGCTTTATTTAATATAATAAATACGTTTAAGTAAGTCATGTGACATTACTAATCACCTTTTATAACTGATGACATCACTAGTCACTGTTTATAAGAATATAATTTTTGGCTTTTGTGTAATATATATATATATATATATATATATATATATATATATATATATATATATATATATATATATATATATATATTTATTAGGGATGCAACGAATCTAGGATTCAGTTCGGGATTCGGCCTTTTTCAGCAGGATTCGGGCAAATCCTTCTGCCCGGCCAAACTGAATCCGAATCCTAATTTGGATATGCAAATTAGGGGTGGGGAGGGACATCACATGACTTCTTGTCACACTAGTGCAATGAGTGCATATTTCTCTCTGCACTAGCGGAAAAAATGGAAATTCTGCTTTTAAAGCTACAAGAGCAGCCTGAGCACCTGTTATGTCACTGGCCTGCCCCTGTGATGTCATAGGTCCACCATCATGGGGCACAGAAAACTGGCACCCCTAGGCAAGTTTCTAACCAGGAGGGGCCCCGGTCTTTGCACCTGGTATTTGCACGTTGCACCCCGCCCTGCACTTTATAAACAAGCCTTCAGGACAAGCTAAAGCTGAATTTTCATATTTTTTACATTTTGTGACAAGAGAGTGGGGCAAATGCAATAAAAGTTGTAAATGGAAAAAAAATGCAAAAATTAGAAAAACATTTCTCATTTTGAGATGGAACATTGTTCATTAAACAGTAATTACACTGTGAATTTTAATTGCACATAGCACATTTTTTAGTGCAGCTCGGATGGGTGGCGGGGGAGTGTATTTTTTTGCCCAAAATGTGGAGGGCTCATTTACACATGTGCAGTTTGCAAAGTTCAAATTTACAAAATGAATACAACATGTAATTGATAATCACACGGAATTGCCTGGAAGTCCAGTCCTACTGCCTCCTCCAGACCAGGCAGTAGATCTCAGTGCCCTGCATCAATTACACAGTACCACAGTAACATAGTAAGTTAGGTTGAAAAAAGAGACACGTCCATGAAGTTCAACATTTTTTTAACCTGCCGAACTGCCAGTTGATCCAGATGAAGGCAAAAAAAACCCATTTGAAGCCTTTCCAATTTGCCTCAAAGGATCAACTATGAGCTATCTCCCATATCCCTGTATTCCCTCACTTGCTAAACACCATCCAACCCCTTCTTATACCTATCTAATGTATCAGCCTGTACCACTGATTCAGGGAGACAATTCCACATCTTCACAGCTCTCACTGTAACAAACCCCTTCCCAATATTTAGCTGGAACCTCTTTTCTTCTAATCGGAATGGGTGACCTTGTGTCAGCTGGAAAGACCTACTGGTAAATAAAGCATTAGAGAGATTATTATATGATCCCCTTATATATTTATACATAGTTATCATATCACCCCTTAAGCGCCTCTTCTCCAGCGTGAACATCTCCAATTTGGCCAGTCTTTCCTCATAGCTAAGATTTTCCCTTTACCAGCTTAGTTGCCCTTCTCTGTCCCCTCTCTAATACAATAATGTCCTGTTTGAGTGATGGAGACCAAAACTGTACGGCATATTCTAGATGGGGCCTTACAAGTGCTCTATACAGTGGAAGAATGACCCCCTCCTCCCGTGACTCTCTGCCCCATTTAATACAACTCAAGACCTTATTTGCCCTTGATGCTGCTGACTGGCATTGCTTGCTACAGACAAGTTTATTATCTACAAGGACTCCAAGCTCCGTCTCCATTATGGATTTGCCTAGTGCAGTCCCATTAAGGGTATAAGTGGATATTGTTACATCCCAGGTGCAGGACTTTACATTTATCAACATTGAATCTCATTTGCCACTTAGCTGCCCAGATTGCCAGTTTGTCAAGATCCTGTTGCAAGTGCCACATCCTGGATGGAATTAATTGGGCTGATAATTTTGTGTCATCTGCAAACACTGATACATTACTTACAATACCCTCCCCTAAGTCATTAATGAACAAGTTAAAATTAAAAGTGGACGCAATACCTTTTGCTGCAGTTGAGCTGTGACACAAGAATTGGGCACACGTGTCACTAGAACCTTTTAATACGAGAAATGACACCAGGCAGACTCTGAATATGCAACGGAAGTGCCGTGGGCGCCTCGCCTCATTGTGACAAGTGCATCATCCCCTCGTGACCACAATGATGTTGGAATATTCAATACACTGCACCCAAAATCGGCACATTTTAGTTTACAAGGAAAAAGCCCCTAATAATAAGTTAACACTGTAAAATTATGTATTTTTGGAAACAACACATTGCGCCTAATTCAAAACGGGTAAATGCTTATCTCATAGAGTACAAGGTTGCCACCTTTTCCGGCAAGAAACTCCGGGTGGGGCTGTGATGTAACAGGGGCGGACCGATGATGTCAGGGGTAGGGATGTAGCGAACTGCCGATTTGGTGTCGTTGGCAAAAAATGCGAACGTTCGCGAACAGTTCGCGAACTTCGAACACCCGCTAAAATCGTTCGATTCGAACGATCGAAGGATTTTAATCGTTCGATCGAACGATTTTCATTCGAATCGAGCGATCGAAGCATTCGATCAAATGCTTTTCATTCGATCGAATGCTTACAATCGTTCGAACGAATGGAAATCGTTCGATTTTTAGCGGTCGAAGGAATTCGAATGGTCGAATGGTCGAACGATTTGTATTCGGATCGAACGCGAACGCAAAATGCGAACGTCGCGCGACAAGTTCGTCGGCGAACAGTTCGCTACATCCCTAGTCAGGGGTGGGGCTTTGGAAAACAGGGCAGGCAGTTTTGGACACAGCCCTTCAAAATATAGGGCTGCCAGGGTCAAAACTGGACAGGTGGCAACCCTACCTAGGCACAAAGTGAAAACCTGATAAATATGAAACCTGGTGGGCCCCGACCCTTAATGGGCCCCCGCTGGGCCAGTCCCCTCTCCCGATCAGATTCGGGAATAAAAAACATTTTTGTCAGGTGCCATGCAGCGGCATCTGCACATGCGCGTGGCACCTATTAATGTAGGCGTGGTGAGTGGCTATGCGCCTTCACGCAGGCCTACATCCATGCACTCGTCGCGTCATAGTAGGAGGGCGGGGGTCGGCGGGGGGTCAGTGGGGGCCCTGGACATTAGTCCTGGTGGACCCTGGGCCCCCCAGTCCGACCCTGTATGAATTCCCGGATATTACAAACCAGGGTGGTACACACAGACCCCAAAATGAAATAAAATTAATAATAATAATAAATAAATAATAATAATAAATAAATAATAATAATAATTATATTGTTTTGTTTTGTTTTGTTTACAGGCAAAAACAAGTAACAATGCAGAAAAAACCCCGAAATGCAGGTATGGGACCTGTTATCCAGACTGCTCGGGACCTGGGGTTTTCTCGGATAATAGATCTTTCTGTAATTTGGAACTTCATACCTTAAGTCTACTAAAAAAACATTTAAACATGAAATAAACCCAATAGGCTGGTTTTGCTTCCAATAAGAATTAATTATATCTCAGTTGGGATCAAGTACAAGCGACTGTTTTATTATTACACAGAAAAAGGAAACCACTTTTAAAAATTTGGATTAATTGATTATAATGGAGTCTATGGGCGACATCCTTTCTGTAATTCAGAGCTGTGGATGACGGATTTCTGGATAACGGATCCCATACCTGTGGTTGATATATAAAGCATTACCACTTGTTTTATTGAAATAAAAAAGTAAAAAAAGATAAATACCTACCATGCCAAACTAAAAATCACACTGAAATAGTAAAATTTTACTTATATAGAATTTCCGCGAGCATTTATTTACAATTGTCAGCAAGCTGAAAAATTTCTTTGCTGTTTAGACTTTTTATAGAAAGCAAGTTTTTGGATTTTTTTTTTTTTTTTGAAGTGGAAAATACATTCTGTCTCAATGTAAGTAAAACATTTTGTGGGAACAATAAATGAAAGTAAAAGCTTGAATTATTTAAATATGTATTGAAGTTTTTTTTAATAAAAGAATTTGACCACATTTGACAGATTTTCCTTTTAAAACTGTTTAAACAAATTCACATCTGAGTCTTACAAATCAATTAGCATAAAACACCCGCATACAAAGGGAAAGCAATCACATGGGTGTTTTGAAGTGAAAGGGATTTACCTTCTGTAAATGAATGGCAGACAAACAGCAGGGGCGGTTGTGTTACCCCCGTAGTGAAAAGAATGTCACTTTGGCATCCTGGGAACATTCTTTGCCAATAACCCACGCCACGGTATTAACTAGAGAAAAGTAGGAGGAAATGAGAGGAAATTTAGACAGGGAGGGCGGAGGGGATTTTAATTTTCTAAGGCATTTCTTCTTCCCATACATTTAAAGTGGAAGTAAAGTCTAAAGTAGAATAAGGATAGAAATGCTGTATTTGGTATACAAAACATAAACATGAACTTACTGCACCACAAGCCTAATCAAACAAATGATTTAAATGATTTCAAAGTTGGCCACAGGGGGTCACCATCTTGTAACTTTGTTATACATCTTTGCAAGACCAAGACTGTGCACATGCTCAGTGGGTTCTGGGCTGCTTAGGGATCGTCATAAATTATCAAAACAGGGAAACAAACAAAGCTGCTTGAATTCTGCATGGCTGGGAAGTAAGACAGGGGCTCTCCCTGCTGTTCATAAGTATGATTGTTTCCCTGCAGAGCAGTTAGGGACCGTCTGACAATTCCTATCCACAGCAGTAAATGAAGGAATAATTTCACTGTATACACTCAGGTTTCTTATAAAAACAGTACACATTTTTTAATTAAAGTATATTGGAGATAGGTTTCTTTTTCATTAAAGTTTTATTTGTTTGCCTTTACATGCGACTTAAAGGAAAAGAGGAACTTGGCGTCATTGGTGCCTATGGGAAGAAGTTAGTTGTGCATTACAGAATAATCTAAGAAAGCCCAAAGATATTCAGTTTTGATGTATTTTTTTATTTACTTATTTTAATCTCACCCCTAATCTGAGGTGCAGATGGAGACCCTAAAGCAGGAGACCTCAAGGAAGAAAAAGCCAGGATGCCTAAGTGCAGGGATCCTCCAAGAGTTGGAGAGCAACTCAATCCTGAAAAATTTTCCTGGGCGCTGTTGGCAGTTTGGTGGCCACAATATGGACTGGCAGCCTACAGGAGGTTCTGTTTAGCAGAACATCTGGTTTTTATACAACTAAAACTTGCCTCCAAGCCTGGAATTCAAAAATAAGCACCTGCTTTGAGGCCACTGGGAGCAACATCCAAGGGGTTGAAGAGCAACATGTTCCTCATGATCCATTGGTTGGGAATCACTGTGTTAGAACTAAGGGTGAATGGCTTTAGTATCTCTAAGGGTAATGGGGTCTTGACATATGGGGGAGGAAATGAAACTCAGAACATCACTGCCCAAGGGGAGCAAGAGCACTAACCCCTGGCCACTAATCAGACTTTTGCTTTTTATATTGTTGCTGTACAACACTAATTAAAGACAAATGCTAAATAGCTGCTATGGGTTCCTACAATGGTAAGGGGACACCAGTTCCATGGAGGATATTTAGGGGAAAGGGCTGAGGGGAAGGGTTGGAGAAATGAGCATTATTTTGTCGGGATGTCTCATCCTAGGAGCAAGCTAAATGTATTCCCCTTTGCTTTGAGCTCCATTCTGATGACTCTTATCAAGACTGATAATGAGATCCGTGTTTACAGGAGAGGTGGCAGCAAGTGGCACTGTGGTGGAAGACCATGAAGACCAAGTAGTGGTTGGGAGAAGTTTGGTATCTGTAAAGGAGCGGGTGTAAGTGATGCAGCTGAGGGGAGACAGGGAGGGCACCAGGCCGAGTAGTGTTTGCCTTGGGTACCAATACTACTTGGCCTGGCTCTGTTTACAGGGGCACTTCTTGACTAAATGTGGCCAACCTGATGAATCCTTATCTCTTCATCGCTTTTGCTCTCTGACTGGAGTAGTGAGCCATATGGCTAAATCAGACAGACCTCAATTGTAGACAAATACAAGAGTCCTCTGCACTCAACCCATGATCAATATATTTAAGACAGTGACATTTTGTGCTACTGCTACTGAAAAATGCCTTACCCTTTAAACAAAACAGGGATTGTTTGTCCATATATTGCAATATATTTAAGCTGAACAACTACGTCAAAGTCATCCCATATCTGGCCAGTCCTACGCTCAATTTTATCTGATTCATTAAGAATTCTATTGCTTCATTATACATTTTACACAGGGACTCATTTTTACCTGCAACTTACTTGCTGCTTTCAAAGTAAAACTCCCAAACTTGGCTGCCCTTTTATTAGACACCAGTGGGATCACCTGACTATAGCTGGGAAGGGTGGGAGCTACAACATGGAGCTGGTCACTGCTCCTGTATAAACTATAACAAACAAGGGAAAGTTGTGCTCATCACTATTTTTTAAAACCATTAGAGGGGGGTGCAATGAGGCTGTGACCACAAAATACAGTATGCACAAAATGGCTCAATGTCTTAACTATATTGATAATGGGTTGAGTGCAGAGGACTCTTGTATGTGTCTATATGTATCTTGTGGTCACAGCCTCATTGCACCCCGCCTAATGGTTTTAAAAATTAGCGGTGAGCACAACTTTCCCTTGTTTGTTATAGACCTCAATTGTACTTGCTGCACGAGAAGAGCTGAATCTGTTCTTAAAGTTACTGGGGATGTATTTCTGCCACAATGCTAAAGGCTCACCTTACATCATGGCACTGATATCTGAAATTAAACATGATAAAATAATGATTGGATCACTTCTTATACCATTATCAGACTCTACAGCAGAATAAATAAATGAATGAATGACCATAGCATGTGTGTTAATGTGATAGGGACCTTAAATTGTAAGCTCTGCTGGTGCAGTCACCCATGTGTAGATATTTACTGTTTGTACAAATGCAACAAGTATAGCATATGACGTTATTCCTCTTTTTGGGGATTATACCCAACTTTTACTGTTACTTGCTTGTTTCAAAAGTATATTACTGTATAATTAAGATTATTTACCGTCACACCATACAATAAAGATTTTTTGTTTTTGGTCAGCATTTTCTCTAAAAGATTGAGCCTGAAGTGCACTTTATTTCCCTTTAATTTAACAGCTCCAGCAGCTTTTGCAGTTAAATTGACTGTTCATTATTGAGGTCTGTTTAGCGAGAGCTGTGCGGTGCACTTTAATGAATGGCTGGCACAAAGCCCCCTTTCAGCGGTGGGAAAAGAATGGCATCGTCTTTAGGCTCGGCACGGCTGTATGTCAAAGGCTGCTTATAATACTTGTCAGGGAAGGGCAGAAATTCCCACTGATACAAGAATGTTTAGGAAATCCAACTTCAACACCACCGGATTGAGACATCATCAGGGAATGGGACGTGGGCCCAGGGAGGCGGCACCGATTTAAGTACAAAACTTGTTTTCCCAGAAGATTTTCCCAATGTTGCCTCCCACGGGTGGAACTGTCAGGGACTCTTTGGTTGTAAAATAACGAATGTTGGGCAGCCTAAACCATGGCCTATGGGGGGACCGTACCTCCAGTTTGTAAGTAGGCAATTTGGCCAAACGGTGGTGGTAACGGAGTGGACAAATCGGGCATGTCACCGCTAAATATAATTTGGACACTGGGGGGCACATTTATCAAGGGTCGGATATTGAGGGTTAATAAACCCTCAAATTCGACCCTTGAATTGAAATCCTTAGAATTCGAATATCGAATTCGAAGGATTTAGCGCAAATCCTTCGATTGATCGAAGTAAAAATCATTCGATCGAACGATAAAATCCATTGAATCGAACAATTCGACCGATTTTAAGCGATCGATTTTTCTTTGATCAAAAAAAGGTTATAAAAGTGCTGGGGAAGGTCCCCATAGGCTTACATTGTACCTTGGTAGGTTTAAACTGCCGAAATAGGTAGTCAAAGTATTTTTTAAAGAGACAGTACTTCGACGGTCGAATACTCAAACGATTTTTAGTTCAAATCGTTCGAATCGAAGTCGAAGTCGAAGGTCATAGTAGCCTATCCGATGGTCGAAGTACCCAAAAAAATACTTCGAAATCCAAAGTTTTTTTCATTCGAAGCTTAGTAAATGTGCCCCTGGGTGTATGGTGTAATATTTAAACATATTGCACTATTTTTTGTTTCTTTCTCTGTTGCCGTAGGGGCTGATCTACATAAAATTTTTGGGGGTTGGGCTTCAAAGGACACTAAAAGTGATGTGTATATGGCAAGGTGTAATGTATAATCAGGCCCAGAGTTTTGGCAAGGGCACAAAGGCCTGGGACTAGGGGGGCAAAATTGTAGGGGTGGCATACCGCCCCCAGCTGCAAAAGAAGTATTGGGAATTCAAAACTCAAAGGTTTGTGCACGGTCTAAGCGTTGGGTCCATGCGGCCTCGGGCCACCACTTTGTGAAATCCGGCCCTGTGAATAATCAGAGGAGCACCTGCCTTGGGGTAAATTTCCAGATAATAAACTGGTAATTTGGCTCTTCTAGTGCAGATACGGTAATTGTGCTCTCTGCACTAGCAATGTGGCCCAGCAGTGCCTGCCTCAGGGACCAGAATCACCCCTGTGCATAATAACCCACAGCAGCCAATTAGATGTTTGCTTCAGGCAGAAGACAAGCAAATTCTGCCCATTGATTGGCTGGAAAAAATGGCACCATTGTCCTTAACGAGCCCCAGTGATATCAGTGAGAAGTGAGTAGCTCTGCACCCCCATAAAAACAGGCAGTAGTCAAAAAGTAGTCAAAATGCCCAGTGCCCTTAATCTATAGCAAACTAGTTAAACTTAAAGGGCAACTAAACACCCTGTTGAATGATAACGGCTAATTTAAAGGAAGAGTAACATCAAAAAATAAAACTGTTTTAAAGTATAAAAATATAAAGCAGTTTTGCCCTGCACTGGTAAAATTGATGTGTTTGCTTCAGAAACACTACTATTGTTTATATAAATAAGCTGCTGTGTAGCCATTGGAGCCACTATTTAAAGGTGAAAAGGTTTAGGTTACACAGCAAATAACAGATAAGCTCTGCAACACATTATGTTATCTGTTATCCACTATTTAACCTGTGCCATATAATCTTTTTTCAATTTCAACATCTTTATGAATTATAGTAGTACTTATCTGTTATCTACTGTGTATCCTGTGCTTGAATGGCTGCCCCCATGGCTACACAACAGCTTGTTTATATAACCTATAGTAGTACTTATCTGTTATCTACTGTGTATCCTGTGCTTGAATGGCTGCCCCCATGGCTACACAGCAGCTTGTTTATATAAACTATAGTAGTACTTATCTGTTATCTACTGTGTATCCTGTGCTTGAATGGCTGCCCCCATGGCTACACAGCAGCTTGTTTATATAAACTATAGTAGTACTTATCTGTTATCTACTGTGTATCCTGTGCTTGAATGGCTGCCCCCATGGCTACACAGCAGCTTGTTTATATAAACTATAGTAGTACTTATCTGTTATCTACTGTGTATCCTGTGCTTGAATGACTGCCCCCATGGCTACACAGCAGCTTGTTTATATAAACTATAGTAGTACTTATATGTTATCTATTGTGTATCCTGTGCTTGAATGGCTGCCCCCATGGCTACACAGCAGCTTGTTTATATAAACTATAGTAGTACTTCTACTGTGTATCCTGTGCTTGAATTGCTGCCCCCATGGTTACACAGCAGCTTGTTTATATAAACTATAGTAGTACGTATCTGTTATCTACTGTGTATCCTGTGTTTGAATGACTGCCCCCATGGCTACACAGCAGCTTGTTTATATAAACTATAGTAGTACTTATCTGTTATCTACTGTGTATCCTGTGCTTGAATGACTGCCCCCATGGCTACACAGCAGCTTGTTTATATAAACTATAGTAGTACTTATCTGTTATCTACTGTGTATCCTGTGCTTGAATTGCTGCCCCCATGGTTACACAGCAGCTTGTTTATATAAACTATAGTAGTACTTATCTGTTATCTACTGTGTATCCTGTGCTTGAATGACTGCCCCCATGGCTACACAGCAGCTTGTTTATATAAACTATAGTAGTACTTATCTGTTATCTACTGTGTATCCTGTGCTTGAATGGCTGCCCCCATGGCTACACAGCAGCTTGTTTATATAAACTATAGTAGTACTTATCTGTTATCTACTGTGTATCCTGTGCTTGAATGGCTGCCCCCATGGCTACACAGCAGCTTGTTTATATAAACTATAGTAGTACTTATCTGTTATCTACTGTGTATCCTGTGCTTGAATTGCTGCCCTCATGGTTACACAGCAGCTTGTTTATATAAACTATAGTAGTACTTATCTATTATCGACTGTGTCAGACTGGCCCACAGGGATACCAGGAAAACTCCCAGTGGGCCCAGGTGTCAGTGGCCCCTCATGCTGCTAAACACTTGGCCTATTTCAAGGCCATTCCCTATTTCTATCAGAACAAAGAGGCTAAATAGATGGAATAATAGATTATAGTGTGTACAACTATAAATAGAGGTTGAGTGAGGAGAGGAAGAATAATAGTACTTTACAGTGGGCCTAAATTTTCTTGGTGGGCCCCTGGTCTAAGGTTTTTGGGTGGGCCCCTGGTATCCCATTCCGACAATGGATAATTGTAACATACCTTCCAGCCTCTACTGTGGCCCTCTGGGATATACATTGGGGTACAGGGTACATGATTAGCCTAATTAAATTAATTAATTAAATTAAAATACAGAACCTGTTGGAATAATTCCCAGTATAATAAATCAGGGTTTTGCATGGTGAGAGGCAGTGCAGGCAGCCGTGCATGGCAAATGCAATTATGCAGCCTTGCTAATCCCTAATCCCTCTCCATGGCATGCGAATGCTCCTCCACATGATAAATGAATGAGCTGTTTATGCTGCTTGTGGGGGGCATTGTGTGGAATTGGGTGAGATTTTTTTTAAGGATGCAATAATGTCCTCCAGCAAACCGTGTCTGAGCTGCTTAAGCTGTTTACTTGAATTAATTCAGCTTGGAATAATAGGATCTTTCCTTGATTTGCCGGATATTTGCTCACTTTGCATTCAGTTTTAGGCCAACCCATCCACCCTAGTACTGGGGGGGCACATTCTGTCCATACTATGTGCTTTAATGGCTGTTTCACCTTGTCTTCATGCACAGGGCAGTGTCCCTCTCTTTAGAAGAAAAGGAGAGTTTAATTGTCTTAAAGATATCTATGCTTTGATACTATATTTCCCAGCATCCTCAGCTATCTTGTGCCTCCTTAATAGGCACCCATACACTTAAGTACAGTACTTCTGAATTGTGCTTAGTACAGGGGAATACCTATGCTGCCATAGTTTTATGGGATCTCTCTGTACAGACTATGAGCAAACTTAGGGACTGTTCCTGCTGAATTGTGCTCAGTACAGGGAATACCTATGCTGCTATAGTTTTATGGGATCTCTCTGTACAGACTATGAGCAAACTTAGGGACTGTTCCTGCTGAATTGTGCTTAGTACAGGGAATACCTATGCTGCCATAGTTTTATGGGATCTCTCTGTACAGACTATGAGCAAACTTAGGGGGAGGTTCCTGCTGAATTGTGCTTAGTACAGGGGAATACCTATGCTGCCATAGTTTTATGGGATCTCTCTGTACAGACTATGAGCAAACTTAGGGACTGTTCCTGCTGAATTGTGCTTAGTACAGGGAATACCTATGCTGCCATAGTTTTATGGGATCTCTCTGTACAGACTATGAGCAAACTTAGGGACTGTTCCTGCTGAATTGTGCTCAGTACAGGGAAATACCTATGCTGCCATAGTTTTATGGGATCTTTCTGTACAGACTATGAGCAAACTTAGGGGCTGATCCTGCTGAATTGTGCTTAGTACAGGGAATACCTATACTGCCATAGTTTTATGGGATCTTTCTGTACAGACTATGAGCAAACTTAGGGGGCTGTCTCTGCTGAATTGTGCTTAGTACAGGGGAAGGTACAGGATAGGATAGGCATCTTGCCGGTAATAATATGCCAACAAGTCTTTCATCTAATAGGATAAAGAGCTACTTTACAACCTCTTTCCACTTTCACCCACTTTACAGGCAAATGAGTATATAGCCTTCAATAGAGGAAAAAATACCCTTTTTCCCCCTTCCATTCACTGGGAATAATGCTCAGTTTTCATTCTCAGTCGCACTTGTATCATTCCCACCCCTCGGATTTAGTGAAAGCGGATACTATTAGGGCTGCCAGACCTCCCACTAACCAGCCACTCCTTCTCCTTTTCAGCCTGGGTGCCTGGTGAGAACAAGTTAAAATCAAGAGGAAAAAGATTTCCAAGAAGGGAAACTGCTTCTGTCGAGGAGCTTGAGCACTGCAATAGGTTTGGCACCGTGTCAATCTCGAGTGATGAAGTTTCTAAATCTAAAGGATTTTTCATATCTGTGATTAGGGAAATAACGTTATAAGTTCTGGGGAAGCCTTCAGCAATGGCGACAGCTGAACTAACATTCATCTAAAGCAGAAATATGAGCTTGGATTTAGTGCTTCAGTATCCTTGTTCATCAGCTCAACCTCGGTGATGGTTTACTAGGAGAAGACAATCCATTGCAAGTAAAGTTCTGCTTGAGTTGGACAAAGATAAATGTAGAGTGATGGCGGTGCAATCTCCAATCATGAACCACCAGTTTCTGTCCTTGTATATTCCCGGATCCATTGTGGACTATGAGAAAAGATACCAAGAAGGAGTGGACTATCTTGGGGCCGTTGAAAGTGGCGACTTCAAAGAAACAACCAAGGACCTTCTCAGCTTCATCAACACGGCCTCCAGCAATATAAAGCTGGCTTTGGACAAACCGGGAAAGTCAAAGAGGAAAGTCAACCATCGGAAGTACCTGCAGAAGCAGATTAAGAGGTGCACAGGTTTGATGGGCAGTGGGAATATTAATCAGGGATCTCCTAAACGATCACCTACATCACCTGGTAACAGCAGCATGACCCCCTCAGGTTTCCCCTGGAAGCCCCCTACAAAGAGAGACAGCACGCAGTCTAATCTGCAAAGCAAAAGCCTGGCAGCTCTTTTTGACAATGTCAAGGAGATCCGTGATGAAAGGTGTAAGAAAGTGCCTTTGAGGAACCGCAATTTGCCACCTTCTTTTTTCACCGAGCCTGAGAGTCCGTGTTCGGGGCTTCTTTCCAATTCTGGGGTGGCTTTGAGAGACCTGGGAAAGTGTAACCAAGAAACTCTGGAGTTGTTTGACTTTCTAGGCTCAGATTACAATAACATGTCAGAACAAGAGATTATCCAAGGGGCATCGGTGAGGCTACATCAGGACGTTTCAGTCGAGCAGTCCCTTTATGAGCCCCATCACTTATTAAATGGGCTTTTTTATTCCGACATGTGGAATCCATGTAATCAAGTTAAAAAAAGCTCCGTGGGAACCGGCAACCTCGGCTTGAATGAGACTTTGAAAAGTGCCCCCTTGCAAGGAGCCCTGTATACAAATAACCAGGACCCGACCATGGATTCTACAATGGATGAGAGTTGCCCCAGTCTGACGACATATACCCCCTGTTTCCCCTCTGACTGTTCCCTTCCCCAGATATTTTATGACTATAACACACAGAATTGCAACAGAATTAGTTACCCTGTTATGTAGACTTGTATCTCAACAAGGACTCCTTAAAGGAGCCACGTGCAATATGGATAACCTGGAGTGGGTACCTCAGTTCTAAAAGACTCATGACAATGTTTTTCACTAGGGTGCAATTTTTTTTTTGGGTGTTGGTGGTGGCAGTGGGGGTTTGTCGTCCCTCTATTTATTTTAGGACTCTCATTAGACGTTCAGCTTTCATCAACTGTTAAAGGAACAGAAAAATATGTTTCTATATAAATAATTCCGTTGTTGCATGTGAGATAGAAGTATAAAGTTTTCTTTGACGAAGGCTGGCCAGTCTGATGTAAGATGGTAGGACTACAGATCTTTCCATGAGAGCTGGGTGTTGTAGTTCAACCACAACAGGACGTGGAATAATCCAAGATCTTTAGTAGGTTTAGGGCAGCTGGGTAAGTTTTATAGCCAATGCTAGCACTTATCTTCTTCTCTTAACATTTATAGAACCTCTAACATAAAGCCTGTTTAATTAAGAAAAACGTGTCCTTAAAGGGACAGTCTCACCTTTTTCATGGCAAAGAGAGCTGCTGTAGGACCCTATAAACATAGTGTCCTTGCTCTGTAGTTACTTATGCCACTCCTTGGCTTGCCATCTAAAAGAACTCTTAAAGTGATACTGACACTAAAAATGTCCTTTTCAAAATATCTACGTTAAAAGTCACCTATAGGTTATGTTGATCCTTCATATTTTTATATACAGGTGTAGAATCCGTTATCCGGAAACCCGTTTTCCAGAATGCTCCGAATTACGGAAAAGCCTTCTCCCATAGACTCCATTATAATCAAATAATCCACATTTTTAAAAATGATTTCCTTTTTCTCTGTAACAATAAAACAGTAACTTGTACCAGGTTATTGGGTTTATTTAAAGTTTACATGATTTTCAAGTAGACTTAAGGTATGAAGATCCAAACTACAGAAAGACCCTTTATATAGAAAACCCCAGGTCCCAAGATTTCTGGATGACAGGTCCTATACCTGTATAATAAGTGACCTGGGCCCTTTATACTTTTCTGTTCCTTTAATCTTGATTTAATGTATTGTACGTTGCTTTCTATGTATAGATATCTGCAATGATTGATATATTGATGACAAGTTTGTAAGAAACACAATGCTTATCCCATGGCAACTGGAACATTGCGGTATATATATATATATATATATATATATATATATATATATATATATATATATATATATATATATATATATATAATATATATATATAAATATACAGTATATACACAAAAGCAGTAGGGCAGCTCCGATAATGTGTATTATTTTTAACTGTCTATGCACCAGGCAGGTTGCTATGCAATAAATAAAAGATGGCTAATAAGACAAAGTAAGAAAAAGACATAATAAGAAAATACATACCCCTTTTCTTTAGATGTTTACAGGTATGGGATACGTTATCCGGAAACCCATTATGCAGAATCCTCCAATTCCAATTACAGAAAGGCTGTCTCCTATAGACTCCATTATAATACAACATTTGGAATTTTTAAAAATAATTCCCTTTTTCTGTGTAATAATAAAACAGTAGTTTGTACTTGATCCAACTAAGATATAATTTATCCTTATTGGTAGTGAAACCAGCCTATTGGGTTTATTTAATGTTTACATGATTTTCTAGTAGAATATAGGTATAAAGTTCCCAATTACGGAAAGATCCACTATCCGGAAACCCCCAGGTCCCGAGCATTCTGGATAACAGGTCCTATACCTGTATAATAAGTGACCTGGGCCTTTTATACTTTTCTGTTCCTTTAATCTTGATTAAATATATTGTATGTTGCTTTCTATGTATAGATATCTGCAATGACTGATATATTGATGTCTGTAACACAATGCTTATCCATAGGCAACTGGCAGGTTGAAGTATATATATAAATATATACAAAAGCAGTATGGCAGCGCCGATAATTTAGAGGACTTGTTTTTCGAACATTGTGTACTATTTTTAATTCTCTATGCATGGGGCAGGTTGCTATGCTACAGACAAAAGATGAGGAATATGACATAAAGAAAATATATTCCCCTTTTTTTTTTACAATACTTATATATATGTATAAAAAAATCAGCATCACTTTTGATTATTTTTTTATTGCATTTCAGCCTTCAATGCTGATGGGAAATCACAAAACAATAGTGGGCTTAGTGAAAGGGTAAGAAAGTGAAAACCCGCACAAAATGTAGCCTTTAAAGAGGAAAAGATAACTGGAAGAACAATGTAAAATACATATTTGTATTTCTGTAGATAATTGTGTTTTTGGTTTCTCCCCTTGATGAATATTCTGCAGGGGGTATAAATTTCTAATTCCTAAAAAAAAAAACTGTACTATTACATTGTTTTGTATAGAGAAGTTTCATATAAATCTGTACAGATATGGGATCTCTTATCTGAAAACCTGTTATCCAGAAAGCTTCGAATTACAGGTAAGATCCTCTCCCAAAGAGTCTTGTTTGAGCAAATAATTACATTAAAAAATGATTTCCTTTTTCTCTGTAATAATAAAACAGTAGCTTGTACTTGATCCCAACTAAGATACAGTATAATTAATCTTTATTGGAAGCAAAACAATTATATTTGCCTTATTTAATAGTCAAATATTCTGTAATAGCCTTGGTGATCCAAATTACAGAAAAGATCCTTTATCCAGGTCCTAAGCATTCTGGATAACTGAATAACTAAATCTGCACAACTAGCCTGAGTGGAACACAGACTATTAAATTTATAATGGTTTAAGTTTTTGACTCTCAGGAGAGAAACTGGAATGAGAAATACTATGTACTGTTAAAACTTGGGTAAATGACTTTTATGGCCAGTTGTGATATTCAGTTTGTGCTTTGCTTATGTCTTCCCACTATCATAAAACTGTGTATTAAAACTAAAGCAGTTTGGTTTTTATTTTATTTTGTGCCATAAAGCAGGACAGGACTGCTGCTTACAATGGGGATCAGATAGGATCTGTGCAGCCACTGGGACAGAATGCTCTGTTATACAGATAGCTAGAATCTCAGCTGCCATAAAGCAGGACAGGACTGCTGCTTACAATGGGGATCAGATAAGATCTGTGCAACCACTGGGACAGAATTTTCTGTTATACAGATAGCTAGAATCTCAGCTGCCATAAAGCAGGACAGGACTGCTGCTTACAATGGGGATCAGATAGGATCTGTGCAGCCACTGGGACAGAATGTTTTGTTATACAGATAACTAGAATCTCAGCTGCCATAAAGCAGGACAGGACTGCTGCTTACAATGGGGATCAGATAGGATCTGTGCAGCCACTGGGACAGAATGTTCTGTTATACAGATAGCTAGAATCTCAGCTGCCATAAAGCAGGGCAGGATTGCTGCTCACAATGGGGATCAGATAGGATCTGTGCAGCCACTGGGACAGAATGTTCTGTTATACAGATAGCTAGAATCTCAGCTGCCATAAAGCAGGACAGGACTGCTGCTTACAATGGGGATCAGATAGGATCTGTGCAGCCACTGGGACAGAATGCTCTGTTATACAGATAGCTAGAATCTCAGCTGCCATAAAGCAGGACAGGACTGCTGCTTCCAAACTGCCGCAGATTTACTGCTAATGTGCAAATTTATTGTCCAAACTACATGGGTAACTTATGTCCTATGTTGCCCGAAACATGTCATGTGGACAATAAATTTGTACATAAGCAGTAAATCTGCGGCAGTGTCCTTCTGTTCTCTTGTAAAGCTACAGTATGAATACAATTATACAGAGAAGGAATGCTCTGGGCACACAGTTAGATATATCCTTATAATACACAAAAGCCATGAATATCCTGTAAATTATATCCTTATAAATGGTGAGTAGTGATGTCATCAGTTATAAACGGTGAGTAGTGATGTAATTTCTGTCACATGACTCACTAAAATTTGTGTATTATAGTTAATAAAGTACCCCCAGTTGTAAAATATGAGGATATTATAAGTTACCTCGGAGTTCCATGACCTGTATAAAAACACTCGGCCTTCGGCCTCGTGTTTTTATATGGTCATGAAACTCCTCGGTAACTTATAATATCCTTATATTTTACAAGAGGGGGTACTTTATTCACTATATAATACACAAAAGCCATGAATATCTTGTAAATTATATCCTTATAAACGGTGAGTTCTGATGTCATCAGTTATAAACGGTGAGTTCTGATGTCATTTCTGTCACATGACTCACTCAAACGTGTGTATTATAATAAATAAAGTACCCCCTGTTGCAAAATATGAGGATATAAGAAGTTACCTTGGAGTTCCATGACCTGTATAAAAACTCTCGGCCTTCAGCCTCATGTATTTATATGGTCATGGAAATCCTCAGCGACTTATTATATCCTTATATTTTACAAGAGGGGGTACTTTAATCACTATATAATAGGTGGTGCTGTGAGTGTGCTTGTAGAGGGAGTGGGTTTTCCCACTGGTGTTTGGCCCCAAAAGCAAAGTTTAATCCCTTGTGAATCACTTGAAAGGAGTCACATGACTATTGTTTACCCTCCCCAAAGTGTAGGAGGAGGACAGTGGCCCAGGGCATGTCCAGCAAACACCTGGCTAAAGTGAGCGTTTGTGCTGTAACTCTGGTGGAAAAGAAACCCAGTGAGTGCAGAGCACTGCCCAGGAGAATAAAGGATCTTTCTCCTGCTGTAAGGAAAGGCAATGGAGGAGAAGGGAATGAGGTACTTGTAGCCATCTTGGATGAGGGAAAATGTCCCATACACTTGAAAGAAATCTCCAGTGAATCTTCTGGCGGCGTTTCTTTGGAGTGCAGGGATGTGGCTCCACACATGAATATACTCTGCAAAGTCAGAGAGAGATTTCCCCCTGGGAAGGAAACTAATGTAACAAGAAAGACCTGGGCCCTGCATGGGGATGCGTCGAGGGCAGGGATGAGAGAGTCTTTGCAGTATCAGACTGGTGGTTGTAGGGCCCCCACATCTCTCTACAGGGGTCGTCTCCACCCGCCCAACCCTCAGAGGCCTGAGGGGATTAGGTCTGGGCTGCAGGGACCCACCGGTGACGTCTCTGGAAATACATGTATCCGGGTGAATGCGTGTGCCTTGCCTGCCTTCTTCTTCTCCCAGCAGGTGCACCCGACTGGACTCAGCAGCAATAAAAATAAAATATAAATAATTGGGGAAAAAAGCTAAACGGGTTCATGATCACACTGGGCGCCTAGGCTATAGCCTATGCTAGTCTGTGCATTAATTCTTTATAAATACAAATATACAGAGAAGGAATGCTCTGGGCACACAATAAGCTATATCTTCATACTGTACTGTCTAAGACAGTGATCCCCAACCAGTAGCTCGTGAGTAACATGTTGCTCTCCAACCCCTTGGATGTTGCTCCCAGTGGCCTCAAAGCAGGAGCTTATCTTTGAATTCCAGGCTTGGAGGCAAGTTTTAGTTGTATAAAACCATTTGTACTGCCAAACAGAGCCTCAATATAGGTTGACAATCCACATAGGGCCTACTAAATGGCCAATCACAGCCCTTATTTGGCACCCCAGGAACATTTTTCATGCTTGTGTTGCTCCCAACTCCTTTTACTTCTGAATGTTGCTCACAAGTCCTAAAGGTTGGGGATCCCTGCCTTAGACAGTACCGTATGAGGGTATAGCTTATTGTGTGCCCAGAACATTCCTGTATATTTGTATTTATACATATGGGAGGAAGGAGGTGCCATATTGATTCCTTTAGACAGTACAGTATGAGGCTATAGCTTATTGTGTGCCCAGAACATTCCTGTATATTTGTATTTATACATATGGGAGGAAGAAGGTGCCATATTGATTCCCTTAGACCAGGGATCCCCAACCTTTTGAACCCGTGAGCAACATTCAGAAGTAAAAGGAGTTGGGGAGCAACACTAGCATGAAAAATGTTCTTGGGGTGCCAAATAAGGGCTGTGATTGGCCATTTAGTAGCCCCTATGTGGAATGTCACCCTACATTGAGGTTCTGTTTGGCAGAACATCTGGTTTTTATACAACCAAAACTTGCCTCCAAGCTAGGAACTCAAAAATTAGTACCTGCTTTGAGGCCACTGGGAGCAACATCCAAAGGGCTGGAGAGCAACATGTTGCTCACGAGCTACTGGTTGGGGACCACTGCCTTAGACAGTACAGTATTAGGCTATAGCTTATTGTGTGCCAAGAACATTCCTTCTCTGTATATTTGTATTTATACATATGGGAGGAAGGAGGTGCCATATTGATTCCCTTAGACAGTACAGTATGAGGCTATAGCTTATTGTGTGCCCAGAACATTCCTTCTCTGTATATTTGTATTTATACATATGGGAGGAGGTGCCATATTGATTCCCTTAGACAGTACAGTATGAGGGTATAGCTTATTGTGTGTCCAGAACATTCCTTCTCTGTATATTTGTATTTATACATATGGGAGGAGGAGGTGCCATATTGATTCCCTTAGACAGTACAGTATGAGGCTATAGCTTATTGTGTGCCCAGAACATTCCTGTATATTTGTATTTATACATATGGGAGGAGGGAGGTGCCATATTGATTCCCTTAAGGGAATCCATGTTTATGGAAAGTTATAGAAATTATTTTCTCTCTTTGTGTAATGTTTTATTTTTAGATGTAGGTTGACTCTGTTCTCTGTAGCTTCACCCCACAAATCATTTTGCCCATGAGGCTGTACTATGTGTTTGGGGTGGGGGGGTTTCAACAGATTTAAAGTACCCTTTCAGCACTTTATAACCCCTCCTGCTCCCTGAACTTGTGACTTGCCCAAGACAAAGCCATTCTGACTATTTGCTCCAGACCCTTCTGCTTCCCCATTGATTCTCCTCTGGCCTTTCAGGTGCCTCAATGATCTTGCCATTGCAGAGTGTTGATAGTCGCCATATGGCCTGGTTTAATACAAAAGGGCTACACCGACACAATATCATCTGCACAATGCCAAGTGCTAACATGCGAAAGGCTTCTGTTCTATACACACGCTACAACAAAGGAACTGGAAAGTAGTTGAAAGGGCAACTCCTACCAAAAACTGATTTTTTGAATGAGGAAAGAATTGCTATTGAAAGCAGTATCTGTATCCGTCTGTTTATATCCTAAGCACAGCTGGTTCTGACTCCGGAAACATTGTAACAGAAGCCAGCTGATAAATGGTTTGTTTCTGCTACATTGTCAACACAAGAAGACAGAAAGGGCTGCTGAACAACTTCCCTTATACAACCATCCTCTTATCTACTTGAAGTATATCCTGGATACATTATGCCCAATTCAGCAGGGAAAAAAAATTGTATCTCTCTGTACAGGCTATGAGCAAACTTAGGGGACTGTTCCTGCTGAATTGTGCTTAGTACAGGGAATACCTATGCTGCCATAGTTTTATGGGATCTCTCTGTACAGACTATGAGCAAACTTAGGGGACTGTTCCTGCTGAATTGTGCTTAGTACAGGGAATACCTATGCTGCCATAGTTTTATGGGATCTCTCTGTACAGACTATGAGCAAACTTAGGGGACTGTTCCTGCTGAATTGTGCTTAGTACAGGTAGAATTACCTGGCCTTTGTTATTTGATATTGTGTTTTGCTTTTTGTGGTCCTGCCTGTTGTGTATAGTGCTTCTGATGGGCAAGCTCATTAAATGGCATCACTGTTGCCCTGTACTCTGCACTCCTGTGCATTGGCACTCACATAAAGCTTATGTATATGCACAAGTACCTGTGAATCTGTTTGCATCCTTGTAACACTCTGCACTGATGCTGATATCTTTAATTTCAAAATTCAACATAAAAGTATAAATCTTTTAAAATATTTTCTCTCTCTCCCCCCATCCTAAGTTGCCAGTTAAACATGGCTGATACTGACCTCTAGTGTTGAATCAGAACATTACAGCTAAAATGGTCAGTTTTTAAAGGGCATGTAAAGGCAAAAAAATAAAATCCCATTTTTACTTTCTTTAATGAAAAAGAAGCCTATCTCCAATATACTTTGATTAAAAAAATCTGTACCGTTTTTATAAGAAACCTGACTGTATGCAGTGAAATTCTCCATTCATTTACTGCTGTGGATAGGAATTGTCAGACGGTCCCTAACTGCTCTGCAGGGAAACAATCATACTTATGAACAGCAGGGGGAGCCCACACCTTACTCCCCAGCCATGCAGAACTCAAGCAGCTTTAGTATAGGTCTAAATTGGATTAGTGGAAGAGTTTATATGCCGAGAACTAAACCTTCCACTGTGATAAGTCCCCATTGGCCCCCCTCCCTGCGTGAGTGAGTGCAGCGGAGCTCATGGGCGCCATCTTCTTCTCTTCGGTAATTGATATATATTGCAAAGTTGCTGGAAATTATGATTACTTTTCGTGTTTGTGTGGAGTTCCCCTTTAAATAAACTTTCACTATCTTGCAGTGTGTGCGGGCTTCCTAATCTCTGCAATGAACGCAGATGAGATGAACAGGCCCTGGTGAGGAATAACAGGAGGAATTGACTAAAGACATGAATACCTGCTGCCCCCTACAGTCAGTAAACTGTTACTAAAATAAAATGTTGCCTTAAGTCATTTTATGCAACTTCCCAGCTACCTGCATACAGCCCTCTCATTTTTTTGTTTCATTCTTACATCTTATGTAGTGTCTGGTTGCTTGGTTAATGACACCTTAGCAACCAGATAACAGTATAAATCCCAAACCTGTATTCATTAGGCAGGGGGAGGTACATAGGCCAGAACCCGGATATACTGTAAGTGCTTTTTTTTGTAATTTGTTTTTATTGATTTCCCAAACATGTACAGTATATTCTTGGCTGTAAGTGCTTTTTGAATAAGCACTGAAGTTCAGGATTTGCAACCTGTATTGCTATATCACTTGTGTCTGGGGTCAAAATAATTAACCCCTAAGGACCATAACATAACCTGGCACATTGCCTCAGCCTGTAGCCCCACTAGGAAATGCAACATGCATACAGTAAACCGTAACCTAAATAAACTCTACCCCAATAATTATATGTCAGAAACCCCCTAACAGTGAATTTCATTCTCTCTAATTGCCCTGTTATTGCCCTAACTGTCCCAGAGAAGCAGGGCACTGAGAAACTCACCTCAGGCAACAGCAGCCCCCAGGTTACAAGGGGCAATTGTGCTATCTGCATTCACAATACAGCCCCCCTAAACCCACTCCAGCACTCAGAAAGTAATCGCGGGGGGCAGCATCTGAAAGGCCACCTCTGGTGGCTTGGAGGCAAGTTTTGGTTGCATAAAACCAGATGTACTTCCAAACGGAGCCTCCTTTAGGCTGCCAGTCCATATTATGGCTACCTTATGGCCGACAGCACTTTCTTTGCAGTACCCAGGAACATTTTTTAGGATTGCGAAAGGTTGGGGACCCCTGCACTTAGGCGTCTGGCTTCGTCTTCCTTGAGGTCTCCTGCTTTAGGGTCTCCACCTGCATCCATCCCCCATGAAGTGGACTCCAATGAGGAATAACATAGCAGCTCTGCCCTTTTTATAGTAAGAATAACCCATAATTCATTGAAGCTTCATTGAGGTCTGGCATAGTGCCGAGAGCCTGGAGAATTGCTAATGTGGTGCCGCTATTCAAAAAAGCATCCCATTCTCAGCCTCAAAACTATAGGCCAGTTAGTCTGACATCAGTGGTAGGAAAGCTTTTCGAAGGGTTAATAAAGGATAAGATACTGGACTTCATAGCAAATCATAATACTATTAGTGTATGCCAGCATGGTTTATGCGTAATAGATCTTGACTAATTCATTTCTTTTTATGAGAAGGTGAGCAGGGACCTCAATTCTGGGATGGCAGTGGATGTGATTTACTTAGACTTTGCTAAAGCATTTGATACAGTGCCACACAGAAGGTTACTGGTTAAATTAGGAAATGTTGGCCTGGAACATAGTATTTGTACCTGGATAGAGAACTGGCTAAAAGATAGACTACAAAGAGTGGTGGTAAATGGAACATTTTCTAATTGGACCAGTGTTGTTAGTGGAGTACCGCAGGGCTCTGTACTAGGTCCCTTGCTTTTCAACTTGTTTATTAATGACCTGGAGGTGGCCATTGAAAGTACTGTTTCTATTTTTGCAGATGAGACTAAATTGTGCAGAACTATAGGTTCCATGCAGGATGCTGCCACTTTGCACAGTGATTTGTCTAAACTGGAAAACTGGGCAGCAAACTGGAAAATGAGGTTCAGTGTTGATAAATGCAGGTTATGCACTTTGGCAAAAATAATATAAATGCAAGTTATACACTAAATGTGTGTTGGGAGTTTCCTTAATGAGAAGGATCTTGGGGTCTTTGTAGATAACAAGTTGTCTAATTCTGGGCAGTGTCATTCTGTGGCTACTAAAGCAAATAAAGTTCTTGCATAAAAAAGGGCATTAACTCAAGGGATGAAAACATAATTATGCCTCTTTATAGGTCCCTGGTGAGGCCTCATCTGGAGTATGGGGGCAGTTTTGGACTCCAGTCCTTAAGAGGGATATAAATGAGCTGGAGAGAGTGCAGAGACTAAGTGCAACTGAACTGGTTAGAGGGAGGGAAGAGTTAAATTATGAGGGGAGACTGTTCATCACAGTCAGGACAGTGAGGTTGTGGAATGCACTGCCGGGTGATGTTGTGATGCTGATTCAGTTAATGAGTTTTCATTTGGAGGGGTTGAACTTGATGGACTTTTTTCAACCCGATTTAACTATGTAACCATAATACCTCTGGGCCAATAGTAACGCATGATTCCCATGAGGCATAGGTTATATTTTACACAGTAGTGGAATTAAGAGGGAGGGAACCTTATTTATCTGCATTTTTGTCACTTGATGTGTGTGTTCCAGGCTGATCAGCACACTCCGGGGATGTTACCAGAAGGGGACAAAGACTCCATGAAGAGACATGAACCAAGAATCGGAGGGCTCTTGTACTTCTTGCTTTGCAACAGATACATAATTTCTTGTCTATCCCTTTGTCAGCCTTTTATTACCCAGAGACCTTGGAGAAGTAACCTGGCCGGCTTGGGTTGATGTGGTTTGTAATTCATCAACTGGAATCCTGGGAGTTCCCAAACAGCTGGACAGTCTCAGATCCCTGAACTAAACAAAGAACTTGTTTCTCTGAAATCTTTCCAGAACAAAGATATGTTGGAGTTCCTCTTGTTCCTCCAGATTTTTATTGGCAGAGCATCCTAACACTGAACCTAATTAAATGCATTGTGCTGAAGCCTGAATGCTTTCTCGGCCCCCTAATTAAACTGTTCTTTGACATAATACAAATACATGTGCTGTGATAAAGTTCTAAACTTGACTTTCTTCCATTAGGCACCAACAGGGGATCTGCAGAATGCTAATTACTTTGGGTAATTGGAATGTCTCACCCTAAGATATCTCAGCCAACTGCTGCTTATCAACTAAACTCATTTTTTTGCTGTTGTTTCCTTCCTTTTGGCAGGTGATATTTACAGAACCAGATGGTGGCCATTACCACATTTGGAATATATATAAATATATATATATAAATATAATAAAATGTACACGGTTCCTTCCCTGATAGATAAGGAGATGCTATGAAACTACAAAATACTTGTCCACTCCCCCAGTCACCAGCACGTGTTTGTGTGATACTGGCACAAACCAATATATTCCTGTAGGAACGTAATGGGTAAAGTGTGAAGGAAGAGTCTCACTATGTTCAATATGGTGCCAGTATTAAATGTATGTTTACAAATGCAAGGAGTCTGACTGGTAAAATGGGAGAGCTGGAGGTGCTGGTGCTGGACGGAAAATATGATGTGATTGGTGTGGCCTAAACATGGCTGAATGAGTCACATGACTGGGCAGTAAATATCAGTGGCTATACTTTGTTTCGGAGGGACAGAGGCAATAGAAAAGGAGGAGGGGTATGTCTGTATGTTAGGCAGGATTTAAAAGCTCATATAAAGGAGGAGGTTATGTTAGAAAATGAGGGGGCAGAAGTCGTATGGGTGGAGTTCTTCACCAATTGTAAAGAATCCAGCAAATTAATTGTAGGCGTATGCTATAGACCCCCTAATGTAAGTGAGGAGGAAGAGACAAAGCTCCTAATGCAAATAGAAAAGGCTGCTAGTTTGGGTAAAGTAATGATAATGGGGGATTTTAATTACCCAGATATTGACTGGAGCAACGGTACTGCTAGATCAGTTAATGGGAACAAGTTTATAAACTTATTGCACGACAGTTTTTTAGCACAGGTTGTTGAGGAGCCTACCAGACAAAATGCTATTCTTGATTTAGTGATCTCTAATGAGCCAGAACTTATAGCAAATGTGCAAGTCATTGAACCCCTGGGTAATAGTGACCGTAATGTTAAATAATAATAATAAAAATATACTGGGGCAACAAAAACCATGAATTTTGGAAAAGCTAATTTTAGTGCCTTGAGGGCTGCCCTACAGAGCATTGATTGGAGCATTAGGTTTTCAGCTAAAAACACAGAACAGAAATGGTTGTCCTTTAAAATGATATTAAATCATTACTGTTCTCAATTTATTCCCTTAAAGGGGACCCGCCACTAAAAAAAAAATATTCAAAACCATATTTTATCACATTAGTCAAGCAAAATGAACTTTAATTACACTATATAAATTATTTAAATCTTATTTCCTTCAGTCTGGGAATTTAAAATTATAGCAAGCAGGCAGCAGCCATTTTGTGGACACTGTTATTAAGACAAGTCTTGTATCATCTCAGAATCTTGTTTGTGCACCAGAATGGGGGACCTGATGTCCATCCCCAGGCCCTGGTTACACAATTAAATGGTGAAGAGAACGGGGGAATGTGGGGAGAGCAGTGACATGTAGGAAGTGCTGAATTGAAAGTGAAAGTAATTGTCTACCCCGCCTCTATGCCCATGGCATAGAGGAGGGGCAGACAATATTTGATTGACAGCTGAGATTTTTAAATGAGCTTACAAAAGCTATGAAGGCTTTAATAAAAAATAGAAATTGGATTTCATGTTTAATTTGAAATGGACTTTTATTGTAGAGATTTTTGTGTCTGGGTGACAGGTCCACTTTAAGGACTAAACGTAGAAGCTCTAAGAATCAACCTGTGTGGCTTAATACAGAAGTAAAGAAGTTAATGGGAAAGAAGAGAAAGGCATTTAAAAACTACAAATCTGTAGGGACAGAAGCTGCATTTAATGAATATAAACACTGTAATAAATGTTGTAAATCAGCAATCCGGAAGGCTAAGAAAAGAAATGAAGAGTTAATTGCGGTGGAGATGAAAACTAACCCTAAAAAGTTTTTTAAATATATTAATAGTAAAAAGATGCAGGTTGAGAGTGTTGCTCCATTAAATAATGGTACCAGTATGGTTGTAACAGATACAGATAAGGCAAATGTGTTAAATCAGTTCTTTTCTTCAGTGTATACAATAGAGGAGTCTGGGTTCCCAGGCTCACTTAATAACTGCACTAATGGCTCAGCTCAATCTAGTCAGTGGCTGACTCAGGATATGATTCAAAAAGCTTTAATACAAATTAATGTAAACAAGGCTCCAGGGCCTGATGGCATACACCCCCGGGTTCTAAGAGAGCTTAGTTCAGTTTTTAGACCAGCCCTTATTTCTGATTTTCTCAGTTTCACTGTCATCTGGTATGGTGCCTATGGATTGGAGAAAAGCTGATGTTATTCCAATATTTAAAAAGGGATTACGATCTCAGCCTGGCAATTATAGGCCAGTAAGCTTGACATCTGTGGTGGGCAAATTATTTGAAGGCTTGTTAAGGGATCACATTCAAAATTTTGTCCTAATGAATGGCATTATGAGCAGCAACCAGCATGGCTTTATGAAGGATAGGTCATGTCAGACGAATTTGATTGCTTTTTATGATGTGGTAAGTAAGATTCTGGATAGTGGGGGGCAGTAGATGTGATCTATTTGGATTTTGCCAAAGCGTTTGATACTGTGCCCCACAAACGACTGCTTTCTAAACTAAGGTCTGTTGGGCTTAATGAAGTCATTTGCACATGGATAGGAAACTGGCTACAGGATCGGGTACAGAGGGTGGTTGTTAATGGGACATTCTCTACTTGGAGTAAGGTTCTTAGTGGGGTCCCCCAGGGCTCAGTATTGGGTCCACTTTTATTTAACTTGTTCATTAATGACTTAGGGGAGGGTATTGTAAGTAATGTATCAGTGTTTGCAGATGACACAAAATTATCAGCCCAATTAATTCCATCCAGGATGTGGCACTTGCAACAGGATCTTGACAAACTGGCAATCTGGGCAGCTAAGTGGCAAATGAGATTCAATGTTGATAAATGTAAAGTCCTGCACCTGGGATGTAACAATATCCACTTATACCCTTAATGGGACTGCACTAGGCAAATCCATAATGGAGACGGAGCTTGGAGTCCTTGTAGATAATAAACTTGTCTGTAGCAAGCAATGCCAGTCAGCAGCATCAAGGGCAAATAAGGTCTTGAGTTGTATTAAATGGGGCATAGAGTCACGGGAGGAGGGGGTTTTGTTCTACTGTATAGAGCACTGGTAAGGCCCCATCTAGAATATGCCGTACAGTTTTGGTCTCCATCACTCAAACAGGACATTATTGTATTAGAGAGGGTACAGAGAAGGGCAACTAAGCTGGTAAAGGGAAAATCTTAGCTATGAGGAAAGACTGGCCAAATTGGGGATGTTCACGCTGGAGAAGAGGCGCTTAAGGGGTGATATGATAACGATGTATAAATATATAAGGGGGTCATATAATAATCTCTCTAATGCTTTATTTACCAGTAGGTCTTTCCAGCTGACACAAGGTCACCCATTCTGATTAGAAGAAAAGAGGTTCCAGCTAAATATTGGGAAGGGGTTTGTTACAGTGAGAGCTGTGAAGATGTGGAATTGTCTCCCTGAATCAGTGGTACAGGCTGATAGATAAGATATTGAAAAAGAGGAAGAGAAAAAGTTAACCCTTGAGATTGCACCACCCCATCCAGGAGCCTTGAAACCCACGGAACAAGGTTAAAACTTAACTTTTACTGATAATTAATTAAAAAAGACATTCCCTTAATCCTATGTTTCTCGAAACGCGTAAGGCGATGTTGTTACCTTGACATGCTACAATAAACCTCCTCAATTGCTTATTTGGATCCATATTACAGCCGGAACGCTGGTGGCTGAGCACCCGGAGCTCATGGAGCTGATTAAAGGAACTTGCTGTGGTGGGGTGAGTCTTGAGTGGTCATATCTTCATTGACTGTCCTTTATTTGAAGTAGACAAAAACTCTAAAACCTCCCAAATAAGATTTTTGATAAACCAGCCCATTGATCTGCATAATTTGATACTTATTCTAAACCAATTTTTTTATATTTCGCTGAGTATATTAGAAGACTTGTCCCATTGTCAGAACCCCAGGAATATCCATGTTGATAAGGTTGCCATCTTTTTTTGGATGAGAATGGGCAGGGGTCAGACCGGTGATGTAGGGGGCCGGTCAGTGATGTAGGGGGAGGGTCAGTGACGTGGGGGGAGGCGGTTCTGTGACGTTGGGGGAAAAAAAATTTGACCTGGGAAGCCCTTCCAAAAACCAGGCTTTCAGGGTGAAATTTGGACCTATGGCAACCCTACTTGTTGAGCATCTTCCATTTTATTTTGTTTCCTTAGAACAAATAGAAGAACCATTGCAGATTAGAAAGCGGTAAAGAAAAAAAAACCCCACAAAAGCCTAAATAATTCAGTATTGTGACATTTAAAGCAAAATTTGCAACAATTCACAAAAGCCTTATTTTCACCCCCGCCGATTTTTATGGCGGCAGATTGAAAGAAGAAGATATGCAAATTGTAATGCAAAAAAAAAGAAATTGACTCGAAGAGTCGTGGGAGAAGCGACGGGGACAGATGGATAGAACATTGTCATTCCCACAGAGATCCTGCCAAGCGATAAGAGAATTGTGTTTCTTTTAAAGCGAGTGATGAGGGGGACCCAGAGTATACTGGCGATAGATTTATAGGGTATGAAATAGATTCCTGCAAGCCACGCACCTTACAAGTGTCAAAGATGTTTAATTATAGTGTAACTTTTATACTGAGATTATATGGGCTTTTAGGACAGCTTATAGATCATAGGAGGCAACTCCTGAGCATTCGCTTCCAGCATTCGAGCATGTGTATGATAAATCAGTGTTCTACACCCCCACTTTAACTTTTGCTTCACCTTGTTCTTCTACATCATACACTGGCATTTGTGTTATGAGCTTGCCGAGTGCATTTATATATAGTTTTTTGCTGATGTTAGCACATGAGGGGGGAAGGGAAGTTGTAGTTCAACAGCTGGAATCCTCCTCATTGGACATTCAAGGCAAGAGAACAAAGGATACCAAACGCTTGTTGTTTATTAATAATGATAATAATAATAATAATAATAAGACATCTGCATTTCCACTGGTGCCAAGGGGGCCCTTGTCTTGGCATTTTGATTGCCGCTGCCATTGGCTATAAAAGGAAATGACGAAAGGAGCCCTTGTCCCGCACTTACCCCATGAATAGGCACATGGTGCAAGTACGGAATGAAGAGCGCTAGCCACTTTGCCGTATCTGTTCATGATGACTAAGCTGGCTTTGTGGTTTAGGCATAACACAAGTAGGCTATCATGCCCATCTAAGCCTCTAATCTACCAACTCAAGCCTCTGTTTTGCCCAGCAAAGTCTTTTTTCAAAATGTTGTTTAGGAAGTCATCCTTTTATGCCTTGAGAGTCTTTGTTTTACTTATGAAGCCTCAGATCTCCCCATGGAAAATACAGTTCTGTACAGAGCCTAGTGGCTCTTGTAAGGTTGGAGTTGGGACCAAGGAGGAAGCTCTATACAGAAAGTCCAATTCTGGGTATCTGAATGGTTGAGAAAGTTTTTAGCCATATCATATAATTTGATCATATAATAATCTCTCTAATGCTTTATTTACCAGTAGGTCTTTCCAGCTGACACGTGGGCACCCATTTCAATTAGAAGAAAAGAGGTTCTGCCTAAATATTGGGAAGGGGTTTGTTACAGTGAGAACTGTGAGGATTTCACTCCCTGAATCAGTGGTACAGGCTGATACATTAGATAGTGTAGGGACCTATAGGATTGATAGGCTCCTATAGCTTTCTCCCTAGTTACTAGGCAAAAGCCCATTTATCTAGTTAGTTATTTGCATAACCAGTGTTATTGGCCAAGAGGTGCAATGACCACTTCCTGCCACACTTCCATATATTGTTTGGAAAGGGGTGGATCTTCCTCTTTGGCTGCTGGTGCCCTTACCTACTGGATGTTCCCATTGAGTCTTGGTACACCAAGGCCCAGTAAAGCCATTGCCCTAAAGGGATCTGAAGCCCGTGACTGAGGTTAGCTAGAATTAGGTTATATCTGTTATAGACTCTCTAGGAGAGTGAGATCAAGAGTTCAGAGAGCAACTTTGTGCTCCATCGAGGATCTGTAGCAGGGAGTAGCTTCCCAAAGGCTTCTTGATTGCCTTTAGTGAAGGGACCACAGTGGATAGGGTGTCAGGTTTAGACTCCTTTTCCCTGACCCCTCAGCTGGGTGGGATCCTGACCACTTCAAGGTATATCTGCCTTGGATTCCTTATTACTGATTGACTGCAATGCCTTATGGGAGTCACTTTCCTCAGCTGTGTCATCCAACCTATTCTAGCCACTGTGGTGTACATCTGTCCATACCTCAACATATGTGATTAAACCTGAGGTCATTGTATTTGTAACAAAAAACTACCACTCTTTTGTTTCACCATAAGAACCTCCTGGCGTCCAATCATTCCTATTTTGCTATACAGTAGCCTGGGAATTGTAGTTCCACTACACCTTTATGGGAAACTTCCACTTAGCGAAGGCCCTGATCCTGATGTGTCAGTCGCAATGTAACCCATGCTCATATCACTAGCTGGACACTTAACTATTTGTAGTCTGGATACCCCAGATTAGCGTTACAATAGCTTTAAGAAGGGGTTGGATGGTGTTTAGCAAGTGAGGGAATACAGGGATATGGGAGATAGCTCATAGTACAAGTTGATCCAGGGACTGGTCCCATTGCCATTTTGGAGTCAGGAAGGAATTTTTTCCCCTCTGAGGCAAATTGAAGAGGCTTCAGATGGGTTTTTTGCCTTCCTCTGGATCAACTGGCAGTTAGGCAGGTTATATATAGACTTAAAAAGTGTGTCTTTTTTCAACCTAACTTACTATGTTACTATGTATGCAGGCAAAAGATCAGGGCAGGCAATGAATAGAAAAGTCAGGAGTCAAAGCAAGAAGGTCAGGATTCAGTCAATAAAGAATTATATCGCACCCTATATTCGGGCATTGAACCCAGGTCTTTGGTGTCTTTTTATTTCAAAGTTGGTAGCTATGAGTTGTGCTATTACATTACGTGTGACATGATGATGGGATGTCGCTACACGCAATGCACGAGGACCATGGGCACCAACATCTTGTCTCCCGAAGAGGAGAGGAGCGACATCAGGTGCTCCTCACATGTTCTATTTAAGAAAGTCCATGATGGTCTGCCCAGTAAAATCTTTGTTTTACCGTTTGAAGCCTCTGATTCCCCACTGAAGCCTCTGTTCAGCCTATGGAAACCTTTGTTTTACTAACGTTAGACTCTGTCACTCTGATTGAATGCTTTGTTCTACCAATATAAACTTTTGTACCACCCATGGATGGCTCTGTTCCACCCATGGTGGTCTCTGTTTGGCCAATAGAAATCTCTGTTCCACCCACAGAAGTCTCTGGTACACCATGCACCTAATGCCTTTTAAACACAATGTAGCATGTTGCACTGGTTGCTGTTTGTGTAAATGGCATTAGGTGGAAAATATACCAGAGACTATTGTGGGTGGAACAGAGGTCTATGTGGGAAACATCTACACCCCTCTTCCTATTGGCCTTTAATGTCGGATTGAACTGTGCTCTGCTCATAAACAAGCCTAAATATACTTTATACAAAAGGTGTAACACCATTTACATAGACCCTGAATTTAAGTGCAAGAGCACTAAGGTGTGCCAAAGCCTGTGTGCTTCCTGTGAACCCAGGCAGCACTGTATTCATGGGGAGGATCGGTGGCGTAACGCCGATCTCCCTCCTCCCGATTACTTCCCGTCTCACCTCTTCCCCGCCAATGTCCCGCCTCTTCCCTGCCAACTCCCCGCCCCTACTCTGCCCATTATCGCCCAACTTGCATCCCCTTCCTAACTGCAGATAAGAGAGTGGTTGGAGAGAGGGGCTTTTTTATTAGCTATAGAAGAAACAGACCCCACAGTTCGGGCCCCTGTTACCCGGTTCCCTTGCTGGGGAGGATGCAGAAACCTGTAATTAGATTTATATCAATGAGTGGGGCACAAAGTACAGAATAATGGCAGTAAGTGGGCACTATACTGTAACCCCTACATTATAGGAAATGATAGAATAACACACCGGGCTATGAACTAATCTACCTTTCATCAACACACATTACTTTTCCTATAAAACAAGTTGTCACACTTGAAGGGCCCTCCACAAGGTTAAGTCTCGCCGAGTTAACGACACATCCGAGTGCTGAAAGAAGATCACTTGGTTTTGACGTTTGTTTATAATCCATCATTTCTGAGGACAAATATCAAGCTTGACAAATAGCCCTTCAAATTGTGCCACATCGACATTTGTAAATTCATTATGTACAACGCAATATATCTGCACCCAAACCTGAGCTCCCAGCAAGGTCAATGATGCAAAATAGCCAACCAATCAGAATGATCAACCCTTTGTGCTGCACGCGGGATGCATTGATCACCTTGGATTTGTTATGAGTCGCAGCGAGACCCTTTCACTGCCGCTTTTATGGTTAAATGCCGGGGAGATTGTATCCCAGGTGTGGTGTCGTTTGATTACGGCCATTGGCACAAAACCATTTGTTTTATGACTATTATCCATTATCTTATGTAAAGAGGGAATTGATTTGGGTATTTGATAACATTTCCCCCATGTCTTCCTGATAAGTACTAGGCTGTGCCACTATACTGTATACCCTTGTGACAACTGCTTTAGAGTAGAACCTTGGTACAGGTATTGGACTTGTGATGCTTGGGACTTCCAGATAATGGATCTTTCAGTAATTTGGATCTTCATACCTTAAGTCTACTAGAAAATCATATAAACATTAAATAAACCCAATAGGCTGGTTTTGCCTCCAATAAGGATTAATTATATCTTAGTTTGGATCAAGTACAAGCGACTGTTTTATTATTACACAGAAAAGGGAAATCATTTTTTAAAATTTTAATTATTTGGATAAAATGGAGTCTGTGGGAGATAGCCTGTGAGAATACCTGGTGGTCGAGTGGGGATGGCGGGACACCCACTGCGCCCTCTGCCCGGGAAGCCCACAGCTTTGATCTTCTGCGCGGTAATTCACACAGCTGCTCCGCTGCTTGTCGAATGTAAATGGCGCTTGCGGTCTGCCGCTTCCAGGTTTGATGCACTGATGTGTATGATGGCATTGCGCTTTGGAGTGAAATTCAAATATTTAAAGGGGCCTCGGGCAAATACTCACTGACCAATGTAAGGTCTATTTCAATAGTTCCTGGGTGCAAATTCTAATTGTTTCTGTCCCTGACCTTGTCTTTTCTGTTGCCTGCCCTGACCTTGTCTAGTCTGTTGCCTGCCCTGAACTTGTCTAGTCCATTGCCTGCCCTGGCCTTATCTAGTCCGTTGCCTGCCCTTGTCTAGTCCTTTGCCTGCCCTGGCCTTATCTAGTCCGTTGCCTGCCCTTGTCTAGTCCTTTGCCTGCCCTGACCTTGTCTAGTCCTTTGCCTGCCCTGACCTTATCTAGTCCATTGCCTGCCCTTGTCTAGTCCTTTGCCTGCCCTGGCCTTATCTAGTCCGTTGCCTGCCCTTGTCTAGTCCTTTGCCTGCCCTGACCTTGTCTAGTACATTGCCTGCCATGACCTTGTCTAGTCTGTTGCCTGCCCTGAGCTTGTCTAGTCTATTGCCTGCCCTGACCTTGTCTAGTCCGTTGCCTGCCCTGACCTTGTCTAGTCTGTTGCCTGTCCTGACCTTTGCCAGTGTACTGACTACTTTCTCGGATCCTGCTTTGTACTGTGATATTGGTGTGTTTGGCGGCACCTGAGTACCGGATGTCTCCTCCCGAAGCCAAAGGTGGTTGTTAAAGGCGGAAGAGTGAGCCGCGACTGGGACCATGGCTCTAGTTTTGGGTTTGGGACTCTGTTTGAAACATGGCCTTCCCATAACTCAGAGCTTTTTCTGAATAATGGGTTTCCCTTTAAAGGGTCCCATACCTGTACTTGGTTGAACGAGTCAGTAGTGTATCTAGTTTAGTTAACATGCACTACTGTTCCTTGTAACTGTGGCTGGTTTTAGGGTAGGGCCAAAGAAGGCTTTTGCATTGAATTCCTAACATCACACAGTCACAGGGGTAAATATGCACAAATGACACATTACATGAATTAAAAAAAACCTCCCTTGGATTTCCAACCTCTGCCATACTGATTTCATACAGATTTCATACTGATTTCATACAGATTTCATACTGATTTCACAAGGTGAACTTCCCCAACCTCCTTGTACAACACAAGGTCCTATTTCTATTTTATTTCATTATTTGTTTTGTATAATTTCTGTTTAATATTCTTTTTGTTTTCAATGTGTATTTTATTTAGTATTTTTTTATTTTATTTTTATTTTTTATTATTCATTTTATATAATTTCTATTTGATTTATTTGATATTTTATTTATATTTTTGTCCTTTTCAATTTGATTTATTTGATATTTTGTTTATATTTTTTCTTTATTTTATTTCAATTTGATTTATTTGATATCGAATTTATATATTTTCTTTATTTATTTTATTACTTTATTTTATTTGACTTATTTGATATAGAATTTATATTTTTGTCCTTTTCAATTTGATTTATATTTTATTTCTATTGAAACAAAGCCTCTGCTATGTCCAACCTGAGCTTGAAAAGCAAATTAGGAAGAAATCTCATCTTACCTGTTATAGTAGCAACATTTTTTACTACTCTGTTTTGTTTTTTTCTTTGTAATTTTAATAGCAGTCCTTGGAGGGCTCATTTCCAAACACGTGGATCTAGATTTGTCTAGTGTAAGAATTTGTGCTCTGGTTGCAGGAGAATATATATGTCCTTATGGGAATAGCTATAATGCTAACATTAACATAGACTGGCAACATAAAGCAGTGACAACTCATTAATAAAAAGCTCCAGCAGAATGAATTATGGGCACATCAGTTCAATGAATGCAGGCAGCAGAGGTACTGAGATAGTTAGTAGGTCAGCTTTACAGAAAAAAAGTACAGGTATTCCCATTCAATAGAAACAGTAGCTAAAAAATATTGGGGCTCATTTTTCAACACTGGGCAAATTTGCCCATGGGCAGTTACCTATAGCAACCAATCAGTGATTAGCTTTTTGAAGCCAGCTGCAAGTAGAACAATGAATGCAGCAATTTGATTGGTTGCCATGAGTTACTGCCCATGGGCAAATTTGCCCAGTGTTGATAAATGACCCCCAGTGTGTTTTATCCTATATTTATAGTGCAGAGATTCTTCATTATTATTAACGGTGCCTGCCTCAGAGGATCTAAGGTCCCTATCACATTCCCATCAGTCCCTGCCCAGTGAAGCTTACAATCTAAGGTCCCTATCACATTCCCCTAAGTCCATTCCCCAGTGGAGCTTACAATCTAATGTCCTAATCACATTCCCATCAGTCCTTGCCCCAGTGGAGCTTACAATCTAAGGTCCCTATCATATTCTCCTCAGTCCCTCTCCCAGTGGAGTCTACAATCTAAGGTTCCTATCACATTCCCATCAGTCCCTGCCCCAGTGGAGCTTACAATCTAAGGTTCCTATCACATTCCCCTCAGTCCCTGCCCCAGTGGAGCTTACAATCTAAGGTCCCTATCACATTCCCCTCAGTCCCTGCCCCAGTGGAGCTTACAACCGAAGGTCACTTTAACATTCACATCAGTCCCTGCCCCAGTGGAGCTTGCAATCTAAGGTTGCAGACACATTCCCATCAGCCCTTGCCCCAGTGGAGCTTACAATCTAAGGTCGCTATAAAATTCTCATCAGTCCCTGCCCCAGTGGAGCTTACAATCTAAGGTTGTAGTCACATTCCCATCAGCCCTTGTCCCAGTGGAGCTTACAATCTAAGGTTGCTATAAAATTCTCATCTCTCCCTGCCCCAGTGGAGCTCACAATCTAAGAATCCTGTCACATTCTCATCAGTCCCTGCCCCAGTGGAGCTTACAATCTAAGGTTCCAGTCACATTCCCATCAGCCCTTGCCCCTGTGGAGCTTACAATCTAAGGCTCCTATCAAATTCCCATCAGTCCCTGCCCCAGTGGAGCTCTACTGGGGCAGGGACTGATGGGAATGTGATAGGGACCTTAGATTGTAAGTTCCACTGGGCAGGGACTGATGAGAATGTGATAGGGACCTTAGATTGTAAGTTCCACTGGGCAGGGACTGATGAGAATGTGATAGGGACCTTAGATTGTAAACTCCACAGGGGCAGGGACTGATGGGAATGTGATAGGAGCCTTAGATTGTAAGATTCAATAATTTCTAAAATCAGACTTTTACAAGGGAATGTTGAATGGTATCTTAACAAGAATGATGAACTTCCCTCCTTTCCCCAGTAGATGGCAGTGCAGTTATACCATGGAATATCAGCACTCGAATCAAAGGAATGGCCCTAGAGTGATCCTCACCACCAAATGCGACTGTATGTTTCCGTTGCAAAGGTTTCTCCTCCAGTAGAATTAAAAACTAAGGGAAGAGAAAAGCAGAAAAACAAGGCATATAATGGAGGCTCCCTCTGTACAAGGAGCACTAATTACATCCTCACAACTGGAAATTCTCTTATTCCTCCTGCAATAAAATATTGTCTTGCGCAGCTCTTTCTGCAATCTGACAGTCGCAACACAACTAGCACTCAGCATTCTGGGATTGATGCCACAACTGTCAGTTCTCTCAGCATCGCAAATTCAACCCCAGCAATTCATTTTAATTCAGGGCAATTATACCACGCAAAGGTCGAGGATATCGCCAGTGGAACAAGTGAAGTTTCGAAGAACGGCGGAAGGGAACAATGAAACGTTTTTTGGAGTTGAAATGTGCTTTTCAGTATCATTCTGTCCTTCCTAAATTGGAAAAATACATGAGTTATTTGTATTTTCTTTTAGTTTTCATGATATTACCAGTTTTGCACTGCTGATAAAATTGATTTGAAAATAAAAAAAAACCAAAACTTACCTGCTGCCAACAGCCTGTGGACAGTTCTATGCAGAGCAACATAACAAGACTTTCCTATTCTCACTAAATTCAATTCCAGCTGACTGCAGCCAGATGGCCTAAATGACCAGCAGGTGGAGCTTCTTTACAATAGTAACAATTTATAGAATTACTACTGGTATCTTTATTTATTTTTTAATGTAACCTTTTCTTGGCCCAAAACAATGTCTTTTGTAGATTGCTGTTACACTGTGGTCCTTCCTTTCTCGCCTGTGCCCTTACGATGGCATGTGGAGGACAGAATGCTGCCCTTAAAGAAAAAGGAAAGCCACCAAAGCAGTTTATTGCCAATAGATTAGTCACAATAGTGCAAGCTATAACACTTTATTTATTCTGCAGAATGCTTTATCATACCTGAGTAAACTGCTCTAGAAGCTCTGTTTGTTTAGGATAGCAGCTGCCATATTAGCTTGGTGTGATATCACTTCCTGCCTGAGTCTCTCCATGCTCACTCATAGCTCTGGGCTCAGATTACAGCAGGGAGGAGGGAGAGAGAAGCAAACTGAGCATGCTCAAGCCCTAGCCCTGGAGGTTTAATCTGAAAACAGGAAGTCTGATACAGAAGCCCATGAGTACACAATAGAAGGAAAGAAATGTGGTGTTTCTTTTGACAGAGGACTCAGAGCAGCATTACTTTGAGGGTTTACTGGTGTATTTATATAGACCGTTATGATAAAGCTTACTTAGTTTTAGCCTTTCCTTCTCCTTTAAGAAATTTTGGATGCCAGTGGCTCTTTTAACCATTGTCCAGATCTAACTGGACAAAACTGCCTGCCCGGAAAACCAGGCAGTACTAGGGTTGCCCGGGTGAAAATTGCCTGTCCGGATTTAGGAATTAGGAAACCCGGACATGACATTGAAGCTAATGACATTGCGATCAGCCAATCACTGATAGTCGCATCATCAGCCCTGCCCCCAACTTCATATATTTTATGATGAGCTCAGAAAGATCAACGCTTGAATCAGACCAAGTGTGTCAATTACAGAACACAGACAAGACGCGGACTTACTGAACTATAACAGAACTATAACTATAAACACTATAAACCATGTTGATGGATATTATGGAGCCATCGGGACTAAATCCAATAAATATTCACTTCCCGAACAAGAATCTAGCCAATAATTTATGACACAACCCTGCACCACACAGGGCCCCCCGAATGTCATAATGCTAACTCCACCCCCTTGTCCTTGCTCCACTCATAATGCCATCAGCTGGAAATAGTCAGAAGAAGAAGGCAGATAATTAAAAATTATAAAAAAAAATAAAAATAAAGAATGACAATCAATTGAAAAGTTGTTCAGAACTCGCCATTCTATAACGTATTAAAAGTTGACTTAAAGGGCATGTAAAGACAAAAAAGATAAAATCCTATTTTTACTTTAATGAAAAAGAAAGCTATCTCCAATATACTTCAATTAAAGAATGTGTACAGTTTTTATAAGAACCCTGACTGTATGCAGTGAAATTCTCCCTTCATTTACTGCTGTGGATAGGAATTGTCAGACGGTCCCTAACTGCTCTGCAGGGAAACAATCCTACTTATGAACAGCAGGGGGAGCCCCGCCTTACTTCCCAGCCATGCAGAACTCAAGCAGCTTTGTTTGTTTCCCTGTAGAGCAGTTGGTGACTGTGTAGAGATTTGTATTGGATTTTATTTTTGCCTTTACATCCCCTTTACTGTTTCCAACTCCAGCTGCAGGGACAAAGATCATGAAGCCAGATTAAAACAGATAAACTGGGATTATACTGTATTTGGAGGATTATTTTGCTGCAGCCACAGGTTCTGCAGAGTTGGAGAAAGTTTGTATTTAACAATACAAAAACTATAAAATCCACATTAGATTAAACGACAACACAGGGCCCAGTGCAGTCTGTATATTGTGATTATTAATCAGTCTTGCTGTATCGGCTTCTGGCAGATATTATTTGACTTGTGCTGTTTTGATAATTTATGACGATCACTAAGTCTTGGTCTTGCAAAAATGTATAACAAATTTACAAGATGGTGACCCCCTGTGGCCAATTTAAAGCATAAATCATTCGTTTGATTAGGCTTGTGGTACAGTAAGTTCATGTTTATATTTAAGACTTTACTTCCCCTTTAAAAGTGAACCAACCCTATAACAACAATGGCATGAAATATTATGTTTACTGATTGGCAAACTATTTACTAGCCCTACCTTTTAGCCTACCAAAGTATTAGAATAAAACATTTTCAGCTCCTATAAAGTTGTTGTTTTTTTCACCTTTAACCAATTAAGTTTTAGAAACTTTGTATCTTTTTCTGGCTTTTCAAGTCAGGAGAAAAATGGACATTTCAGTAACAATCCGGGACTGCAGGTTGAGCTGTCAAAATCTGAACTATCCCGCGAAAAACGTGACGGTTGGGAGGTATGGGGCCTGAACTGACCAATCCAGAGTTAGAGAGTTTTGTACTAACCCCCCAGAAACTTTTTGAGGAGGAATTGGTGGAGGCTGTGGGCACTATGTTGCTATTTTAACTTATTTTATTATGTTTTCTGATGTTTAAGGGGAAGTCCTGATGTCAGGTGTCACCATGTTTTATATTGTAAATACAATTATCATAATAACTAGTGATGGGCGAATAAATTTGGCTGTCACTAATTCGCGGTGAATTTCCGCATTTCACCGCCGGCAAATAAATTCACGAATCTCCCGCGAAAATTCACCTGGCGAAAATTCACCTGCGTCAAAAAATTTTGGAAAAGTCAGTTGCGTCAAAATCAATGTGCATTAAAGCGGGCGTCAATTTTGATTGTCCCGATTTTTTGGCGTTTCACAAATTTTGCAGGAAAAACGGGAGAAATTCGCCCTTAACTGATAATAACACGTATTTGTGCCCTACAATATTGTAATTGTGCAATTAAATGAATCTGAATGCGTTTGTCATCCCTGCCTGGCTTGTGGGTCACAGTGATAATGAGAAATTTGATGTTTTTTCCTTGAATATCAATAGATTTGCCTCTTATTCTTAACATGACTCTGACCTTGGATTCGCTTTGAATGAGAAATGTATTGAAGTACATCTGGAGTTTATTAATGTGAAACTACTGCAAATATTGATCTTTTTTTCCCCCCAGAAGTATTTGCTCAGAATATTTGTTAATATTCATTTATTTTACCTCTCGCTTGCCACATGCCCTGTAGCCTTCCATGTTCTGTCGCTACGTACTCGCAAAAAACACACTTCTGTAATATTTAAAAAGTAGGATTTTATTTTCATCTAACAATTGAGATTTGTCTTCAATTGCCTTAAGCCCTATGCACATTGGGGGGGTAGATTTATCAAGGGGCGAATTTCGAATTTGAAAAACTTCGAAATTCGAAATCAAAAAGACCAACCGAAATTAAATCGAAGGTTTTTTTTTTTGGCCGAATAGGTCCGTTTTCTATCTGTTTTTCCTAACAAAAACCTTTGATTTTTCGAAGTCCACCAATTGACTACAAATAGGTTCAAATTAAATCAAAGGTTTTTTTTTTCGGCTGAATAGGTTCGTTTGCACAATTAAATCTTAGATTTTTTGAAGTCCACCAATTGACTACAAATAGGTTCTAGGAGGTCCCCCATAGGCTGAAACAGCAATTCGGCAGGCTTTCACCCTGGCCCTATAATCTTCCATTACATTGAAAATTGTTCAAAAACTATAAAAAAGAAAAAATGAAGGCCAATTGAAAAGTTGCTTAGAATTAGCCATTCTGTAACATACTAAAAGTTAACTTAAAGGTGAACCTCCCCTTTAGGGATTCTGTGTCAGGCGTGCTCCATTGCGGAAAACTAGGGATGTAGCGAACTGTTCGCCGGCGAACTAGTTCGCGCGAACTTCGACTGTTCGCGTCCGCCGCAAGTTCGCGAACGTCGCGCGACGTTCGCCAATAGGCGTTCGCGTCAAAATCGTTCAACCATTCGACCATTCGATCGCTAAAATCGAACGATTTTCGTTCGATTCGAACGAAAATCGTTCGATCGAACGATTAAAATCCTTCGATCGTTCGAATCGAACGATTTTCGGATGTTCGAAGTTCGCGAACAGTTCGCGAACTGTTCGCATTTTTTGCCGGTGTTCGCGAACGGCGTTCGCGAACACATCCTCGGCGGTTCGCTACATCCCTACGGAAAACTCCGCTTGGTTTCCAAGGTGGAGGCACACATGGCTGTAACGTCATTCCGGCGTGCCGTGTCACCATTAGTGATGGGCGAATTTATTCGCCAGGCGCGAATTTTTGGCGAATTTGCGCGATTTGCCGCCAGCGAATAAATTAGCGAAATGCCCGCCAAAATTCGCTGGCAAAAACGCACACCGGCATAAAAAAACGGACGCTGGCGTCAGAAACAAGACGCCGGCGCCATTTTGCAAATCTGTCGCCCTTTTGCGAATTTCGCGGGAAATTGCCAAATTTTTCGGCGAAGCGAAACGGCGCAAATTCACCATCACTAGTCACCATGTCATGCTCTGATGATGATGAGGACCTGAGTTTGATGCCCGAATACTTTACTTATTTACTTTGTGAGTTCCTAGGTGCACCTAAATTATTATTATTGTTACTTTAATGACTGGTTCCTGACTTCTCTGCTTTGATTCTGACTACGCTGATTGCTGCCTGCCCTGACTTTTGTTTGATCTTGTTTGACCCTTCTAATACTGCATATTGGACTATTTCATTCTGCCTGTGCTACAGTTTCCTCTTTGGTCCTGATTTCAACCTCGGTAAAGCCACAAAGCCTGGTTAGAAGAAAGGATTAGAAGAAAAGAGGTTCCGTCTAAATATCGGGAAGGGGTTTGTTACAGTGAGAGCTGTGAAGATGTGGAATTGTCTCCCTGAATCAGTGGTACAGGCTGATACATTAGATAGGTATAAGGAAGGGTCGGATGCTTTATTCACCAGTAGCTCCTCCCAGCAGACAGGAGGGAGCCAATGAGATTAGAGGAGGGAAAGGGGTGTTACAGGGAGAGCTGGGAAGTGAATCAGTGGTACAGGCTGATACATTAGATAGGTATAAGGAAGGGTTGGATGCTTTATTCACCAGTAGCTCCTCCCAGCAGACAGGAGGGAGCCAATGAGATTAGAGGAGGGAAAGGGGTGTTACAGGGAGAGCTGGGAAGTGAATCAGTGGTACAGGCTGATACATTAGATAGGTATAAGAAGGGGTTGGATGGTGTTTAGCAAGTGAGGGAATACAGGGATATGGGAGATAGCTCATAGTACAAGTTGATCCAGGGACTGGTCCCATTGCATCTTGGAGTCAGGAAGGAAATTTTTCCCTCTGAGGCAAATTGGAGAGGCTTCAGATGGGTTTTTAGCCTTCCTCTGGATCAACTGGCAGTTATGCAGGTTATATATAGACTTAAGGTTGAACTTAGTGGACGTGAGTCTTTGTTGAATCTAACTTACTATGTTATTATGTAAAGCCCTGAGACCAAGCTCTGCGTTGCATTATAAATCTGGCACATATTTTGTACATGACTCAGTAAACTCCAGGCTAGGGATGAAATGTCCGACCCCTGTGCTGCAACCATGCTAAGCACTATATCACCGGGCCACCCCAGAGTTGCAGCAAGATCGGTGTCTAAGGGCAAGGCCAGACGTGATGTTTTTGCGGCGTTTTTACATTGCGTTTTTAAAAAAGAACAGCCAGGCTTAAATACGCCACTGAAATCACATGCGACCGTTAACATGCGTTTTTCATGCGTTTTTCAGCACGTAGGATTCTTTTCCCAACATGCACTTCTCATTGTTCTCATTCAGAATTTGGACGCCATATTTAAAATACGCTGTGTATTTACGCAAAGTGTGGTTTCAAACGTGCAGATCCCATAGAGTCTATAAATTTGGTAGTTTCTTGACGTACTGACGTTTCTGCTAAAAAACGTCAATACCGGCGCCCTGTGGCGGATTTCAGCTTGCAAGCGCCCTGTGTGAATTGCCATTGTGCGTTTTCCATTCGTTTCAGTGGTAGTGAAGTTTATGTGTATTTACGCCTGGCTGTTCTTTTTTAAAAACGCAACATGAAAATGCCACGTCTGGCCTTGCCCTAAGTGATTAAAGAAGACAGCAAGAGCCATTATGTACATTTTCGCCTTAGATATTGAAAAGTGTTGAACTTCTTCAGCAAAATATTAATGTAGGGACCTATAGGATATCCTATCCCTATAGAGTTAATCCCTACCTTTTGTATGTAGTTCTCTTTTCCCTTGTTATTGGGCCAAGCCCTTGTAACTGGTAAAGTGTAACACCCTCACCTATTGGACAAAGAGTGTAATGACACTCCCCTGCCACACTGCTATATAGTGTTGTGCAAGGAGTGTCCTCTTCCTCTTTGGCTCCTGGTGCTGCTGCTAGGTGTATTTCCATTGAGCCTGGGATCACCATAGGCCCCAGTAAGCATTTACCCCAAAGGGACCTGACACCTTTTGTGCTAAGTCGAGGACCAGGTAACCCCGTGACCGAGGAACAGCTAACATAGTAAGCTCCTGTAATAGACTCTCTAGGAGAGTAAGACAGAGAGGTGTAGCAGAAAGAGCAGTTGTCGCTCCAACAAGGATTGTAGGAGGAAGTAGCTTTCCCACAAGGCCTGTTTGCCTTTAGAGCAGGGAACTCAGTTGATAGGCATCTAGGTTAGCAAAGGACTACCTGTACCCTACCTGATCGATCCCGATCCCCTCACTGTGCAACGTCGGTTAAACTGGGAATTGATGTACACCTATCTACAATATCCTTTGGGAGTCGCACCTGTTTGACTGTGAACCTTGTACTGTCCAAAGTGATTCCACCTGCTGTGTCCTTCGTATATTTGTAAGTAAACCTGTGGTCATTTGCCTCTGGCATAATAAATCTGTGCTCCTGTTTTACCTTTTTAAAGAACCTCCTGGCGTCCATTATTCTATTTTACACTTATATGCCTGTGAGTTGTAGTTCAACTACAGTTTAAAGGGGAAGCTTCCATTTGGCGAAGGCTCTGCCCTGGGTGAGGATTCGCAATGTAACCCATGCTCACTACCTAGCTGGTCACCCTTAACTTCTAATTGGCAGAATAGGCCAAGAAAGTGTTACATTAAGATGCCGAATGCTTTAGAATGCCAGCAGGACACTGCTATTTGCATTGATTTAAGCACTCTGCATTAAAGTGCTTTATGGGGAACACACATTGATGGCCTGAAAGAAAACCTGCAGAAGACAAAAGAAGCAATAGCATAAGGAATTGATTCCTGCTCCCCATTCCCATCCATCCACTGACAAAACCGTGGTTTAATGAGCTTTAAGCAAAGCTTTTCTCTGTGACAAGTACTCAATGTGGTTTTGTACACTTGCTTATGATTTATATAGTGATGTTAAGTTTAACATAATGAGATTTCACTTCTCTTTGCAGCACTTTTATTCCATGGCACCTACATCCCACCACAAATATCTGCTCTGATAAAACAGATCCTGTGTTTGAGGAGTAGGGATCGTTTATTTCATTTACTGGTTGCAGAGAGTACAACGATTTTGACCGACCCAAGCTAAATAATTCTTTTTTGCATTAAGAATTAAGCCGATGAAAAAAGGTCTAAGGAAATTCAAGTATTTACACTCTGGGAGCCATGCTAGGTTAAAGACTTTTTTCAATAACTTTCCATTATTTATTTTTTTACAGTTTTTCCAAAATCTAAGTTAAAAGGTGAATGTCCCTCTCTCTCTGGTGTTTGAGTAATTAGTTGATCCATTTCTCAGCAGCATCTCTGGAGTATCAGTAACTATTGTATCAATTCCAACAGCTGCCTGTAATGAAACCCAGAGATTCTGCTCAGCAGGGACAGAGGAAATGTTTCAACTAAATGTATCAATCTAGAACAGTTTACAGAGTCGGCGACCCCCATTCGCTGAGCTGCTTTAGAGGGTGAAAAATTACCATTTACACTTCAATATTAGAAATACAGTGACACTTAGAAAATAGAAGGTAATTGGAAAAAGTCATTATTTCTGATGATCTATCTGAAAACAAGTCGTTGTTTGAAGTTGAACCACCCCTTTAAGTCAACACCAAAAAGATCAATTATAGCAGTTATAGAAGCTCACCATTAGTCTATAGGGTCCCCAACCCTTTTTACCCTTGAGCCACAGTTAAAGGAGAAGGAAAGGCTAAAATTAAGTAAGCTTTATCATAAAGGACTATATAAATACACCAGTAAACCCTCAAAGTAATGCTGCTCTGAGTCCTCTGTCAAAAGAAACAGCACATTTCTTTCCTTCTATTGTGTACTCATGGGCTTCTGTATCAGACTTCCTGTTTTCAACTTAAACCTCCAGGGCTTGGGCTTGAGCATGCTCAGTTTGCTCCTCTCTCCCTCCTCCCCTCCCTGTTGTAATCTGAGCCCAGAGCTATGAGTGAGCAGGGAGAGACTCAGGCAGGAAGTGATGTCACACCAAGCTAATATGGCAGCTGCTATCCTAAACAAACATGAACACTTCAAGAGCTGTTTACTCAAGTATGGTAAAGCATTCTACAGAATAAATATAGTGTTATAGCTTGTACTATTGTGGCTAACCTATTGGCAATAAACTGCTTCAGTAGCTTTCCTTCTCCTTTAAATATAAAAAGAGTTGGGGAGCAACACAAGCATAAAAAATTCCTGGTAGGTAGGTGGACTGGCAGCCTACAGGAGGCTCTGTTTGGTGGTACATTTGGTTTTTTATTCAACCAAAACTTGCCTCCGTTCCAGGAATGCAAAATAAGCACCTGCTTTGAGCCCAATGGGAGCAACATCCAAAAGGTTGGTGAGCAACATGTTGCTCATGAACCACTGTTTGGGGTTCACAGGTAACATAGTAAGTTAAGCTGAAAAAAGACACACACCTATCAAGCTCAACATTTTAAGTCTATATAAAACCTGCCTAACTGCCAGTTGATCCAGAGGAAGGCAAAAAAACTATTCCTGGATCAACTTGTACTATGAGCTATCTCCCATATCCCTGTATTCCCTCACTTGCTAAACACCATCCAACCCCTTCTTATACCTATCTAATGTATCAGCCTGTACCACTGATTCAGGGAGACAATTCCACATCTTCACAGCTCTCACTGTAACAAACCCCTTCCCAATATTTAGCCGGAACCTCTTCTCTTCTAATCGGAATGGGTGACCTCTTGTCAAAGACCTTATTTGCCCTTGATGCTGCTGACTGGCATTGCTTGCTACAGACAAGTTTATTATCTACAAGGACTCCAAGCTCCGTCTCCATAATGGATTTGCCTAGTGCAGTCCCATTAAGGGTATAAGTGGATATTGTTACATCCCAGGTGCAGGACTTTACATTTATCAACATTGAATCTCATTTGCCCAGATTGCCAGTTTGTCAAGATCCTGTTGCAAGTGCCACATCCTGGATGGAATTAATTGGGCTGATAGTTTTGTACAAGCAATCATCCAGCACTTGGATTATAGCAGTTTACTTTTCAGGGGTGCACGCCAAACAATGTGTTCAACTTCACATCTTTTAGACGAAATCCATAGTAAATTGCAGCACTCCCATGTAGTAATAAAACCGCCTTTATTACAGTATCACATCTGGTACAGCAATGTTTCGGACCTTTTTCAAGCTGACAAAGTGTGTAACTACAAATTTGTGAATTCCTTAAATAGCCACACTGACAATGCCCTCTAGTGGTTATAATGTATCAAAATGCTTTGTTTAAAACCAACAATATCACAACAATATATATATATGTAGCAAAAGTATATGCACATGTATCACCTCAGTTACCAAAAATATAACATATAGTTCATTTATTTATAGTGTAGAGGCTAACTTAGCTTTTGTAGTTTCACTTGTGTATTCTTTAGTAGCCACTAGGGTAACTGAATGAAATTTGTGTTCTCCTATTCTTTCTTTAGCCTGTCTAGTGGTCTGTCCTATATACATCCTACGTCCTATATACATCAGTCCGCACAGACAATTTATTGCACGTGTGATAGCCTTTTATCCTAAACATGGTGCCCTTGTGTGGATGATATATAATATCCCCTTTTATACAGCTGTTACAGTGCCTACAAGAAAGGAAACGTGCCACTTTTTACAGTATCTAATGTACCCTGACGTAACGTTTTTCCTGCCCCAACATCAGCTCGTACTAGTCTATCCCTCAGGGATTGCGCCCTCTTGAATGGTAGTAGGAGTTTTGGATATTGAAACACAGGTAACCCTGGACAGGCCACTTTTAAGATTTTCCAATGCCTATTAATAATTTTTCCAATTTCTTTGGACAAAATATTGTAGTTGCTTACAAAGGTCAATCTCTCACCTTTTTTTTAGTTTTTTCTTGTCTGTCTGGGACATTACTTCCCCTTTATATTTCTCCAATGCCTTGGAGAAGTTATTCTCCATTTTATCCAGCCTATTTGTCAAGACATCATGTTCAGATGCTATCCTCTTGACACGAGCAAATTGCGATTTTGGTACAGATCTTTTTACATGTGCTGGATGAAATGAAGAATAGAGCAATAGGGTATTTTTATCTGTTGGTTTTTACGTATAAGTCAATAGCTAAACTGCTTCCATTTTCATATACCCACACATCAAGGAAATTAATTCTGCATAAATCAATATGTGACGTAAATTTTAAGGAGGCTGAATATTCATTTAACTCCAAAAGAAATGTATCAAGGGTCAACTGTGGCCCCTCCTATAGCATAAAAATATCATCGATATAATGAAACCAACACTAACAGTGTTGTTTAAATTTCAAGTTTTGATATACATATGTTTCTTCAAAGTTATTGATGAAAATGCTGGCATAGGTAGGGGCCACATTTGACCCCATTGCCGTCCCACAGCATTGTTCATAAAATTCATCCTGGAATATAAATAATTTTTCTCCAAAATAATTTTTAGAAGTGTGATAACCAGACGTTTTTGTGCCCTATCCCAACAGGGATCTTTATTGAGACACTTCTCCACCGCTTCAGTACCACCCAAATGGGGAATGTTGGTATATAGACTTTCTATGTCAAGCGTCACCCTAGATACAGCTCAACACTCACCGGACCAATTTCCTTTAATTTACTGAGGAAGTGGGAGGTGTCTAAAATAAAAGATTTTTGTGTCTCCATATATGGGCGTAATACTCTATTTAGGAAGATTGTAATAGGGTTAAGTACTGATTGTACCCCTGCCACAATCAGACGACCCGGTGGGCGTTCAAGATTTTTATGAATTTTCGGCAGGGTTTACAATACAGGAACAACCGGATTGGTTTGTTCCAGGAATAGTGCCAATTTAAAATCAATCACTTTATTATCAATGGCTTTATCAAAGATTGTATCTTAGGTCAGTGGATACCAAAGTATATGTATTAACATCTAGTAACATGTTTTTAATGCTCTGTAAATAAAACATCCTATCCATAATGACCATCGCGCCACCCTTATCCGCAGGCTTGATGATTATATCATTACGATCCTGCAGATTTTTAAGTGCTATTTTTTCCAATTTGGTAAGATTAGGTATACTACGATTTATTTTCCCAAGATTATACATCTCCTCCAATTTTTTAACATCCTCCTTAACCATGTTCACATATGTACCCACCCCTTTGCATGTCTTATCTGGTTTAAAATTACTTTTCAATTGTAAACAAACATAGGTAAAGTGAACATATTATTATATTTATTACCTGGTATGTCCTTAATATTTTCAATTGTCCCAAAGTGTGCTTTTAGTTTGTACTGTCTCTTTAAGAAAAAACTTCGACCCCCTAGTTCGCCTCCTAAAAGCTACCAAAGTCAATGTTAGCCTATGGGGAAGGTCCCCATAGGCTTTGGTAGCTTTTTTTGGTCAAACAAAAATCGTTTGATCGAACGAATAGCGCTAAATCCTTCGACTTCGAAGTCGAAGGATTTAACTTTGACAGTCGAATATCGAGGGTTAATTAACCCTCGAGATTCGACCTTAAGTAAATTTGCCCCTTAAAGTCTGATTCGCTCAGAGGAAGTCAGTTGCGCCCAAGTAAACAACGACTAGAAGAACCTTGCAACTATAGCCTGGCAGGCTCGAGGTAGTTTTGAGTTTCTCTAGAGTCCAAGTACATCATTCAACATCAAGAGTTCTGAAGATGATTTTGGCGACCCCATAATTTACAGAAGGTATAATTTATGTCATGCCTACCTTTTATATTAACCAGCAAGATAAGAGACTTCTTTTGGAGCAAGTCAGTTGTGTCCATGGGGCAGATTCACTAAAGGGCGAATTGTCACCAGTGACCGCTTTGCACACATCTCATCACTTTGCCAGGTGCATATTGTTAATATAAAATATATCTGGAACGGTCTAATTCCTAAGAGGGACAAATGGCTAGTGTCAGAGGGTTGATAGTTGTCACCCCCGCCCTCTATGACGCCATAACACTATAGGGCCCAAGGCAGGATGGACTATAAGGGCTAATGGTCTACTGCGGACAATGGTCACTCATATAACTTATACTAGGCCATACAAACAAATGATCACCACTCTGTTACTTAAATTCCAGAGTGTCAGCATAGTGTCAGCCTGTCTCGTGGGGCCCCTTTTTGCAGAAGTGCTGCTCAATTACTGGAAATACCACAATGGCCATGTTTAGCCAATAGCTGATTACTAGGCTGTGGACCATTGGAACTAGGAACAATATGTTGCAATATACTCCGAAAAACATGTAAGGCTAAGCAAATCATCTAGACATTAATTGTACAAGGAGGAGTCAGACTATGTATGGTATTGGCATACCCCCATTTGTTATCACCCCATCTATGACATCAAAATGGGTATATAAACTTATGTTATGTGGGAGTATCTTTGGCAAGCATTCGTGTACCACCCAGGTGACACACCGACTGTTTTCCCAGGCAAAACCTATTGTCTTGTATTCTGGACACAATAAACTACCTCATTGTATTTGCACTTGCGTTATTTCGTGGTTTTGCTTTACGTACGAGGTCATAGAGGTACAAATATAACAACAATATTTGCTACCACTGCACTAATTCACTAATATGCGAGATTTCCCCCTGAGCGCCGAACGCTCGCGACTGATCTTGCACTTGTGATATAAGTGACTGAGGAAGATCTAGCTTCTTTTAAGCACTTCTCCTGGTCTGAGGTGGTGAAGTCCAATCTGGCAAAAGATTTAATGTTCAGTAAAATCCGCACGGAATTTGTGGAGTAACAACCATTCGCCAGAGCGATAAGTCGTCTGGCGATAGAGTGCGAACAAAAACTAACGATGGTCCCTTTTGCCAGCGAATTGACGCCTGCGCCTATTGAAGTGGCGATGTCCCTGCGGATGTGATTTCTGCTAAATTGTCACTGGCGTTAACCACTTCGCCCCATGTATCAACCCACAAGGAAAGCTTTGAATTACCGCCAGGTCCATGCTGAGTCCAGGCTCCCTCAAAGATCAAATGCACAACTTATCACCATCAGAGCAGGAGGAATGGTTCCATTGGTGCTCAACTTCTCATCCATTCTCATACACTTGCACTTCAGAGTCCTACAATGTCAACAGCATTTAATATATTGGCAAAGGTGAAGACATCAGATTAAGTTCTTCGGTATCAGCATTACAAGATAATTTCGGTGACTATATTTGGTGACCGTTTCAGGACCACATGATGCCATTCCTATCTCTTGCATTGACCAATATCAGACAAGAGACTTCCTTTATTTGTAATTAGTAAACGAGGGTGGAGAACGAGTAATTAATTTATTTCTCACTATGCTTTAAGAATAAAACTAAATTCAAATTTATTTTTACCCCTTATCTGCAGCTGAAGCCGTTTCTTGGTTTCGGACAACTATGCGTTTACATTTTCTTTTCAAATTCCATTTGCTTGTTGGTTTTAAATCCCTATGAGGGAGAGTGAAAGTGCATCTTCGCAGGCAGGTTTGATATTACATATAATTATCAGGCGATGACTTTAGAAGTTGCAACAACTGCAAAAACGCAGATATGGACTGTCCCATTGTTATAAAATTGATAGCATTTCAGCTTTAAAAGAGAAGTGACGGAAATGATTTAAGGCTAAAATATATAGATAATCTCCCCGGCCAGGTTAAATGGTTTAGAGAATTTATGAGATAGAAATTTCATTCTGTATCACAGCTTGGGGCCTTCAGTGGCAGCCTTGGGAAGCAGCGGGGGTTTCTCAACTTTCCACTAACATATTAAACAGTTCAATAGTTCTTTTCTAATAACATAAAGCAGAAATATTGTTGAAATTGCAGAAAACCGTGTTTGGAAAAATAAGACGTTTCTGTCTCGAAATATTTTGAATAATACATTTTATTTAGTTTAGGGTTATTAAAATGAATGCATGCATGAATTATTCCGAGGATATCACATACAGTAAATATCTGGGAGCGGCTATTGTCTGAAGTTCTTATTGTTGTTACTGGTAAATACCAATGTAAAGTAAACAATAAAGTGTAAGCTTGGGGTTGAGTGTTGAAATCTAGTTATGTTGAAGGCCTTTCCGATGAATATGAGTTAAGGGCATTAACCAACCTGTATGGCCAAGAAGCAGAGGGTGGTCTTTTGTTTTAGATGATATAAAAAGCTCTCACTCTTCCTTCTTCATGGTTTACTCTCCCAAAACGTTGAGTGCCGTTCCTAGTTTTCAAAAGCTACATTATTTTGGCCATCCACCATCAAAATACAGAAATACATGAGCCGCACAGGGCTGGATCCCCAGTTAATACTAGAAGGAGGGATTGCACTGTTTAATTCACACTTTATTTTTTAATTGGAGCATGATCTAATGTAATGAGGTTCGACTCAATTTCCTATTGAAGTTCAAGTCACAGATGACATCCAAGAGGAGCACCAAGGGCTTCTCCATTATTCTGAAAGTGGCCATACACGTAGAGAACAGCTTGTTTGGCAATTACGCCGAACAAGCGGATCTCTCCCCGATTTTCCCACATTGAGGTGGGCATATCGGGCTGATCCAATTGTGGGTCCTAGGGCCCAATGATCAGATCATAATGGGCGAACTGGGTAACACAACCCTCTTAATTGCTCAGTGTAGGATTGCCATCTTCTGGCTGTATTGAGACTGGGAAACCGGGGGCGGTCTTGACGTCACAGGCGGGGGTGGGTGATGTCAGGAACATGGATGATGAAGTTATGGGTGGTTTTATGACGTGGCAATTGGTGTTTTGCCGCTTGCCACAAGAATCCTGCCTGGAAAATTGGGCAGGACTCTATTAGATTGACGTGGTAATTGGCCAATCAATGATTTTCCCGGTCAAAACTGAGCAGGTAGGAACCCTAGCTCAGTGTAGCTTCAGATTGTGCTACTAAATAGCTCTTGCAGTCACTAAATGTAGAGTCTAATCGACTAGTACCAATACTTTACAGGGAACCTATTCCCAGTCTTATATCGTTCATTCCTCAGGCCTCCTTCTTCACAGGGGCCTGTTTTACCCCAGGCTTATAACATCTTCCAGACTCCTCCATGAGTACAGTCTATATGATAGATAGGATTTCCCTCTCTATTGTATATACCACTATAGACACATTCACCTCTTGTCCCTATTCAAATGGGAACCTCCCTAAACGCCAACAAATTCCAACATATTCGGCAGTGCTGTACAATAAATGGATTTATACATTGAATATAAATACAAAGCAACCAATAACTGATACAAGAGGTAAGGAGGGCCCTGCCCAAAAGAGTTTCTACAGAATGCAGCCCTCTATCTGTATGGAGAACTGGCAACCATATGGGAAGACTTTTTTCAAAAAACATATTTTTTCTATAAAAATCAATGATTTAAAAAATCAATCTAAAACAAATCTAAAACAAAAAAAATTGACATGTATCACTAAACTGAGGCTTTTTGATGCCAAAAATCCAAAAAAAGCTTGAATTTTTATGGTATTTATCATGTGACAAAACTGCAACATTTCCGAATCCAAAAATACTCCAGCTAAATCCTGTTGAAATCATGTAAAGGTCAATGGCAGATTTCCCTTTTACAACTGGAAGATCTTTCTTTGATTTGGGATTTTAGAGGTTTAGATTTTTATAGTATAGTTTTTTTTAGATTTTTTGATGCTGACTTTTGTGCAAGAATATGAAAAAGCCGCAGTTATCATGTGACAAAAGCGAAAAACCTTGATAAATTACTTACATTAGTGGAAATGAGTTTATTTGTGATTTTAAAACCCTCTAAAATCACTAAAACCCGACCTTTAATAAATAAAGAAAATTTGCAAATAAAAATTCACAATGTAATATTTTTCATTAGGCTTTTTGTGTATTGCGAACCTTTAACACCTGCTTGAAGGTGGCGTAAACTTTTTGAGCAGATTTCATAAATAAGTTTTATTACATGCACTGCACACTATCTCCAATTCTAAAATTCACAATTGTTATCCTACAAAGCTCAAAATTGTTCACTCATTTATTCCCATTGTGAACAAATTGCGGGGAACAACACAAGCTTGAAAAAAATTCCTGGAGGGTGCCAAAAAAGGATTTGATTACAGATTACAGAAGGTTCTGTTTGGCAGTACATCTGGTTTTTACAGAACCAAAATTTGCCTCCAAGCCTGGAAATCAAAAATAAGCTCCTGCTTTGAGGCCACTGGGAGCAACATTCAAGGGGTTGGAGAGCAACATGTTACTCACGAGCTACTGGTTGGGGATCACTGGTTTACATGAAAGGGTGAAGGAATGGTGTTGTGCAACTACATCTCACTTGTGCTGCTTTACTTAATAAAATAATTGGACGCCAGAAGGTTCTTAACTAAAACAAACAGCAACAGCCTTTATTTTCTCAAAGCACAAATCAGGGTTTTCCTACTCACAATCCATGAGGTTTATCACATACATGTCAGGTAACATCACAGAAATTCAGAGGCAGCACCGTGATACATTCCTGTGGAGATAGTGTAGATAGATGCACCCAAGGGTTGTCACCTGTCCGGTTTTGACCAGGACAGTATTTTGAAGGGCTGCCCGGGTCAAAACTTCCTGCCCCGTTTTCCAAATTAGGAAATAACTTTACCCCCGATGTCATGGCCCCGCCCCTGCTGCATCATGGCCCGCCCCCTGCACAGGTGAAAAGGTGGAAACCCTAATGCACCAAACAAACAAGTGAGAGCGGACTCACACCCGCAACACCCTCCTGTAGTGTAGCCCGGTGCTTGATAATGGAAGCTTCCTATTTACCTGCACTCACGGTCTTAGTTTGCAGGAAAACCTTGCTTTATTTCAGTGCGGTGATGCAACGTTTCGGGGCCACACCCCATTATCAAGCATACGGATCCCGTGTTCTCCATCATATATATATATAGGGTGATCAATTAAAAAATTAACATACAAAACTGTAAAAGTATCAATGAAGTGTTAGTGTAGGCAGTATAATAAATCCACCCCTTCCAGGCATATTAAAAATTTAAATATTAATAAAGTGCAGTTCCTTGAATAAAGTCCAATATTCACTAAGTAAAAAAAAAAGTGATTGCATGTAATCCAGAAATCCTGTAGTGAGTCTAATTAAAAAGTCTGTGTAGACAATAGTTTTTTATATACATATAGCCATAGAACATTTTAGTAACAAAGTATATAACTCACCCTCTCTGTACAGGAAAGGGGAGGGGGGCTTTTACCCATCCCTGGATATTGATCAGCGCTTATCTGTTAGAAAGAAAAGAGAAAGAGTTAAGGGGTTTCACAAAAAGCAGGACAAATTATATTCTTCATTGTGGCCTTTAGGGCATCTAGATTGCAATAGTCAAATCCAAAAGCATTCCCTCTGGAGTAATCGACTTTTTTTTACCCTGGCCCTGTCTCATCTTAACCTTTTCTAGAATTTTCCATCAAAACTGTGACACTCCTGATGCCCCTGTGTGTGGAAATGCCTGGCTAATAGTGTTTCTTTTTTAGTTTTCTCATTTCCTTTGTAACCAGTAGGATTAGACTGTGTCATTGGTGGTTGGCAATTACTTATTGTTCATTTGTGTTCATTAATAGGGATGTAGCGAACTGCCGATTTGGTGTTCGCGAACGCCGTTCGCGAACACCGGCAAAAAATGCGAACGTTCGCGAACAGTTCGCGAACTTCGAACACCCGCTAAAATCGTTCGATTCGAACGATCGAAGGATTTTAAGCATCGAATGCTTTTCATTCGATCGAATGCTTACAATCGTTCGAACGAATGGAAATCGTTCGATTTTTAGAGGTCGAAGGAATTCGAATGGTCGAATGGTCGAACGATTTGTATTCGAATCGAACACGAACTCAAAATGCGAACGTCGCGCGACGTTCGCGAACATTCGGTGGACGCGAACGGTCGAAGTTCGCCGGCGAACAGTTAGCTACATCCCTATTCATTAAGTCTGTGTAACGAAAATTAAAACTTACGCTGGTGGTCCAGTGGTTCGGCGGTGACGCCCGCCACGCCAGTCTGTCTCTGCCGCCATGTTGGTTCCTTAGGGTTTTACTGCAAACTAAGACCGTGAGTGCTGGTAAATTTTCTCTTTGAACCCTAATGCACCCTCAGGATCTTTCTACCGTGACTTGGATCCCCACACGTTGGATTAGGGAAATCACTAAACCTAAATCCCTTTTAGTCTGTGATTCCTACACTATAGGCCATTCTTGCCTGAGGGGAGAGCTACCCCCTTGCTATCCCTCCTAGTTGGAGCACAGGCTGCTCTTGCTCACTAGTTCTATCTGTCTCCCTTTCCTAGAAAGTTCTTTACAGAGAACTACCCTGTACTGACTCCACCTCACTGATGGGGTCCCTGTATCCCTGACTTCACCAAGGTCCTCACCAGCCTTGGGGCCTTTCTTTGCTGGGCTCCCAGCACCATCCACTCCCTCCAGTAGTGGGAGCCAAAGAGATAGACCCACCCTCTGCCCAGCACAATACTGTAGTGTGGCAGGAAGTGGTCATCAGCCTCTGGGCCAATGATACACTGTACATATTATGCTAATAAGCAAAAGTAGATACATGGGCTTTTGCCCAGCAACCAGAGGAAGTGTAGGCATTTAAAACCATAGGGGAGCATTAACCCTATGGGTCCCTACATCAACAACAGGGTTAATGTAATAAAGGGTCTTAATACTATTTTAATAGAATTTTTGCTAACTCTGTGAATTAGGGGTACATTGTGGTAATGCATCATATGCCGCCTTTCAATACTTTCTTTTACTTTGCTTTTACTGTTTCTATACAACAATTTTTTTATTTTTATTTTTCAAATATAACCAGAGGCTTTAATTAATGGATAAAAAGGATAAGTTTAATGGAAGACAGTGATGTATTACAGGCATGGGACCTGATATCCACAATGCTTGGGTCCTGGGGTTTTATGGAAAGGGGGTCTTTCATCATTTCAATCTTTTTAGTCTGCTAAAAATCATTTAAACCTTAATTAAACTTTGGGTTTCAATACAATTGAAACCCAAAGGGTTGCTTTGCCTCCAATGAGGATTAATTATATCTTAGTTGGGATCAAGTACAAGCTACTGTTTTATTATTACACAGAAAAAGGAAATCATTTTAAAAAAATTTAATTATTTGATTTTAATGAAGTCTATGAGAAACGGCCTTTTCGTAATTCGATGCTTTCTGGAAAATGGTTTTCTGGATAACGGATTAGGTACCTGTACGGTTTTATGATTACAAGACTATCAGTGCTTCTCAGTTCATTTATTTATAAGGTTTGAAACAAAAGAAAATTAAATCAGGTCTCTTAAAGCACATGTATCATATCTATGACTCGACCAGGCCATTACCAAATTATATGAGGAAATATGTAGCAAAGATCAAACTGATCAATCATCTCTAATTCAGCTAAAACAGATCTCACCATCAATAGAGACTTTCTGGGGTGAGTTTTTCTTTGTCCCATTATAGACTTTGCACTTGTAAAATATTCAACAGGATTGAAAATTCAATTTCATTAAAGTAGATTCATCGTAATTAAAGAGCAATTATGCAGCCATAATGAGCCGGAGTGAAGCCATAATCCATTGATACGGCAATATAATTAAGATTTTTATTTTGAAATGTACAGTCGATGTATAATTGTGCAATTACTCGGCTAAATATATCTCATGAATGCCTTGACCCGGCGGCCTTCTCAAGATAAAGAGATTTCAATCGGAAACTCTTATTTGCAGAGAAATGAACTAAGTCATTCGGATCTTAGAAGAATATTAGAGGGTTATTTCATGGTTTAAAGAAGCTTTTATTCCTTAGTGTTAAAGAGGAAAAAAATAGGAGTAGACCTAGCATTAACTAAGGAGTCTTCATCTCAACCGGCTTAAAAGATTAGAATCGTAATAGAAAAATTAACAAACCCAATGTGCAAACTTGGCTTTTTTTTATAGAGTTGTGACCATTACAATTCTACTGGGTGGATCCAACTCACATAATAACTCAGGTCGCGGGTCTCATCTAAATTCCTTATTTTTTAAAGTCCCGCCCCCTTTTGATGACGTTACTTGCAGCACCATAACTTCCTGTTTGATGGTGGTTTGCGGGTTGCGAATAAGGCAGTTGCGGGTACGGGTAGCGGATCAAAGCAGGTAAATATGCAGGTTGCGGTTCAGGCTGTGGGTTTGGGTCGGGTCCGGGTCTTAGAAATTGGTTCAGCACAGGACTCTAGCCCATTATGTTTAGGCCATTGCTTCTTAAAAGGGTGGTTCACCTTTAAGTTAACTTTTAGTATGTTATAGAATGACTAATTTTATGTAACTTTTCAATTGGCCTTCATTTTTAAATTTTTTTTATAGTATTTTAATTTGCCTTCTTCTTCTTCTCTTTCTATCTTACAAATGGGGGTCACTGACCCCATCTAAAATACAAATACTCTGTAAGGTTACAAATGTATTGTTATGTCTACTTTTTATTACTGATCATTCTATTCAGGCCTCTCCTATTGATATTCCAGTCTCTTATTCAAATCAATGCATGGTTGCTAGGGTCATTTGAACCATGGCAACCCGAATACTGAAATTGTAAACTGGAGTGTAAACTGTAAACTGTCGCATAAAAAAACTAACTCAAAAACTTCAAATAATAAAAAAATTAAAACCAATTGAAAATTCTCTACATCGTACTTAAAGTTGATTTAAAGGTGAACAATCCTTTTAAACCACTGTAATTCACCTTCCCTTACGTCTTTATCATGGTGAGTTGATCCCTTATCTTGATGATTAATGATGGGCGAATTAGCGGTGCATTTATTTATGAATTGCAAAATTGATGCAAAAATGTTTTTGACGCTGGCAACAATCACGACAACGGCGACAACTAAAGGCGCCCATTGACTTTAATGCACGTCAAATTGTCACCAGTGTTGGAATTTCCACCGGCGTCAAAAAAAAAATCTGACCCGTTTCAATTTGCGAAATGGCAAAAATTTGCCAGTTGCATTAGAGGCAATGTGCATCAATTTTTTTTTTACGCATGACAATTTTTTTCACCTATTGGATTCTATGGGCGTCTTTTTCGAAAAAATTCACTTATCACTAGCCCCCTTACAATTACAGATGAGGATCATTCTCCACCAATCAGCTGCCCCGGTTAAGTGAAGATCCATCTTTTATTAACCATTGCAGTCTCTTATTATTTGTTGAATTGCACCTCCAGTTATCAATAGCCTTGTACGGGTATGGGACCTGTTATCCAGAATCTTCTGGTTCTAGGGTATTCCGTATAACAGATCTTTCCGTAATTTGGATCTTCATATTTTTAGTCTACTAGAACATCATTTAAACATTAAATAAACCCAATAGGCTGGTTTTGCCTCCAATAAGGATTAATTATATCTTAGTTGAGATCAAGTACAAGCTACTGATTTATTATTACAGAGAAAAAGGAAATCAATTTCAAACATTTTGGATATTTGATTATAATGGAGTCTGTGGTAGTCAGCCTCTACATAATCGGAGCTTTCTGGATAACGGGTTTCCGGATACCTGTATATCTTTCTCTGCTCCTTGGCTGAATCTCTCTGTATCTTTATGTGTTTAGCACACAAATAAAGCAAATTAAGTCATCCAGTATCGGGGCGTATTTCATTGTGTGGGTTTTTGTGCGTCCGGCTGTACTTTTCTCTGTATTGTTTATGGCACATAAAGAGAACATCAGCAAAGCAGTCACAGCAGGTAGTAAATATCAGCCTGAAATATCCCCAGCGAATGATTTATCTCCGACAACAACATTATGATGCAAGGGAGATTCATCCGTCCTATTGTTTTGGTAAATAAAACGCATTCGGGAAGCCTCTCCGCTCGCTATTGTTCTAACAATGTAACAATTTCGCAGAGTGAGAATTAGCACGGCCTGTGCCTGTAATATATCTGTGTTCCTTCCCCTGCCGCATCCTACGATAACAATTTGCTGAAAAAGAAAAATAAGTGGTTGGGTTTTGAAAGCCGGTTTCATAAATAATCTTTGTTTCCTTGGCCGACAATTCTGGATTTTTTAAATCTTTTTAAAGGGAAAGTTTCCCTTAAAACTACCGTTCTGGTTTAGGGGCAGTTGCACAAAAGCCTGAAGGAAGATTAAATACAACAGAGATATCTGATCCATTATCCGGAAACCTGTTACCCAGAAAGATCTGAATTATGGGATGCCATCTCCCATAGACTCATTTTATCCAAATAATAAACATTCCTTTTTCTCTGTAATAATAAAACATTAGCTTGTACTTGATCCCAGCTAAGATATAAATAATCCTTGTTAGAGGCCAAACAACCCTATTGGGTTTATTTCATATTTAGATTAATTTTAAGTAGACTTCAGGTATACTGATCCAAATTACAGACTGACCCCTTATCCAGAAAACACAAGGTCCTGTGCATTCTGGATAACAGGTCCTATACATGACAATCAAATTATAGCCTTAATGACAAATTTCAAGCAGAACTTTTGGAGGGTATGTTAAACAACCACAGAGGTCATAATTCACAGCAACCAATCAGATGTTGGCTTTCATTACTGCACCTGCACTAGACCATTAAAGGATAATATGAACGTAAAATTGATGAGGGGGCTATTCTAAGAACTTTTGCAATGTACATTCATTATTTATTTTGTTTTCATTCCAAGATATTAAGGGATACATGTGCTGTTAATATGAATGAATTTCTGTGCTGCTGTCACTTACTGAGCTTAGGGACCCACTCACAATATACAGTACACATAGAATAAAAATGTCACAATATACTGTATATTTGGAAAATTAAGGGGGTTTATTTATCAAAGTCCGAATTTATCTAAATATTTTCTGCTACAAACTCTGATCAAATCCTCTTGGGTTTTTACTCTTATTTATTATTACATTTTCCCAATAATTAGCTTTGTGGGAAAAAAATCAGATTTTCACGTTTTTTTTTTTGATTTTTAATCAGCTTCAGAAAACTCAACAGGTTTGAGGTGCCAGATTTTCTGATTCTGACTTTTCCATCCTTGGGGTTCAATAAATTTTCCGAAAAACTCGTGATTTTTTAAAAGTCTGATTTTATAAAAAAATCACAAATTTTTCGTGATTTTTGCATTCAGAGTTTAGGAAATAACCCCCCAAAAGTCTAATACAAAACTAATTAGTAGTTAATTTAGCTTCATATTACATAGCAGCATACAAATAAGTACATTCTACATTAGAACTAATGATCAACCCTGTAACACAATAGACAAAACATTGCTTTCTATTTTAATTGCCCATGACCCCTAAGCTTGGCTTCTCGACAGCTGCTCATAGTTCACTGAGCATGTGCAGTGCCACTGACACACAAAAAAATGGCCGAACAAGATCCAAGATGGAGAACTGCTGGGGACAACTTTTAAGACCTAGATAATTACTGTAATAGGATAACAGCAAAGTAATTTCAGTAATAAACACAGGTATTAGACCTGCTATCTACAATGCTCCAGAAATGTATATTTCCATAATCTGGATCTTTATAATTTAAATAATTTAAACATGAAACCCAAAGGGTTACTTTGCCTCCAGTAAGGATTAATTATATCTGAGTTGAGATCAAGTACAAGCTACTGTTTTATTATTAGGGATGTCGCGGACTGTTCGCCTGCGAACTAATTCGCGCGAACATCGACTGTTCGCGTCCGCCGAATGTTCGCGAACGTCGCGCGACGTTCGCCAATTTGGGTTCGCCTTAGCTGGCGCTTATTTTTGACCTCTCACCCCAGACCAGCAGATACATGGCAGCCAATCAGGAAGCTCTCCCTCCTGGACCACCCCTACACCCCCTGGACCACTCTCCTTCCATATATAAACTGAAGCCCTGCAGCGTTTTTTCATTCTGCCTGTGTGTGCTTGGAAGAGCTAGTGTAGGGAGAGAGCTGGTTAGTGATTTGAGGAACAGTTGATAGTAACTTTGCTGGCTAGTAATCTACTTGATACTGCTCTGTATTGTAGGGACAGAACTCTGCAGGGATTTGAGGGACATTTTAGGTTAGGTAGCTTTGCTGGCTAGTAATCTACCTTCTACTGCAGTGCTCTGTATGTAGCTGCTGTGGGCAGCTGTCCTGCTGCTGATCTCTCATCTGCTGACTGCTGCCTGTAACCCAATAGTCCTTGTAAGGACTGCTTTTATTTTCTTTTTTGTTTTTTTTACTTTGCTACTATAAGAGCCCAGTGCTATTAGTCTAGCTGTGTTGGGGAGTGGGACTGGTGTGCTGCTCCTCCTAGTAGTTCACCACTACCAGCACCAACCAGAGTCAAAATTGTTACAAAGTATCTTATTTGCACCTGTTAGCTGTTCTGAGCTCTTTGCCAAAAGCTAATTAAGTTAGCTGTTCAGTTCAGAGAAAAGAGGGACTTTCCAGTACAAAAGAGGGACAGGGGGTTGAGTGGTCAAAAGAGGGACAGTTGGGAGGTATGCAAGTGCCACCTAGCTGTGTGAGCTTTTTCACATTCTGTCTAAATAACAATAATAATTCTGTGTCCGTAAACATCACCTGAGTGATACAGCAGCAATAATATATTCCGTATCCACTACTGTATACGTTGCCCTTGCAGGCATTGTTTGCCCAGTCTTTAACCAAGTGCCACCTCGCTGTGTGAGCTTTTTCACATTCCGTGTCCAGAAACATCACCTGAGTGACGTAGTGTGATTTCTGCCCTTTACAGCACAAAACGCAGCGCTGTGTCAACAATGTATTTTTCAGATACATTTGATCCCCCTCTGGCATGCCACTGTCCAGGTCGTTGCACCCTTTAAACAACTTTTTAAATCATTTTTCTGGCCAGAAATGTCTTTTCTAGCTTTTAAAATTCGCCTTCCAATTGAAGTCTATGGGGTTCGCGACGTTCGCGAACCGTTCGCATTTTTGACGCAAGTTCGCGAATATGTTCGCGAACATTTTTTCCGCCGTTCGCTACATCCCTATTTATTATTACAGAGAAAAAGGAAATTACTTTTTAAAAAAATGTAATTATTTGGATTAAATGGATTCTGTGGGAGACTGGCTTCCTGTATTTTAGAACTTTCTGCATAATGGGTTCCCGGATGATGGATCCCATACCTGTACAGTAAAAAAACCTCCATTCATCACCGGACAGGACATTTTCTTACTATACAGTACTACACTTACGTGATTCATTTTCAATGCTGAAATCCAGCAGTTTAACAGTTCTTCTCTTTCTGCATCATTTGAAATCCTGGCAGGGAAGGAGGGACTAAACACTGATGTTACAAATTGTAACAACTTCTCCACCGCTTACAGACAGCATGCAGGAACTACATAACCCACAATGCATTGCACTGGGATGTTCCTTATTGAAATCACATGTGCAGGGAATTGTGGGGTTTGGAGGATGCAGACTGAGGACAGATGGCTGTTGATACAAAGTAACAGTAGTCAGACAGCTCAGCAAAGTAGTCAGACAGATCAGCAGGAGAGCAGGGGGCTAGGCTTAGGGATCTGTTCCAAACCATTAAAAATCATGAACAGTCTGCATATTTTTTAATTGATGTATATTGCAAAGTTGCTTGAAATTATATTTACTTTTCAAAAAACTAAAGTTTATGTTTTTGTGGAGTTCCCCTTTAAGAAGACGGCGCATGATAAAGAATCTGATTGTACTTGGTACATGTGATTCCACTGGAAACAGAGGACAATCACAAGAGTTAACATTATACAGGTATGGAACCTGTTATCCAGAATGCTCGGGACCGGAGGTTTTCAAGATAATGGATTTTTCCATAATTTGGATCTTCATACCTTAAGTCTACTAGAAAATCATGTAAAAATTAAATAAACCCAATAGGCTGGTTTTGCTTCCAATAAGGATTAATTATATCTTAGTTGGGATCAAGTACAAGCGACTGTTTTATTATTACAGAGAAAAGGGAATCATTTTTAAATATTTGGCTTATTTGGAGGACATGGAGTCTATGGGACGCAACCTTTCTATAATTCAGAGCTTTCTGGATAATGGGTTTCTGAATAATGGATGTAATATGTTTTGGAAAAATGATCATTTCTAAATTAAAAAAAAAATAATGGAAACGATTATCGTTTAAGAAGCAGCGGAAGTCAATTACAATCTTGACAGTTTTTAAAGCGAATCTTTCAGCTGTTTTGTCATAACATCTGTGGTCTGTTGTTGTTAATTTGCACAGTCATATGGGTATTTAGTCTTTACAATAAAGTTTAATTAACAACTAATTAAGTGTAAGACGTGTGACGGGACGGGGGAGTTGGTGGATTGGTCTTAATTACAATGAGCAGTTTAGAGAGGACTTTATTTTTAGTTTTTAAATGCGAGATATAATTTTTTTGATGTTATCAAATCAACTGTTCTTAAAGTGATACTGACAATTTTAAATATCAATTATTTTATCCCCCGACTTAAGATATTTCCATTAATCCCCTCTGTTCCCTGGAGTAGCAGTTAGTTAGGTTATAACATGTGTATTGCCAGTGAGCAGTAGAACCCAACAGAAACATTTCTGTGCTAAGACATTTTTTGGGGCAAATTAACTAAAGGGCGAAGTGTAGGGATGTCGCGGACTGTTCGCCCGCGAACTAATTCGCGTGAACATCGACCGTTCGCGTCCGCCGAATGTTCGCGAACGTCACGCGACGTTCGCCAATTTGGGTTCGCCTTAGCTGGCGCTTATTTTTGCCCTCTCACCCCAGAGCAGCAAATACATGGCAGCCAATCAGGAAGCTCTCCCTCCTGGACCACCCCCACACCCCCTGGACCACTCCCCTTCCATATATAAACTGAAGCCCTGCAGCGTTTTTTCATTCTGCCTGTGTGTGCTTGGAAGAGCTAGTGTAGGGAGAGAGCTGTTAGTGATTTGAGGGACAGTTGATAGTAACTTTGCTGGATAGTAATCTACTTGATACTGCTCTGTATTGTAGGGACAGAACTCTGCAGGGATTTGAGGGACAGTGAGTTTAGGTTAGTTAGTTTTGCTGACTAGTAATCTACCTTCTACTGCAGTGCTCTGTATGTAGCTGCTGTGGGCACTGCTTCTGATCTCATCTGCTGACTGCTGTAATAACCCAATAGTCCTTGTAAGGACTGCTTTTATTTTCTTTTTTGTTTTTTTTACTTTGCTACTGTAAGAGCCCAGTGCTATTAGTCTAGCTGTGTTGGGGAGTGGGACTGGTGTGCTGCTCCTCCTAGTAGTTCACCACTACCAGCACCAACCAGAGTCAAAATTGTTACAAAGTATCTTATTTGCACCTGTTAGCTGTTCTGAGCTCTCTGCCAAAAGCTAATTAAGTTAGAAACTGTTTTTTTTCTGGCTGTTCAGTTCAGAGAAAAGAGGGACTGGTGTGCTGCTCCTCCTAGTAGTTCACCACTACCAGCACCAACCAGAGTCAAAATTGTTACAAAGTATCTTATTTGCACCTGTTAGCTGTTCTGAGCTCTCTGCCAAAAGCCAATTAAGTTAGAAACTGGTTTTTTTCTGGCTGTTCAGTGCAGAGAAAAGAGGGACTTTCCAGTACAAAAGAGGGACAGGGGGTTGAGTGGTCAAAAAAGGGACAGTTGGAAGGTATGCAAGTGCCACCTAGCTGTGTGAGCTTTTTCACATTCTGTCTAAATAACAATAATAATTCCGTGTCCGTAAACATCACCTGAGTGATGTTTTTACAGCAGCAATAATATATTCCGTATCCACTACTGTATACGTTGCCCTTGCAGGCATTGTTTGCCCAGTCTTTAACCAAGTGCCACCTCGCTGTGTGAGCTTTTTCACATTCCGTGTCCAGAAACATCACCTGAGTGACGTAGTGTGATTTCTGCCCTTTACAGCACAAAACGCAGCGCTGTGTCAACAATGTATTTTTCAGATACATTTTTGCCCTTGATCCCCCTCTGGCATGCCACTGTCCAGGTCGTTGCACCCTTTAAACAACTTTAAAATCATTTTTCTGGCCAGAAATGTCTTTTCTAGCTTTTAAAATTCGCCTTCCCATTGAAGTCTATGGGGTTCGCGACGTTCACGAACCGTTCGCATTTTTGACGCAAGTTCGCGAACATTTTTTCCGCCGTTCACTACATCCCTAGCGAAGTGGCCGTCGCTAGTGAAAATTTGCCAAAAAGATAACTCGCAGGGACATCGGCAATTTACTGACAAGCTGGAGAAAGAGCTTATCGCCAGGCGAATTTACGCTCAATAATCATTACTCAGCAAATTCATCAAAATGCGAACTTTCCACTACGTTACCCTTTCCGCCAGGATCTGCTTCTCCAGGTTAGACCTGGCGAATTGATAAGATGACGCTACATCCTCAACAATCTTATGTCAGTGACATCATATCCTGTATGCCGAAAAGTCATAACAAAAGAAAAAAACTGTTTTTTTTAAAATATTTTAAAATGGGATTATGTTTAAAAATTGTAACTAATTATATATATTTTTAATTTTTTTTTAACCATTTGAGGGGCTTGTTTTAGGGTGGGCTCCTGTCTAGGACATTAGAGGATCTCTTTAGTCTTTATTTTGCTTCCTTGGACATGTGTAATAATAAGTGGCCACTTCAAGCATTTGCACCAACATCTCTAACAAAGACGTATATATGACCTATATGTACCCGCCCTATTCAAATTGACCTAAGTGTAAGTGTACTAACGAAGTTTTACTAGGCAGAAATTAACGCTAGTGAAAGTTTGATTTGAAATGCTCGCGCTGATGAAATTTCGCTGCCAAAACCAGCTGCCAGCGTTCGTTGGCCAAGACGTAACTTCGCATTTTGATGAATGTGCAAAGTGTGGTAAATAGTGATGGACAAATTTATTCGGCAGGCGTGAAATTGCGGCGAATTTCGTGATTCGCCGTTTTGCAAATAAATTCGCAAAATGCCCGCGACAATTCACTGGCGAATGTGCGCCGGTGTTAGAAAAAAACGTACACTGGCTTAAAAAAAAAAACGGACGCAGGTCAGCATCAAAAATGGCCGTTTTGCAAATTTTTCGTTGTTTCGCGAATTTCACAAATTTTTCTGCGAAGCGAAATGTCGCAAATTCGCCCATCACTAGTGGTGAAATCTAGAGGCGAAAATTTGCAGCTAAGTTAATCCGCCCCTTTGTCTCATTAAGGGCTTCAACACACGGGTGTTTTTTTCTGCTTTTATCGCAAGTTTAAATGCAAGTATGAGCTCAAATAAACACATTCCTTCTTGCCCACTTTCCAACTTCAGCCTGCCCACTCCCTCTTGCCCACTCCCTACCTCTAGCCTGCTATGCCCACCTCCTTCCTGCCCATACCCCAGCCTGCCCACTTCCTGCCTCTTTCCAGCTCACTCCCGCCTCCCTCCTGCCCACTCTTCACCTCCAGCCTGCCCACTCCCATCCCCCTCCTACCCACTCTCCACCTCCAGCCTGCCCACTCTCCATCTTTAGCCTGCCCACTCCCTGCCTCCCTCCTGCCCACTTTCCACCTCCAGCCTGCCCACTCCCTGCCTCCCTCCTGACCACTCCCCACCTTCCTCTGATGTCTTCTACTTGCTGTGTCCTCACTCCCCACTCATCAGGGCCGGAACTAGGGGTAGGCAGAAGAGGCACGTGCCTAGGGCACAAATGTGGAGGGGCGCCAGACACTGAACCTCTTCTGCGCCTTGCCAGTTCGGCCACTTCTTTCCCCACCTGTAGCAGCAATCAATGTCTTCCTAGGCGCGCACAGACGCACACCCTTCCTAGACGCGCACTCTTCTGCGCCTGCTCGTGCACACAATTGACTTGTGTGCTTGATTGCCCGTGCATGCGCCTGTGCATGCGCGCACTTCAGAAGGGGGCTATGTAGTCAGTCTGTTTGCCTTGGGCGCCCGACTGACTTGGCCCGGCACTGCCACTCATAGGTAAGAAATGAGCTGGGGAGGGGGGAGTAATAGCAAGTAAACATTCCCCTCTGTATTGAGCTTAAAATTCTTGCTTTGGAGAGAGTAGGTGGAACTATTTATTCATCTGTTCCTCATCATTCTCTCTTCATTCTGGGAGTCTGATAATGTGAATGACAGCTAAGTCAAATGCATCCTTTGGGAGGTTTTCTTTTGCCTCGAAGATATAGTATTAGAGCTCACTCTTTCATAATCATCAGAAATGCTCCCTCTCTCCATTCAGGATTTGTGCCAAAGTCAGTTATTTTTCTTTTGTACTGGAGTCAGTTAATTAAACAAGTTCTAACACACCTTCAAGAAAAGAAACCCCCCTAAAAGATAGATTGGATCTAACTGTCAATAAAATCTGACCCCCAACTCCTGCAAGAAGAATGACATAAAAACAGATGCTGAGAGTAAGAATGTGAAGATAAACTTGATGAATTAAAAAAATGGTACAGAAGTTGTAATTGATTACATTTAGAAAGTTTCTTATTTCAGTATGATGAAGCTTATATTAAATCATTTACGCAATAGTTCCCCTTTAATATAAGCATCAAACCATGGGGTGGGGGTCTGCAGTCAGAGAGTCAGAGGGGCAAATTCACTAAACGCCGAAGCGCCTAACGCTAGGGTGAATTCGCCAGCGTTGGGCATTTTCGTTACTTCGCCGATTCACTAACGGACTTTGGCGTAACTTCGCTAGTGTTACTTCGCACCCTTACGTAACGGACGTAACTACGCAAATTCACTAACGCGCGCATTGTTCTGAACGCTACCTTTTACGCCAGACTTCCTTCGCCACCTCAGACCAGGCGAAGCGCAATAGAGTCGATAGGGATTGCTTCAAAAAAAGTTAACATTTTTTCTAAGTCCCAAAAAACGCTGGCGTTTTTTCTTTATTATGGGTGATAGGCTGAAAAAGATCGAAACATTTTTTGGGGCTCCCCTCCTTCCCCCCTACATTTCCTAACTCATGGCACCTTAACTATACAGTGGGCACATGTGTAGGGCAAAATAAAAATTTTATTTGCTGGTTTGAAGGTTTCCCAGGCTTGTGTAGTGCTGCTACATATACATCCATTGTAACTTCAATTTGGCGTCGTATGCAAATTAACCATCGTTAGCGTAACTTCGCTTTGCTTGGCGAATTAACGCTAGCACAACTTCGCAACCTTACGCTACCCCTGAGTGCAATACGTCTGGCGAAGTGCGGCGAAGCCAGCGCAACTACGAATCTTAGTGAATGTCCCACAGAGTCTCATAAACTACCTAAAGGTCCCCATACATGGAGAGATCTGCTCGTTTGGCGCCAAACGAGCGGATCTCCCTCCGATATGCCCACCTTGAGGTGGGCAATATCGGGCTGATCCGATCGTGGGCCCTAGGGCGCAACGATCAGATTCTAGCGAACGCAAACGGGCGGTCGGATCGCGGGACCGCATCAACGAACAGATGCGGCCACAATCCGACGGGATTTTTAATTGCATCCGATCGAGATCTGGCCGACTTTCGGCCAGATCTTGATCGGGGGAAGCCCGTCGGGGGCCCCCTTATACGGGCCAATAAGCTGCCGACTCGGTCTGTCAGCAGCTTTTATCGGCCCGTGTATGGCCACCTTAAGAAAAACAAAACCAGATTTGTTAGGGGGAAACGTCAATCACAATCTCTTCCCTCGACAACTGAGACATAAATTTGACGTTTCACATACAACAAAATCTAGTTTCTTGGCTTGTGTGGGGGATAGTCAGTCGCAAAGTTAACTTGTGAAACTAATTAAAGAGTCATTTATTCCCTGCGCTTTTACCTACACCATCCAACAGATAAACTAACGGTGTATTTAAGAGATACTCATTACACATTTATAACATAACAGCCATCAAATTCTCTTCTATTTCCCATTGTCCCGATGACAGGTATGTAGCGTTACATAAACACATGACAGGTGACATAAATCACCGCAGAATAAATTTGTCTCTTTACTGGAAGCCTCTTCCCACGGCAGATGCCGGCAGAAGCCAACAAAGCGATCTCCTTATTTAGCTTCACCCACACGGACAGTGAATGATTGTCTGGCTGCACTAAATTCATTTCACACCGTCAATACATATTCTGAAATATTATTTCCACTCACAGAAGATAACACCGGCAAAAGGATAATTGAATAAATTGTTTCTGCAGGTATGATGAATGATTGAATGAATGCATTTAATACAATAAACGGTCAGGACACTAAAATTACCTTGGCAAGTCTGAGCAAGGTGCATCATTTCAGCTTCAAATTGAATAGATTTTAAATTATCATCACTTTTTATATCTGTCTTGTTTTATGCTCCTTGATAAACCAATGGGCAGACAATTCGCCATCGTTACACCTACAGGGACCTCGCCGATTTACTAACGGGCACAGGCACCAATTCGCTAGCAAAAGAGATTGGCGCCCACGACGACGGGTGCGAGGTGGTAGCTGGCGACTTTTCGCCGGTTAGTGAATCCGCCCCCATGTGTTATAAATAAAAGGGATTTAGGAAGACAAGTCTTCTTGTGGGTGCTGGTTTAGAGATTTAATGTAATATATGTTCTTGTCAACTTTTTAATGTTAATGTTTTGTGAGCCAGTTCTTTAAAGGAGAACAAAACACTTTTGACAAAAGCCCCGATCCACAGCCATCTAATGAGCTCATCAGAGATGTGGATGGGGGCTTTTGTCGGAGGGTGGGTTTAGTTCTCCTTTAAACCTATCTTTGCGTTGCAACAAACACCTTTATGCTTTGGGTAATGGGTTGTAGCAGCTGGAAAATGGTTGATTTAGAAGAGAGATATGCAGGTTCTCATGGGATTCAAGGAACGTGACTGTTTTATTGACACTGAAGTTGTTGAACATGTAATGCAAGAATAAGTCGTTCTTTTTTTAATAGAACAGCAGTAGAACTCCTCCTACATCACCTACTATTACTTATCCAAACACTTACTGAGGAACCCCCAGCCAACGTTGCTGTCACCTCAGGGGCCTACACCTCCCACCCCACCATCCCGGCCACAACCCGTGTTACTTATCATTTTTCCGACCATAATTAGGCCACGGTGGGAGGCTAGGGGGCATAGTTTGAGTCAGAGGGTGGTTTGGGGTCAACGGAGCCCACCAGGTTTTTTCCAGTGTCCCACTGGCCCAGTCCAACACTGCCCCAGCAATACAATTCCTGCCCATTCAAACAAAAACTCAAACAAAGTTTTTGTTTGAGGTGTCTCTTTTGTATTTTGTATTTCTGTATTTTTGTAACATTGCTTTGTGTATGTATGCATTCATTTGTCTTTTAACCACTAGGTGGAACTTCATAATTTGTAACATAAGTGGTAACACATGCGTGCTTTGTTGTGATTGGGTACAGCCCCTTTATAAGATGTGTACAGGGGTGTGCCATTTAGCCTATGAGTAAGTGCCCTATCAGGCACGAAATGTGTTAGGTTTTATGTCCTAATAAATTTTCTCCTTTTTTTAAAAAAATATTTAGCTCTTGATTATTGGAGATCCTCACATTCTTCCTTTTGGATTTAGTGTCTGAGAAGAATGTTTACAGAGTTAGATCTAAGAGGATAGTCAGACTGGTCTTCAAATGTTGTAATGTCTATCTGGACCTGGAAGTAAGGTCCTCATTTTAATGTACTTGTGAAGGTGCTTCTTATCCCCTGACATCAAATTCATGGAAAACTAGGCTCATCCATGTAGTATTGACTAACAGTTAAGAGATGACACCATCCCCTCTCCAGTAGGTAATAGTCAACTGGTTAGGGCAGCACTAAGTCAAATGTTTGGATCACTCTTCTAAACACATTTGTAATTTCCACAATGATATTGTTTTTGTTCTAGATTTCAACATGATTTTAACAACAATGATTTTGAAACATTTTCGCTAACTTGCTACAGAAAATTAATTTTGTGAGAAAAAGAAAGTTTTATGATGATCTGCTTAGAACTGGCCAGAGAGGAATCCGTTTCCCAAACACAAATATATGTTATGTTTTTTACGCTTATTTATTATTACATTTTCCTGAAAAATCTGATTTTCACGATTTTCTCAGATTTTTCTATCCGATTTTCACATTTTTTTTCTGAATTTTCACCCGAAAACTCTGCAAAAACCCAGCGCACATCAAAAAATCATTAGGACTTCTCCCGTTGACTTATATGCAACCTCGACAGGTCTGAGATGCCGGATTTTCAGATTCAGACTTTTCCATCCTCGGTTTAATAAATTCCGAAAAATTTGTGATTTTTTTAAAAGTCCAATTTTATTAAAAAAAACATTTTTCGTGATTTTTGCATTCAGAGTTTAGTAAATAACCCCCTAAAAGATGATAAGATTTTTTAGTTTGAATTGTGAAAAAAAATCTTTTCTATTCTCATAATTTAGAGCCATTCTAATAACTTCTGTAAATAAATAAAAAAAAAAATGCTAAGAATCTTTGTTTTAATTCAGTTTCATGGAAATTAGCCACTGAATTATATAGCCACACAAAATGAATTTAAAATACATGGAAATTCTGACAAATGCAATGCAGCAATTAAAAGCAATTAAGCAAACAAATTATTTGCACTGTAATTAAAAATGAAGAAGATGAGTGCAATTAAACTGGGGATTCTGCAATCACTGAAACAGGCCTTTTCATATGAAAATGTGCAGCTAATACTTTGGGCCAGCGAGATAGCCATTTATTTATTATAATTATTATAATGACTGTTTTTTAATTATTGGTGAGGAATATATAGATTATATTGAGGATTTTGATTATAAAACATATTTCTATGAAGCTTTTCTCGGTATCAGCTGTGCGTTCGCAATGGTCCAATTCTTCAATGTAACTTAATCAGAAATAACCTTCACAATTTTCATTCTGAGACGGAATTATCCGGCGTAATTTATTGGCGCCGTGAATATTGCTCCGAAATGGTTAGATGGTGTGAAATGCTTTAAAAATTAATTACCTGACTATGATATACTAGAATTTCTCCCATGCATCTATAATTATGAGGCCAATTTGTTTCCAATCATTCCAATCATTTCAAGCAAGGTTATTATGGGACATCGTTGTAACTGATTAACATTCATATAATGTGCTGGAAGCAAATCAAGTATTATCATGTATTGGCGAAGACTATTAAAATGCCTGAATAATTATTTTCTGGGTTTTTTTTTCTTAAAGAAAGATGAAAACAACTTTTCTATAATTAAGTTACATTGAAACTTCTAAATGTATACGTCTAAAAGAAACACATATATGTTATTTTTGCATTCCTCATGTTATATTCAGCTTTTAGTTCAGCTGCATAAAATTCCAAACTATCTTGTGCACTGAATCCAGTAATGTAGTCCAAGACGGAGGGGCGCAAAACATAAGCTTTCTCATTGGTGTGTTCTATCCAGGAAACATGCTTAAAGAAACAGGAACCTTAAATAAAATGAAAGTGTTTTAAAGTAATAAAAATATAATACAGTGTTCACCTGCACTTCTGTGTTTGCTTCAGAAACACTACTGTAGTTTATATAAACAAGCTGCAGTGTAGCAATGGGGGCAGCCATTCAAGCACAGAATACACAGTAGATAACAGATAAGTACTACTATAGTTTATATAAACAAGCTGCTGTTTACCATGGGGCAGCCATTCAAGCACAGGATACACAGTAGATAACAGATAAGTACTACTATAGTTTATATAAACAAGCTGCTTTGTAGCCATGGGGGCAGCCATTCAAGCACAGGATACACAGTAGGTAACAGATAAGTACTACTATAGTTTATATAAACAAGCTGCTGTGTAGCCATGGGGGCAGCCATTCAAGCACAGGATACACAGTAGATAACAGATAAGTACTACTATAGTTTATATAAATAAGCTGCTGTGTAGCCATGGGGCAGCCATTCAAAGGAGAAAAGGCTCAGGTTACACAGCAGATAGCAGATAAGCTCTGTAGAAAATATCTGTTATCTGTTATCCACTATTTAACCTTTGCCGTATAGCCTTTTTTCAATTTCCGCCATTGCTATACTGCAGCTTGTTTATACTATAGTAGTGTTTCTGAAGCAAACAGACCAGTGCAGGGCAACATTATATGAGATTTTCATTACTTTAAAACACTTTAATTTTTTTGATATTACTGTTCCTTTAAGGTGCAAGGTAGCATCCCTGTGCTGAAACAGTTTTTGAAACCCGGACCCAACACAAACCCGCAGCCCGAATCACGACCCGCATATTTACCCTTTTGGATACGCTACCCGGCCCGCAACTGCCTTATCTGCAACCCAATCCGCAATCCACCAACAGGAAGTGCTGTTGCTGAAAACCGGAAGTGACATCATCAGAAGTGGGTGGAAATAGAAAAAAGTAAAATATAGACAATATAACATAAGAGAAGAGATATAGATAAGACCTGCAACGAGACCCGCAGACCAGCGACCCGCAGATCCTAGGGTACACAATTTTTTTTGTGGGTAACCTGCAGGTACCCGACCTGCTTCAGGACTCTAGCTCAGGGCCCAACTGGACATTCCAATGCCACAGGAAGCATCCAGCAGCAGGAAATAACGGTCTCCCATCACCAGAGCATCATCTGGTAACTTGCCGTAGGGGAACCATGTCTTTAGGGGGCTTAGGACCCCTCCATTGGCCTTGTCCTAGTGTTTTAACTCCCTCAAAGAAGCCAGCAAGCCTAGCAGCCTAGAGGCAAAAGCAAAAAGTGGCTTGATATATCCTGGGTATGGACAGAAAAAAACAACTATTCATAGGAAAGCATCATGAATGAAGCACGAAGTACCCCATAATATTCTCTCATTTTCATTATTCATCTTTTCTTCAGCACTTCCTTATCCATATTCTTATTGGCAACACAACTTACACCTATTTTTTATTTGGCTCCTTGTATCTCATTTCCTCCTTTTTTCCCTCTATGTTTTTTTTAGTTCTGTGATATTCTGAAATTTCATTCTCTTCTCTCTCTTATAATGAGGTTTAGGTAAAAGTTGGGCAACCAACAACCAACACTTCCTCATTGTTATGACTCAAAACTATTTCTTGCTTTTAGAGGGTTTCTATTATTTTTTTATTACTTTTCTGTGTCAACATTTAATAAAGTCTTGCATCATGTTCACTTAAAATTTGCAAATATATGTAATTGTCAGGTACTCACCTGACTCCAGCGTTGTGCGTTCCAGCATGTGTGTCAGTGACGTCACGATGAGGCGCCGCACGGATTCCAGGGAGACAGGCGGCGCAGCGTGATGACGCAGGCGTCTCCATTTAAGTCTGCACAGAGGGGAATTCCAGTGCTCGGACATCGTGTTTCCTGGCTACTTTTGAGTAAGTTACTCTCTTATATATATTGAACTTGGTTTTTGACTTGCTTCTGCACCCTGACTATTCTACTGTATAAACCCTTGGAACCCTGCTTGGATTTGAACCTCTGTTGCCAACCCTGCTCGCTGTTTGACCATTCTCCTGCATTAACCCCTGGAACTCTGTTTTGGACTTGAACCTCTGTTGCCAACTCCGTTTGCTGCCTGACTATCCCTCTGTGTTAACCCTTGATACTTCGCTTTGGACTGATTATTGTTGCCGACCTTGCCTGCCTTCTGACCACTCCGCTACGCTTATCCTTGATACATAGACTGTGATTTACTGTTGCCGACCCTGCTTGTCTGAAGCTTCCACTACTGTTAACCCCTTTGTATCCAGCCTTGTGTGCTTCTACTCTATCGTTTGGAACGCCTGCCTAATATCTCCGCGCTGTGAAGTTCGTGATCAATCTTTAACCTTGGGCGGATCTTCAACTCTTGCTGGTCTCCACGCCTGAGCCTGTTTTCGTCTGACATCAAGGTGCTTCCTAGAACCTTCCCCCGCAACTACAGATCTTCGCTTCCTGTGGCGACCGCCATTAATCCTGTGTTCCTTGTACTCTTGCAGTCACGTTATCCAGCGCCGAAGTCACACTACAGATCGGTGTATCCAGCTAGATTACAGGCTCCCATACGTCATCTTCACTGGCCTCCCTCCATACCTATTTGGGGGTAGAACTGGTGAGGGAGTTGTACGGGTTGTCTTCCTCAACGTCAGTGGTTCCTCCTGGATCGGTAAGTCTGACAGTAATGCTATTTTGGGCTATAATAGGTTATGTCCACGGGCCTGGATTTCTGACAAGTCCACAAAGGTTTGTGCCTAAGGCAGCAAGATTTTAGGAGTAGCATGCTGCCCAGCCGCATTCTAAGGAGCACTAAGGGGATGCCCAGTTCTTTAACAATCCTGTGAGCGTAATCCCTAGTGCTCTGATGGGTACCAGTGCACATGCACTCATGAGGGGGGAGGTGTGCTTGCGAGGGCAGATGGGAGCACAACTCTGTGACCTAGGGTGGACTGAATTCGAAATCAGGACCTGTATGTCCAGCTAAAGTAGTAGAGCATGGGATACACTAGACTCTAACACACTTGGACTTCGCTATATAGAAGGTATGAAGGAAAGATGTAGTTCCACTACAACTCACTCAGGCTACTTTACTTAAAAATAAAGTAAGGATGCCAGGAGGTTCTTGCAACAAATAAACAGAGCAAGTTGGATGTCCAAGACAATGAAACCACAGGGTTATATTCACATCTCCACAGAGGTAAGGTATTGCATGATGGTAAAATGCCAGGACAGTTGAGCAAATACAGCACAATGTGACACCATGTGGAAAGAGATAGAAAAGTTTAAGGTACACCTCTAGGTTGTAATGCCCTGATGTGGCCAAGTTCCCATACAGTAAAATGGATCAGGGAGAAGACTATGCCTGAATCCCTCTTCAAATTGTGTTCCCTTCACTTAGGCTAATCCGCGCCAAGGGGAGAGCCACTCCCTACTACAATCCTTGTTGGAGCACAGGCTGCTAATTATATCTAATCTCACTATCTCACTTTCTTAGAAGGTGCTATAAAATGACATAACCTGCCTCTGACTAATGCCTTGTTCACAGGGACTTTCACTAGAAATAAAGGTCCCTCTAGGGCAGCACAACTTTACCGGGGCCTTGTTGAACCCAGGCTCCCTAGAGCACATCCAGCTGGTTGAGCAACTGAAGGCCACCAATAACCAATCACTATATTAAAGTGTAGCAGGAAGTGGTCATGAGCCAGTAATACAAGTATGTAAATGAGATAACTAGATACATGGGCACTTGCCCAGCAACTAAGGGGAGTAGGAAGTGTAGGGATTAAAAGCCATAAAGATTTATTAAAGAAGAACCTTCGGGTCTTCTTCCAGCACTTCAAAAATCTCTGTGACTTACGGTGCATGCCCAGTTGTCGCGAAACAAAAGATTGCTCTAACTGCGCATGCACGGTTCCACGGATCTAATTCCAAAGATTACGAAAGAGAAGAAGATGGCGCTAGTGAACTCCGATGCCCTGAATCTGCACCAAGGGATAAGTAAAGAGTTAGGGGCATTTACCAAAGATACCACCTAGGCTGGGGGGGCAGGGGGGGGTCTATGTAGAGTAGGGGGTTTTATTAGCAAGGGTTTGGTTCTCCTTTAAACCTATTGGTCCCTACATATATAATCATGATATTTGTACTGTATATATAACTTATATGTGTGTGTATGTGAGTGTGTATATGTATGGATGCTGGGCTTCATTTGGAGGGGTTGAACATTATAGACTTTGGTCTTTTTTCAACCCAACTTAACTATGTAACTATGTCATTTTAATATTCTACCCGCAGCCCCATGAGTTTTTTTAAACACTGGTTGATTGAACTGTTTAAATACATTTAACAAACTCCAGCCAGTCCAATTCTCTCCCACTTTGGAATATTTATTTTCAGCACATGTTCGCAAATAACGTCTTTCGAATGAAGTCCCTTTTTTTTTCTTTTTCAATTCTCCGGAGATGTCTAGATTCAAACTCCACTTCCGAGTTAACCGTTTCGCCAGTCTCTGAAGTCGACACATGTATCATTTTTATTGCGTATTTTTTACAATGTGATCCCACAAGAGCTGCACTTTGCAATTTGATTTGTGTAGTGATCTTAATTGTCAGCACTTCAAACAGCGATTTGAGTTTGATGGTTTCATCTGGCTTTGATGTTCCTCACTGTTTTCCAAATATGTTTGAAAAGGCAGCGCTGCATGTACTTTTGCTTTGGACTGATAATTAAAAAGACCTCGAAACCCCTTCCTCATCCACAATTACCACCACTGTGCTAAGCCGTAAAGGCATTTATGCACCTTCAGAATGCTCTCCTAGATATGTTTCTGCTGCCGAGCGCTGTCAGAAATGGGCAATTACATTATGTTCCTGTAGAAAACAGTATCAGTGTATGCCAACGCCAGTTGTTGGGAAAGAAGACGGATACGCTCTGCTGGTTACAATCTTGAAACAAAAGTTTATTTCTAAGAAACGTATCCAGTATAATGGGCACAAGACAGATGCTGCTCATTATTTCTATTTAGCGTTTTCATGGTTATGTTTCTTAATGTGTAATTCTTTGATAACCGGTTTTGGAATCAGGTAAAGAAATGCAAAAGAAACTTCTGGATTTTCTCTCATTTCTTTTTTGAAATTTTTTGATTGATTTGATTCCTCCCCCATAATCATAACGAGTGAGAGTGAGCTCTAGTGTTTTTGTTTTACATTGTTTTCCATATGTTTATCTTTATTTATTTATTTTTTTCTATAAATTGTTTATTTTTCACAATTTTAAATCCACGATTGGGTTTTTAAAAAATGAAAAATGTGCCGCTCAAAACCCGCCGAGTTTTTTATTCTCGTAAAAAAAAAAACCTCGATTGAAGGAAAAGTAAATAATCAAGCATCATCTGATAATAAATCAGCAATGATAAAAGAAGCAATCATGGCTGCTTATATTTAAAGGAAGACAAAGAGGCTTATTTGTTAATGGTTGAATTTTAGGGGTTTTAGAGGTTTTTGCTAGTGATGGGCGAATCTGTGATTCGAGATTCGTGGAAAAATGTATTAATCTGTGCTAGAATTTTGTTGTGCAGGAAAAAAAGCTAGAAAAAACAGCCAATGCATTTGCCAACAAGTTAAAATTCAACATATTTATGAATCATTTAGGGCAGGGGTCCCCAGCCTTTTTCTGGGGGGTGGGGGTCTGGGATGGGGTCAGCGGGGTTGGGGGCGGGGTCAGCGGGGGTCGGCAGCAAGTTTGGACACGCCGGCATCCAACAGCACTCCGTTTTCAAAAATCACAATAATTTATTGTAGTGTCACAGTTTCTCCGGAGACACTGTGACACTACAATAAATGATTGTGATTTTTGAAAACGGAATGCTGGTCCTCTTCATAATTATCTACATATTATTTGGTCAAGGACCTGGAAAACGGAATATTGTGACGGAGTGAAGGTATCACCCTTACTACGACTATATATACATATATATATAATCAGTCCATCTTCCATTGCCATTTTAAGCAATTCATTTTTGAAAATGCTTTCCCTTTTCTCTGTAATAATAAAACAGTAGCTTGTACTTAATCTCAACTAAGATATAATTAATTCTTATTGGAAGAAAAACCAACCTGTATATGGAAGAAGAAGGGGAGGGTGTTGAGCAACTACACCTCTCTTGCTGCTATACAGAAAAAATAAAGACAGAGAGCGCCAGAGGTTCTTACAAACAACAAAACAGAAAGTGTTTATTGAACATCCACATCCACTCAGTCGAGTGGTACAGGCAACATTCCATGCAGAGCGTAAAACCGGCAGAAACTCCCCTGCAGAAAGACTAAGGTTGCCACCTTTTAGCTTGGTGGAGACCGGGCAGGGGGCAGGGCTGTGCCACATAGGGGGCGGACTGTGTCACATAGGGGGCGGGTCCAGGACGTGGGCTGTTATGTCGGGGATGGGACTATGAAGTGCGATTAGCTATTGGCCCATCACCGTGTCAATCTTAGGAAATCCTGCCTGGTTTTCCCAATTTTGGAAGCGCAGTTTTGACCCGGGCAGTCCTTCAACACGAAATTCGAGAAACTGCGAAAAATTCACGAAAATTCTTGACGTCTGCGGTTTCGCGAATTTATTCGCCGGCGACGAATTTTGGGAATTAGTGCCTGGCAAATAAATTCGCCCATCACTATAGCCTGGATCACTTCAGGGAAATCCTCTATCCTGATTCCCTCTCCCACTGGGATCCTTACACTACAGACAATATGGCCTGTGAGAGATACCTCCAATCTGCCACTCCTTTGTTGGAGCTCACAACTGCTCTTTCTTGCTCAAGCCTAACTGATTCCATGAGTGCAATGGTACGAGAGCTAAACCTGTCACTATCTAATGCCTCATTCGTGGGGGCCCTGTACCCCAACTTTAACTGGGCTTAGGCCCAAAGCAGACATCCACCCTGTTCCTAAGATGGAAGGCAAAGAGGAAGTGCCACTCCTTTCCCGGCACTACATCAAAATGCGGGAGGAAGTGGTCACCCCACCTGCTAGCCAATAGCATCCATATGCAAATAAACTGACTTAGATATATTCCCTTTCACCCAGCAACAAAGGGAACTGAACCTGTAGGGACTTAAATACATAGGGGCTACTAACCCTATGGGTACCCACACACACACACACACACACACACATATATAATAAAACTTTTTCTGATGCAATATCAGTTTAGCCTACCTGCAGTATTATTCCGTTAAAAACCCTCAAAAATATACAGAAATTTGTGAAGATTCAGATATCTCTAATTCCTTTACCCTCTACTAAAGATTACTAAGGAAAAAATAGACACAAACGCAACTGTAATTAACAGCATCAAGTACAGAGATAATGGAGGTTATACTTTTAGATTAATTAGCATAATTTGAATTAAATGTTTGACAACAGCTTAGACGTGTCCCCAAGCTATGGAACCCGTCTAATGATCACACCCATGTGTCCAAGACAGGTGTGCGTTGTACGTATGATAAGATGCGCTGGCGGAATGATAAATAAAATATCATTGAACGGACCAATATAAATAGCCGACAGCTGGTTTTCCAGAAGGTACACACTCCTTAATAATAACCCACCTCTTTCTTAATTTTTTTTTTACATCTCTGCTGAAATTAAATGTCTTTAGGGTGAAGGATAAGACACATTTATCTATCACGGAGGCAGGTGCTTCAATATTTTCAGAAACTGTGAAGCAATAGTTTTCCAATTAAGACCTAGTTGTCCTTAATTCCAGTGTTTAAGGTTATTGTAATGGGACTTGGCCTTTTAAAGGGGAAAAACTATTTTTTTAGTCAGAAAAAAATAAAAACTCAATTTTTTTTGGGGATTCATTAAACCCCAGAGGGTGTTAAAAGTCAGAATAAAAAAGTACTCCAACTCAGACCTGCCAAGTTTTTGTAGAAGTCAATGGGATATGTCCCGAAGATATCCCGAAAAAGTTGCGGTATTCAGGCGTCAAACCTAAAAAAGTCGTGGTATTCAGGCATCAAATCAAAGAAGTTGCGTTATTCGTATTTTTTCACTATTTTTTCACTATTTTATTTATTATGAGTTTTTTTCCAGCACATGGAATTTTTGATAAATAAGGGGGAAAAAATCAGTGTGGATTTGTAGTAGTTTTCAGAAAATACAGAGAAATTTTCAGATTTTGATAAATAACCCTTAATAATGTTGTGTTTTTTTATGTCTATGTCTAATATCAGAGATATTTGTTGTTTTTTTAGTGCGGACATAGATGCCAGTAAAGAAAATATCATTGCTTTAGATACTGTATGATTAAATTGTGCTGTGGGATTTTTGATATATTTAAAGTACAGGTTTTCTTTTTAACAGTTAAAAATGAAAAGCACTAAGGTTTTGCTCAAAGTTATACAGTTTTGTGTTACTTAATTCTTTTAAAGTAAGATTTCCACTCAAGCAAATGTCCATATGCCCATTGGGTAGAAAGCACTTTAGCAGGTTTGCGTTTCCCAATTCTTTTGAAGAGAAAATATTTGTGCGGAGAATGAAAAGTGTATTGAATATTAAAAATCTTAATTTTAGTGGGTTTATTTGTTAACGTCCAATTTTTTCTGGTTGAACTTCTGGGGGGGACATTTATCAAAGTCCGAATTTATCTCAATATTTTCTGAAAAATTTTCAGACCAAATCCGCACGGGTTTTTTGGGCTTATTTATTAATACACTTTCCCCGAAAATTTTGTTTGCAGGGAAAAATCCCCAAAAATTGAAAAATTCAGAATTTTTCATTCGATTTTTGCAATTTCCCCCCCCCCAAAAACTCTTTTTTGCCTGAAAACTGCCAAAAACCCAGCACACATCAAAAAATCATTGGGACTTCTCCCATTGACTTATATGCAACCTCAACAGGTCTGAAATGCCGGATTTTAAGATTCAGACTTTTTCCATCCTCTGGGTTTAATGAATTCCGAAAAATTTGTGATTTTTTCAAAAGACCGATTTTATAAAAAAATCTCAAATTTTTTCGTGATTTTTGCATTCAGAGTTTAGTAAATAACTCCCTTACGGTGGTGACACACACTTAGGGGGTTATTTACTAAACTCCGAATGCAAAAATCACAAATTTGTTTTCCCGCAAACAAAATAAATAAGCCCAAAAAACCCCTGCGGATTTGGTCTGAGTTTTTTTCAGAAAATATTGAGATAAATTCAGACTTTGATAAATAACCCCCTAAGATTTGGGGAGATTTAATAGTCCAGCGACAAATAGCCTCTTCTTCGTGTAACTAATCTCCCTGAAAAGCCTTCCCACCGGCTAAAATGTAAATGGCCGGTGGGATGGCAATAGGAGAGCTTAGTTTTCCGAAGTCGCCTGAAGTTTCCTCGTAAGGCAACTTCGGAAAACAAAGTGCTCCGAGTGCCATCCCGCCAGCGATTTAGAATCTAGCTGGAAGGAAGGTCATTTGGGGAGATTAGTCACCCGAAGAAAAGACGATTTGTCGCCCGAAGAAGAGACGATTTGTCGCTGGACGACTAAATCTCCACCGAATCTTAGCATGAAAAAACCCTAGATTTTATTATAATTTATTAAACCCCCGATGGTGTTAAAAATCCGAATAAGATTTTTCAGGCTGATTCACTTCTGAAGCTAATAATTGCTCATTAATGTTTTACACTTCCAACTTCAGTTAGAATTAAGGATTCTGATTTTCCCAACTTCTCATTTTAATGCATTAAAGGTGTATAAAATAAAATATCAGAGTTTGATGGAAAATTGTGGTCATTTTTTTTAAAAGATTTTTTTAATTGAGTAATAGACCAGAGTGAATCTATTCAGTATAATTTTATTATACTTAAAGGGGTTGTTCACCTTCAAATGAACTGTATTATATAGAGAGGGATATTCTGAGACAATTTGAAGTTGGTTTTCATTTTTTTATTATTTGTAGTTTTTGAGTTATTTAGCTTTTTATCCAGAAACTCTCCAGTTTACATTTTCAGCAATCTGGTTGCTAGGGTGCAAATTATCCTAGCAACCATGCATTGATTTGAACAAGAGATAGAAGGGACTATGAATAGGAGAGGCCTGAATAGAAAGAGGAGTAATAAAAAGTAATAATAACAATACATTTGTAGCCTTACAGAGCATTTGTTTTTAGATTGGGTCAGTGACCCCCACTTGAAAGCTGCAGAGAGTCGGAAGAAAAAGACAAATAATAAAAATAACAATAAATTAAACTAGAGAGGTACATTTCCTGAAGAAAATGTGAGTGGTGCTTGCCGTGGCAAAACTCAGGCCCAAATCTGATTGGCTGTTGTTGCCCCGCCCCTTTTTTTCCTAATTGTGAACCACAGTCACTCAGTGACTAACATACCAAAGTTTGGGAATGCTGTCATTTAATGTGTAAAAATGGCAGCATTTCTATTTTTTTCTATTGAAAATCAATGAATGAAATTTGATTGGTTGTTGGTGGCTCCGCCCACTTTTTCTAAACTTGAAGTGGAAACCCCCAGCGACCACATTTGTGATATTCAAGGTCCCTGACATCAATACTGAGAGAATGGCAGCCTTCTTAATTTTTCCCATTAAAACCAATCAAAGAAATCTGATTGGTTGGTTTTGGCTCCACCCACTTTTCTTAATTTTAATCCCAGTCCCCCAGTGACCAACTGTGCCAAGTTTGAGGACCCTGCCATTAACCGTCTAAGAGCGGCAGCAGTTTAAAATTTTCCTATTTAATTGAATGGCTGAAATTTGATTGGCTGTTTGTAGACTCCGCCCACTTTTTGTAAATTTTGGCTGCAGTCACCCAGTGACCCACGGTGCCAAGTTTGGGAGCTCTGGCTTTATTACTGTGAGAATTACAGCTGTTTACATTTTCTCATTGAAGTCAATAGGGAAAATCTGATTGGTTGTTTGCGGCTCCGCTCACTTTTTTGGGTCCCCAAAATAGGACAGAAAAGTCACAACACCCCATTCCCGAATAAGCTGAACGGTTTGACACCTCATTCATGGGTCTGCGACAAACTAATTATTCGATAAATTCCCCATTATAAGTCAATGGGGCAAATTTGGGGACCTCTCCTGCCCCGGGGGTAAAACTTATACCCTCGTGTGGGGTATCATCTGACACAGGTCGCAAACCTCTTCAAATGTGGTAAATTTAACGTTTCTACAAGATTCCCTCTCTGCGCTAGAATCCGTCAAAAGTTGGCCTCAATGTTAATCTATGGGACTTTTCGGGGTGGTTAATTGCCCCCGCAAGGGGCAATTAACCACCCACCCCTTAGAAAAGTCATACCACCCCATTCCCGATTAAGCCGCACGATTTGACACCTCATTCATGGGTCTAGGACAAACGGTGCGGGACTAGTTACGCGCCAAACTTTCATACGGAAGAAGAATAAAAATAAGTTTGCAAGATAACAGTAGTGATGCTTTGCTTCGCAAGCACCACTAATAATTATTTATTATTAAAAATAATTAATGACAGCCAATTGAAAAGTTGCTTTGAATGGACCATTTTATAACATACTAAGGGGCCGATTCACTAAGGGTCGAATATCGAGGGTTAATTAACCCTCGATATTCGACTAGGAATTAAAATCCTTCGACTTCGAATATCGAAGTCAAAGGATTTAGTGCAGATAGTTTGATCGAACGATAAAATCCTTCGAATCGAATGATTCGAAGGATTTTAATCCAACGATCGAAGGAATATCCTTCGATCAAAAAAAGTTAGCCAAGCCTATGGGGACCTTCCCCATAGGCTAACATTGACTTCGGTAGCTTTTAGATGGCGAACTAGGGGGTCGAAGTTCTTTTTAAAGAGACAGTACTTTGACTATCGAATGGTCAAATAGTCGAACGATTTGTACTTCGAATCCTTTGATTTGAAGTCGTAGTCGTAGTCGAAGGTCGAAGTAGCCCATTCGACGGTCGAAGTAGCCCAAAAAAACCTTCGAAATTCAAAGTTTTTTACCTTCGAATCCTTCACTCGAAGTTAGTGAATCGGCCCCTCAATGTTAACAGAAAGGTGAACCACTCCTTTAACAAGGAAAAGTTAGTATTTGTAATTTACTTGTAATTTATAAGTAAAGTAAAAAAGTAACGCATTCGAGAATAAAATAGTGGACGCGTGTTTCCAATTCCCATTTTGCTTTATTAATAAAGTGTTTCAACAAGAAAGTCATGCTAATTACGTTTAATGGCGACTAATTATATAAACTTCCCCATTAAGACAGATGTTCAGGGATTTCTCTGCCGATCAGGTTAATATTTTTTCGACACTGACCAGGTTTCATTCAAAGGTTGAGAGATTCCAAGGGTGCAATTAATTTTTGTCAAAACACAGAAGAGACATGAGGTGCCTTGGCAAGGAAGAACCTCTACAGCGACCAATCTAATCTCCCAAAAGGTAAAGACCAGCCAAAATTTTCAGGCAACAGAATTGAATCTATTGGAATAGAAACATAACATTTCTACAATTTAAAAGCCACCCTATAATTAGAAAACAAACTCATGTTTATATTTAAAGTTTATAAATCAGATATCATTTTGCTTAAATGTTATTGTATACCGGTATGGGATCCATTATCAAGAAACCCATAATCCAGAAAACTCTGAATTGCAGAATGGCTGCCTCCTATAGATTCTATTTTATAGTCCAAATTATTCCTTTTTGGAATAATAAAACAGTAGCTTGTACTTTATCTAATTTAATATATAATTAATCCTTATTGAAAGCAAAACCTGCCTATTGGGTTTATTTAACTTTTACAAGATTTTCTATTGGTCTTAAAGTATAAAGATCCAAATTATGGAAAGATCTATTATCTGGAAATCCCCAGCTCCCAAGCATTCTGGATAACAGGTCTCATACCTGTACTTGTTTTCTTTTTGCTATGCCTAGGGTCAGTGTCGGACTGGGGTGCCAGGGGCCCATCAGAAAACAGACCGTGGACCCACTTTCCGAACTATTATTCCTCCTCTCCTCAAACGACCTCTTTATTCCTCTATATCTACTTACTATAATCTATTCTTCCATTATTAAGCCTCTTTTTCCCATAAAGAAATATGTAGTGATGGGCGGATTTATTCGCCAGGCATGAATTCGCAGCGAATTTGCGCATTTTGGCGCTGGCGATTAAATTCGTGAAATTGCTGTGAAAACAGGCGCACATTGACTTTAATGCAGGTCAAATGTTGCCAGCGTCGGAATTGCCACTGGCGTCCATTTTGACACCTGTGAATTGACACCGGTTTCAAAATTCGCATTTCGCAAATTTTTCACCCGCTTCGCGAATTTCACGGGAAATTCCCAAATTTCGAGGCAAAGCAAAACGGGTCAAATTTGCCCATCACTAGAAATATGGAATGACCATGAAATAGGGCAAATTGTTAGATAGGTAAAACTGTCAGTTTTACCGTTCTTTGAGTCATCATTTTCTATAAGACGATGTATTTATCGCCAATAGAACTCACTTATTTTGCTGTATTCGTCTAAAAAAAGGTGCCATGACCATACAAGGTACAAGGTGGGCCTGAAACCACTGGGAACATGGGAAAATAATTAGGGACACAAATCTAAATCTACATGGAGGTCTAAACCGTTTTGGTGTGAGAAAGAGAGATAATAATATTATGCTTGCAGAAGTACCAAGCCTAATTCGTGCAGACAAAATGTATGATATAGTGTTCTTTTGAGATGCAAGACTAGTGAGGGGCGAATTTATTCGCCAGGCGCGAACTTGTGGCGAATTCCCGCAATCCTCCCCCGGCCAATAAATTTGCGAAACCGCTGCGAAAATTGGTCGGTGTCAAAAAAAATGGATGCTGGAGTCAGTTTTTTTGGATGCCGGCGCATTTTCCCCAGCAAATTTGCGCCGGCGTCAAAAAAATGGACGCCAGCATTAAAAACGGAAGCCGGCGTCAAAAACGAAACGCCGGCGCTGTTTCACAAATTTTTCGCAGTTTTGGGAAATTCGTGAATTTTTCCGCAAACCCAAACCCCCCAAATTCGCCCATCACTAATGCAGACACAAAACTTCACTGATTTTGTGATTCAACATAGATATGAAAATCTGTCCACTAGGTGGTTTCCCTAGTCCATAAAAAGGAGGGGATCCTAAGGTTCACAATCTTTGGACTACATCTGCTGAGGTTGGTAGTGAAAATTCTGAGGCAGGAGACCTCATTAGGCAGGGAAGATCTTCAATGTAGGACTTGCTGATGTAAAGGGTAGCTCCTGTTATAGTTGACTCTATAAGTGAAAGGCTTAGGGTAGTTAGAAGGACACCCATAGACTCCAGCAAGGAGTAGAAAGGGTTATTACCGTAGGTATCACCCACCAGCAGAGGGTCTCAGGTGAATGGGCCCAAGTATAGAGAAACCCCAGGATGAACACACTGTGAGGACGTTGTACTTAATGGTAACTGTTATCCTTCCATTCAACCATACTGTAAAATACAAGTGAGAAGTCAATACCTAAATTCTTCCTTCAATTATACAGAGAGGGACCACCTGAAAAAGCTTATGTGGCACATGTAGTGATGGGCAAATCTGTGCAGTTTCGCTTCGTCTAAAAATTCATGAATTTACAGCGAAACTCGCAAAACAGTGCAAAACTCACGAAACGCATTGAAGTCGATAAGTGTCAAAATAATTTTGACACACGTCAAGTTTGATGCAGGCGCCAATTTTTATATATGTGTGACTATTTGGTCCAAATGCATTAAAGTCAATGGGCGTTTGAATAATTCTGACGCGGCAGATTTTTCACCAACGAATTGTCGCCGCAGTTTCACAAATTTATTTGCCACAAATTCGCCCATCACATGGTCTGCTGAAGGTTGCAGTTTGCCATGCCTATGACAAGTGATAAATATTCTAGTGTGCTGATGGAAGGGACATATCAATAACTCCCTGGCTTAGAACCATGGACCAGGTGTGTACTGGCCACTTGAGCCACAGGGGACACTGTAGTTGTAGCCTGCTAGTTCATCTAAGTACCTATCTCCTCTCTGTATTCCCTTGGCCAAACCCTCAACAACCTGTGCTGCAATAGACTTCTTGCTTTGTCCAAGCTGTTCAAGTCCCGAGTTCCTGTCCTGTTAGTCAATTTCTGCCCTGCCCTTGTATCCTCTGGTTTTGACTCCCTGGGGTTTCTGACCCCAAACCCTACCATTACTGAAATGCTGCTTGTTCGCCGCCTGTCCCGGTCTAGTGCCCGTTTCATGGACTCTGTTTACTTGATGCCTATCCTGAATCTGGACTTCTTTTCTGCCAGTTCCAATACATATTCTGCTTAGTTATGTGTGATATTCTTTAGTAGTACTGTATATACTCGAGTATAAGCCGAATTTTTCAGCCCCCAAAATATGTTTAAAACTATACCTCGACTTATACTCGGGTCAAGCGCAAAAATGGTCCAAGAATAGTCGCTGGCGTCCAAGAATAGTCTCCAAGAATATTCGCCGGCGTCCAAGAATGGTCACCGGCATCCAAAAACGAGACGCCAGCACCTCCAATGGGAGCAGAAACCCTCAATTTTTTGATTGAAACTTACCAGAAGCTGCTGCATTTCTCACCCTCGGCTTATACTCGAGTCAATAAGCTTTTCCAGTTTTTGGAGGTAAAATTAGGTACCTCGGCTTATACTCGGGACGGCTTATACTCGAGTATATATGGTAGTTACACTGCACAGCCAGCCATTCTGACAGGTCCAGGGCATCTAAAAAAACATTCCTACATAACCTTAAAATAATTTTGTAAAGGTTAATAAACAAGGTACAGTGGAAACAATGGCCACTGCAAGACAAATTGCTGTGTAAAGACCTGGTGAGGCCAAATAAAGAAATTACTTTAGAATAAGAATGAAAGATTAGGAGTCGTATGTTTATAGAATTTGGCTTGGCTTGAATAAACTGCAGGGAATGATTATTTTGAAAGTCAATAGGGAGGGAAGTTGAACAGAGCAAGATAAAGTTTGCTGATTAATAATAGCAGATTTTTTCCTGAACAAAGTAATTTTCTGAACAGCAAATTTAGGTGACATTGTAAATAGAGCAGCGTGCGAATAATAAAAGTTTCTGTTTGCTGAAATTATTTCTCTGTGCAAAGCTGATTATTGTACAGTAATTTTACAAAAATCGTTATGTGTCTGATTCCAATCTTTTCTCCTTTACGCCATTTCTCTCTGAAAAGTACAATTATTAAAAATGCAATTTTCTGTAAGATAAAACTACTGTAATATTGATTGCAAAGAGGGAAATTCTTTCCGAAAGAGTTGATTAAACGTCCAGTTTTTATCAATTTAATACAAAACTATATATAGATACCTATTGCAGGGGTCGCCATGCCACATGCATATCATTTAATGCCTTTAAATTACTTTCTATTAATAAATATACTGTATATAAATCTTGGAGAGTGCGCACATGTAGGATCCATAAAGTAAAAGATGGTGTTAAGTCTTGAATAGATGAAGTGAAAACAAGGCATAAATCGGAGAATAAAACATCTCATTTGCAACTCGGGTGCTCATTGACAGGAACCATCAATATTGCAATGGCTTGTATTTAAAACATCAATGTTAAAGTAGTTGCTAAGGTATTGATACAGGGGGTTTGTTGTAACAATATGCTACTAATATATACATTAATGTAACTGTCATGTGTGCATCATAAACTATGTACCTCCGACAACCTGTTTGATTGGTTAGGAAAAGGGTCTCCTGACCAATCCATTGGCTTTAGAGGCTGAATATACTTAGTTCTTGGTTTTTTTGCAAGGGAATCATCAAAAAAAGAACTATATACATAAAACCACAAATTTCGTTCACTATCCTGCAGAATATGGGACCGATTCATTAAAGGTCGATATTCCTTAACCCACTGTTTTGTGCCTTATTTAAGATGCATTATTTAAGGAACGATTCAGCAAAGTATTTTCTCATGCACTAATAAACATATCACAAGCGTTAATTCTACATTTCTGCACAGCGGTATTCTACTCGCATTGTGATACTTATAGAATAGAATTAATCCTAACGCATGATTCACTAACATCTTTTAAGTGATAAAAACATAAAATAGTGCGATAATGACTGTGAAATTTAACAACTCCTAGGTGTAGGCGTTCCTAAGCAACATCAGATGGATTAATAGAGGAAAATGTAGTGAGGAGATGTAGGGCAGCAATTAAAGACCTTTTTGAGGAACTGGAGACTTACCTACCACTAGTGATGGGCGAATTTATTTGCCAGGCGTGAATTAGCTGCGAATTTGCGCGTTTCTCAGCTGGCGAACAAATTCGGAAATTTGTCACGAAAATTTTGACACCGGTGACGGTTAACAGATGCCCATTGACTTTAATGGGTGCCGGCATCAACCTTGCCGCCGGTGCCCATTTTGACACTGGCTAATTATCGTCAAGAGTCAAACTCAGCGTTTCACAAATTTTTCGCCCAAATTCACGGCGAAGCGAAAGGGGACAAATTCGCGCATCACTACCTACTGCCACTAACACATTTTCATGATACCTTGGGCAGATCCAGAACGCATGGCGCTCTGTGTCATGGAATTATATTAAGTTTCCCAGGGCAAGGAATGATTAGAATACTGTAAAAAGCGACTTCTACTCTGCCAGTGGTATCCCGATTGTCTTAGGTGCTGATTGCACTAATATCGTGTGACTATATCAAATGCCCTAAAATATGGCACAAAATAACACATGCTATAAAATACCACACACACAATTCAGCTAAAATGAACGCAAAACTATAAATTCTTAAGTAAGACAAGTAAACTTTTAGTGAATCGATCGTTAATTCTTAAAAAATAACAAGTGATAAATATTTTAAGCTATGCTATAAATAACATTCACTTTATCGACTGTTGTAGATATTTGATGTTACTGTATAACAATGACTCTATTTTCTAAAGGGCAAAGTGGCCGTCGCTAGAGAAATGTCTCCAGGAATCCAATCCGCAGGGAGATCCCCAATTTAGTAACAGGCGTAGAGCACAATTCGATGGCGTTGGAGTACATCGTTAACACATTTTTGTGCCCTTTTACCAAGCGAATTTACAGAACGTTACTTCTTTCACCAGAGTTTCCTGATCAGATGAAGCTACATCTTCCTTAATCTTATGTCAGTGACATCATATCTTGTATGCTGAAAACCATATAAATTATAAAAAAAACGCTGACGTTTTTTAATATTTTAAAGCAGGATTGCCTTTAAAAGTTGTAACTATTTTTTTAAATCTTTGTTTTTAACATTTTTTTCCAACCATTTGAGTTGCATGCCACATTTGTTTTAGGATGGGCTCATGTCTAGGGCATTAGAGGATCTCTTTTGTCTTTTTTGCTTCATATATATGACCTATATGTACCCGCCCTATTAAATTGACCTATTAGTACTAACAAAGTTTCGCTAGGTAGAAACTAACATTAGTAAAAGTTGTTAAAGGGATACTGTCATGGGAAATTTTTTTTTTTCAAAATGAATCAGTTAATAGTGCTGCTCCAGCAGAATTCTGCACTGAAATCCATTTCTCAAAAGAGCAAACAGATTTTTTTATATTCAATTTTGAAATCTGTCATGGGCCAGACATATTGACAATTTCCCAGCTGCCCCAAGTCATGTGAATTGTGCTCTGATAAACTTCAATCACTCTTTACTGCCGTACTGCAAATTAGAGTGATATAACCCCCTCCCTTTCCCCCCCAGCAGCCAAACAAAAGAACAATGGGAAGGTAACCAGATAGCAGCTCCCTAACACAAGATAACAGCTGCCTGGTAGATCTAAGAACAAGACTCAATAGTAAAAACCCATATCCCACTGAGACTCCTTCAGTTACATTGAGAAGGAAAAACATCAGCCTGCCAGAAAGCATTTCTCTCCTAAAGTGCAGGCACAAGTCACATGACCAGGGGCAGCTGGGAAATTCACAAAATGTCTAGCCCCAGGTCAGATTTCAAAATTGAATATAAAAAAAATCTGTTTACTGTTTTGAGAAATGGATTTCAGTACAGAATTCTGCTGGAGTAGCACTACTAACTGATGCGTTTTGAAAAAACATGTTTTTCGATGACAGGATCCCTTTAATGAAATACCCCTGCTGATGAATTAACACTAGCGAAGCTTCGCAAATTTGCACTTTCATGAATTAGCGTAGTGCCAGTGAATGTTTGCCACGTGAATGAAGTGTGACCAAGCCTTCACAGGTGAAAATTTGCCCTTTAGTGAATTTGCCCCAATGATTCCAATGATAATTTCAATGACTGTTGAACTAGAGAAAAGAGATCTCATTGAAATTGTGTGGTTTTCACCTTACACACAATATAAACGACAGGGCCCATGAAACACAAAGGCCCATCTAGACTGTCTTCTCCTGGTGTCCCAAAGCCAAACCATTGAAAGCACAGTGGAAGTATGGATCCTTGCAGCTTCAATCCTTGCTACATTCTCTGTCTTCTTTAATCTTCACTGCCAGGGCCGGAACTAGGGGTAGGCAGAAGAGGCTCGTGCCTAGGGCGCAAAGGCGGAGGGGCGCCAGGCAAGTACCTCTTCTGCCGCCTTCCCCTAGCTCAGACCCTTGTGTCTCACATCTCGGGCAGCTCCTCTTGTCTTTTTAGTGTGTGCCTGCGCTCTTCCGCACAAATGCACGCACACATCGGACTCGTGTCCCCCATCGCCGGTAGCAGCTCTGGCATTAACGTTAAGTGATCGATTGTGCGCAAGCGCGCTCACACACACTTGAGAAGAGGGCTACGTAGTCAGCCGGGTTGCCTAGGGCACCCGGCTGACTTGGCCCGGCACTGTTCACTGCCATTGGCCAGCTGTACCTCTGGGCTGACACAGTTAGATCAATGCATAATTAGAACCATACTTTTTCTTTCTTTAGGCCATTCAATCGCCTTGCAAATATTAAATAGCATCAGATAATAGTATGGCATGCTTCCTAGTGCACAACACCTTTTCCTTGGAATCAATAAAAACAATTGTAATGGCAAATAAGAATTAAAATAAATGTGCAAGGCAGAAATCTGTAAGAAAATATAACAAATAATTCACTTTACAAACCAGACATCCATTTTTTATTAAATGAGCATTCGTTGGAAGAAGATGAGATGCAACACAATAATATTTTCTTCCTTACTTATAGAACATAAATCACAACATATAATAAAAATACGACGTGTCAGGTATAAACATTGATTATTCATGACTCCAGATGGTCTAAGCAAACAAGGGTATCAGAAAATTGAATTTTCATAAAACAGTGTCAACCAACTTTATCTTGACACGAACCAGAGAATTACCAGTTTGGAACATTTAATTAGCATGAAATTTGATTTCACTGAAAATCTGAGCCTTAATCTTTTGGGATTCTTAAGTTACAGATATTTATTAAAATACATACAGATGAGTTTACAGTAATATTAGATTGTGGTGTAGTGTAGCTTTTGCAAGATATCCAATAAAATCAGTATTATTTCTTAAGTGTATCCAAGGCCAAGTGTATGTAAGCAATCCAGGCTTGGGGTACTATTTCAACTACATGATGGTGATCAAACAAGCAGAGCATTCATTTTAGCGGAAACAGTTGAAAAGTGATGTAAGGAGACCTGGTGGTCTAATGGGGCGGTGGGGATGGTCACATCTTCTGTGAGGTGGAGCACTCTACTCCTACACTCGTCTTCTTTTCAGCATGCCGTGTGATGACATTGCACTTGGTACAAAAATCAAATATTTAAAGGAGCCATGTCTTAATTCCTAGAGCCCAATGTAGGTCTAGTTTGTGGATGAGCTTCAAGTCTGTTTATCTGTTCAGACCCTGGCCGGTCCTATGGCTACACACTCTTTCCCTGTCCTTCCTGACACACGTTACAATTCTGTTGTCTGCCCAGAACTCTTGCCTTGGTTTTTTGACTTTAAGACCTGGCAGCATCTGAGTAGCGGAGGGCTCCTCCCAAAAGCGAAAGCGGCGTGAGCCGTGGCCAGAACCTTGTTTTTTTTTTTTCCCTGTGTTTTGGGATACGAAATGTGACAATTGATCTATGGTCACGGTGCGACATGGAGAGCTATGTATAAGTCGAATATCCACAAATGTCAAAAATAGTTTTTCTATATTTCTTTAAAACTCAAAAAATCGAGATTTATTAAAGCGGACCTGTCAAACAAACATAAAAAGCTGTATAATAGAAGTCCTTTTCAAATTAATCCAAATTCTTTTTTTTTATTAAAGCATTCATAGCTGTTGTGAGCGCATTTAAAAATCTCAGCTGTCAATCAAAAATTGCCTGCCCCTCCTCTATTACTTAGTAGAGTCTGAAAGTCTGAATGGCTCAAAAAAAGCCCAACTGGATCAGCACAGCTCATATTAACTTCTATAAGGCCTTGGCTCAAATTCACTAAGATCCGAAGTTGCGCTGGCGACAGCTTCGCCAAACTCTGCCACACTTCGCCAGGCGTAGTTTCGCCAGCGCTACGCAAATTCACTAAATTCAATAAAGTTGCGCTCAGGGAGTCGAACAGTAGCGAAGTTGCGTTAGTGTTAATTCGTCAAGCAAAGCGAAGTTACGCTAGCGATGCCTAATTTGCATACGGTGCCAAGTTAAAGTACAATGGACGTATATGTAGCAGCAAATACATTACACTACACAAGCCTGGGAAATCTTCATAAAATAAAATAGAGTTGTTATTTTGCCCTATACATGTGCCCATTAGTTTAGGTGCCATGTGTTAGGAAATGTAGGGGGAAAGAGGGTACCCCCATAAAAATTGACGATCTTTTTCAGCCTATTACCCTTAAAAAAGGAAAAGACGCCAGCGTTTTTTGGGACTTTGGGAATTTCAACTTTTTTTGAAGCAATCCCTATCTACTCTATTGCACTTCGCCTGGTCTCAGGTGGCGAAGGCAAGTCTGTCACAAGAGGTAACATTCAGTAAAATGCACAAGTTAGTGAATTAGCGTAGTTACGTCCATTCGCCATAGAGCAACTTCGCCTGGCGTAAGGGTGCGAAGTAGCGCTAGAGTAGGTCCACTTCGCTAGCGAATTTACGCCAGCGCCCATTAGTAAATCGGCAAAGTAATGAAATGACATCACGATGCCGAATTTGCGCTAGCGTTAATCACTTCGCGCTTTAGTGAATTTGCCCCCTTGACTGCTTTTACTTGCTGGAGATTTGTATTAGAGTTTTTCATGATTTTTACACTTAATACATTTTGACATTTTTAGGATATTGTTAGAGAAAAAATATGATTTGTGAAAAAAATACAAATCTGACTGTTAGTGAATAGGCCCCTTAGTATTAACACATTTCACATTATGTTACCAATTATATTGTAAATTAAGTTCAGACCTGGTTAAAGGAGAACTAAACCCTAAAAATGAACAGGGCTAAAAATGGCATATTTTATATAGTGAACTTATTGCACGAGGCTAAAGTTTCAGCTTGTCAATAGCAGCAATGATCCAGGACTTCAAACTTGTCACAGGGGGTCACCATCTTGGAAAGTGTCTGTGACACTCACATGCTCAGTGGGCTCTGATTGGCTGTTGAGAAGCTAAGCTTAGGGCTCGTCACTAATTATCCAGCAGAAAATGAGCTTCCCTGGCTGTAATATAAGCTGATGCTACAGGTTTGCTGATTATTCAATTCTGATTCTAATTGCACTGGTTTCTGTGCTGCCATGTAGTAATTATGTGTATTAATTACTAATCAGCCTTATATTGTGACATTTCTATTCTATGTGTACTGTATATTGTGAGTGGGTCCCTAAGCTCAGTAAGTGACAGCAGCACAGAGCATGTGCAGTGAATCAGCAGAAAAGAAGATGGCGAGCTACTGGGGCATCTTTGGAGACAGATCTTTACTGCTAAAGGGCTGTCGCTGCCTTGGGCTGGTACAGAAGCACAAAACATCATGTACAACATTTCTACTTCTTTAGTTCAACTTTACTTCTTTAATTTAAACTAAAAGATATGTGTATTTACAAAAACTGTATAAAAGTTCATCTTTGCAGATAAACATGAGGCTGAAACTCAGAACTTTGTCCCAGTATTGGGGAAGATGATATAAAAGTTATAAACAAATATTTGTAGCTGTTGGAATGAGTGCAGGATAATGTATTCCTCTGACAATAGTTTGTTTAATTTACCAGTCAAACATCTTAATTTGAAAACATAAACATTTAAAGCTTGTGGGATTTTCCTTCCAGTCTTGCATTATGAATAAAGTATTTAAACAAGAGCTAAACATTGATGAGATCTAATGACATCAAATTATCTAATCTGCCGCATTAAGACAGATGGTGAGGGATTTATAGTTAAAAATATCTCATGTGATTAATCTGATGAGGCCAGGCTTTATGAAGGGAATCGGCTGCATCAATGTCAGAATAAATGAACCACGGTGACCTGAAAGGAGACTGGCAATATATAATGTCTACAGCTGCTCTGTCCAAAAGGGCTCTTTGAAGAACATTAACCGAGGGCCAGACATGCTATAGATTCATTAACCTTTAATAGAAAGTTTTATTTGACTGCTTTGTAGTTTTCTTCCCAGAATGTGTCAGCCATAGTGGAACTCAGCAACCCACTGTATAAACTAGAGTTACAGTATTGCTTTGTATCACAATGTGTCCCTAATTGGTGCACAATTGCCTTGAGATCCTACCCCATATACTAACCTTGATGGGGACATAGCTGCCCTTAATTGCTAACCGATCTGCCACTGAGTTGTACTATAAGAGGACTAACTTGCCCCTAGATAGCCAAACCAAGGACAGTCTGCTCCACCTGGGACTGGAAAAAGCCATCCAACCCCTTCATGAAGCTATCTAATGTATTGACCAGTATGATTCACAGAGAGAATTCCACAACTTCACTGTAAAAAATCCTTTCTGAATATTTAGTTGGAACCTCCTAATCGGAATGGGTGTCATTGTGTCATCTGGAAGGACCTACTGGTAACTTGGGTATTAGATTATTATAAGAGCCCCTTATTTATTTATACATAATTATCTTATCACCCCTCAAGTGCCTTTTACCAGCTTAACCAATCCCAACATCGACAGTCTTTCTTCCTAACTGAGATTTTCCATAAATTTTACAAGCTTAGATGCCCCTAGATAGCCTAACCAAAAACAGTTTGCTCCACTTCAGACTGGATTAGAAAGCAACTGGGTCTGTACTGACACCAAGGGGCTGATTCACTAACTTCGAGTGAAGGATTCGAAGTAAAAAAACTTCAAATTTCGAAGTGTTTTTTGTGCTACTTCGACCATTGAATGGGCTACTTCGACCTTCGACTACGACTATGACTTCGAATTGAAGGATTCGAACTAAAAATCGTTTCATTATTCGACTATTCGATAGTCGAAGTACTGTCTCTTTAAGAAAAAACTTCGACCCCCTAGTTCGCCATCTAAAACCTACCGAACTCAATGTTAGCCTATGGGGAAGGTCCCCATAGGCTTTCCTAAGTTTTTTTGATCGAAGGATATTCCTTCGATCGTTGGATTTAAATCCTTCGAATCGTTAGATTTGAAGGATTTAATCGTTCGATCGAAGGAATAATCCTTCGATCGTTCGATTGAACTATTCGCTCTAAAATCCTTCGACTTTGATATTCGAAGTCGAAGGATTTTAATTCCCAGTCGAATATCGAGGGTTAATTAACCCTTGATATTCGACCCTTTCGCCCCCCAAATGTAACTTAAGGCATCTGTCCCCCAACTCCCTCTATATAGGCCCTGGGCCTGGTATCACCCCTGCTCTAGAAACGTACTTGTTCTTTCACATATATGGACATCTTTGGGTTTCTGTCATCTAGTAAGCAAGCGCCAAATGTTTTAAAGGTTTTTTCCGACTAAAAACTTAGGATTTTATAGTAAAAAAATCATGCATTTTTCAGGTTTTTGGAATTTGGAGTTTAATAACCCCCCATAATGTGCAGCATTTCTACCCTATTTCTTTGTTAAGCTTTAGTTTTCTTGAGGAATTAAAAAAAATCAACTTGTGGGACCCAGTAGCCCAAAGAACAACATCTTTTACTACAGGAAACTGTGTTGTTTAATGCAAAGATAGCAGCTAGAAAAGCAGGGGGTTGAGGTCCTCTTGGTCTATTTTCTTTGTAATAATTGCTCAATATTTTTACTATTTATACCAGGGAGGTCCATCCTTCTGCCCCCAGCAGTTTTCCATCAATGGCTAAAGGCTGGCTGACTTTAAGTGACACCTTCTTTACCTAAAAAATTACTTGCGTCCATTAATGATTTCAAAAACAGATTTTGTTACATCACAAGGAGCGGCTGATGATGAGATAGTGTTCTGTTACTGGTGTTCTGTAGAGTGATTCTGAAATCAAAACCTCCATTGATTATTGGAATGAAATACTCATCGCACATGCTACAAGGGTAAACTCCATGACAAGAAATGGAATAACAGTAAATACAACAATGAAAAACCCTAGTGCTTTTTGTTTAAAGACTTGAAGATATTGTATGTATTTAAGTGTTTAATTTAAGTATTTAATTGGGTTACTGAAAAATGTGGTTTATCATCTTACCTGAGAAGCTGTTTGGTGATACTTCTGTAGGTAACCTGACCTCATCTAGTAAGCGAACGCCAAATGTTTCAAAGGTTCTGTAATGTCAGCATATGTCAGCCTCTTTTTCTATCGTAAACTCCTCTGCCCTAGAAACTTCTTAGTGGTTTACCATACATGGCCAATCTTATGGCAGGTTCCCATCTGATAAGAAAACTTCACTTGCATCAGAGGGTCTGTATTGTCACCAAATGTAATTTAGGGCAAAGAGGCTCTTCCTCTAACCCCAATCCCATTTATATAAGTTCTTGGGCCTGGGATCTCCATACTCTAGAAACTTCCTAGGAATTTCCCATACATGGCCGACCATAGGGATAATTGTCATCTACAAAGTAGTGATGTGCTGGTTGACCCCAAACCCCTCTGTTGGTCCACGTGTTGACCATCGGTTGGGTGGCTTTGGGTTGGGATTTTGTCAACCATTTTGGATTAGAGTTGGATGCAGCTCAGTCCAGGGAAATACACCTCTACTGCTCCCAAAGATTCCCTGTCTTGGAACCAGATGTTTGCACAGAAGACGTGGGTTGGGTTTGGGTCCTACAATGGAAACATTTTGTGGGTTTGGGTCAGGTGCAGGTTATGGTTTTGTGGGTTAGAGTTGGGTTTTTCCTGCTATAGAGACCAAAGGGGAAGTTATTTTTATAGAAAAATTGTTTCTCCAGTCAGTGGGTTTATACAGTCAGTGATTGGTGGAATAGTACTGAATATTATTTTTTTTAATTTATAATTTCTATGTGGTTTAACATTTAATAAACCAAGGGAAAGAAAAACTTTAGTTCAGAGACTAAGGTCATAAATGCTGTGTGGGAATTTTATCCAAGCTCAAAATACATTATATATATATATATATATATATATATATATATATATATATATATATATATATATATATATATATATATATATATATATATATATATATATACTGCATCTGCATGCAAACTACGTTAATCCCACCAAATGATCCTCCGAGTGTGACTAACATCACAAGCTTATGATTAATAAACTGACAGTATTTGTGATCATTGTACAACAAAGGCTTTTCCTCCCCCTCTATATTGTTTAAGGAAATATTGATTTTCTTTTTGTATTTCATTAAACCCATTGTAAGCAGAAAGTGCTGCACAGTAGAAAGGAGAAGCGATTAGTAAAGGTACAGAGTGTAAAGATTAAGCTTGTATTGTGTATCCTTGAAGATAATTACAATTGTTGGCTGCAGTAAGTATCAGAAGGGTCTGATAATGAGACATGATTATGCATTTATGAGATACCCTTGTATATACTGCAGAATTCAGTTTCTTGAATTCAGTTTTCTCACACCTACTAAAAACTCTTCAATAACTTCACTGCTCTCACTGTAAAAATCCCTTTCAGAATATTTAGATGGAACCTCCTTTCTTGTAATCATATTGAGTGCCCTCATGTCAGCTGGAAGGACCGACTGTTAAACAGAGCAATAGATTATTACATGATTATGCTTATTTTTATATTTATACATAGTTATCATATCTCCCCATAAGCGCCTCTTCTCCAGCATGAACATCCCCAATTTGGCCAGTCTTTCCTCATAGCTAAGATTTTCCCTTTACCAGCTTAGTTGCCCTTCTCTGTACCCTCTCTAATACAATAATGTCCTGTTTGAGTGATGGAGACCAAAACTGTACGGCATATTCTAGATGGGGCCTTACAAGTGCTCTATACAGTGGAAGAATGACCCCTCCTCCCGTGAATCTCTGCCCCTTTTAATACAACTCAAGACCTTATTTGCCAATGATGCTGCTGACTGGCATTGCTTGCTACAGACAAGTATAGTCGCACTTTTAGTGGCTGGTTAGGCAGGACGCTGGATAGGGACTTAGAATAAGGGCAAACTATTCACTTACGGATCGGTAAGCATGTGATGGGGTTGGAAGTTTTATTGGATCCTAGGGTCAGTGCCAGGGTTACATGCATTGGCTGAGTTGTGCCTGAGGCACAGTACATTCTACACTATAGGCAGTTTCAACAACGGCATTGGGTCACCGGTTTACCAAATATGAGTGAGTCTACTTAACCATTCCATGGGAGGGATCTCTAAGTGGGTGAAAGGGTTGGCACTGGAAGAGGAATTATTTGGTTGACTCCGCCGTCAGGGCAGACTGAGTATTTGTTATGCAGTTTGATAATATGATTACAAAATAGCCGCTTGTTTATGCAACCAATGGAACCCACAAAAATTGCCTTTTGTCGATCCGCCTTCCTTCATTTGCCACTTAGCTGCCCAGATTGCCAGTTTGTCAAGATCCTGTTGCAAGTGCCACATCCTGGATGGAATTAATTGGGCTGATAATTTTGTGTCATCTGCAAACACTGATACATTACTTACAACACCCTCCCCTAAGTCATTAATAAACAAGTTAAATAAAAGTGGACCCAATACTGAGCCCTGAGGGAACCCACTAAGAACCTTACTCCAAGCAGGGCCGGAACTAGGGCTAGGCAGAGAAGGCACGTGCCTAGGGCGCAAAGCTGGAGGGGCGCCAGGCACGCACCTTCTCTGCCTCTGCTATCCCCCTAGTCCGGTCCCTGTTCTGGCCGGCGTGCGCGTTTGCGCGAGTGCGCATGCGCGGAAAATACTAGTGCGCATGCGCACTTGTACTCGTATTTTTTCACGCATGTGCACTCGGGTATTGGGCGCTTTGCCGGGCCAGGCTGCCTGGGGCGCCTGCCCGGTTGGCCTGGCACTGACTCCAAATACAGAATGTACCATTAACAACCACCCTCTGTACCCGATCCTGTAGCCAGTTTCCTATCCATTCCCGTGAAATTCGTGAAATGGCGAAAAAATTGCGAAATGGCGCTGGCGTCTCGTTTTTTGGACGACGGTGTCCGTTTTTGGTGAAATTTTTTGACGCTGGCGAATTTTTGCGGCGGTTCAGCGAATTTATTCGCCGGTGGCAAATCGCGGGAATTCACCATGAATTCACGCCTGGCGAATAAATTCGCCCATCACTACTCAAAATACTTAATCATTATCATTACTGCTTATAATGCGATTCACCAAAACATAATTTTGAATGTGATCCCTTAAAAATCATTTTCATAATAACATAGTAAGTTAGATTGAAAAAGACATACGCCCATCAAATTCAACCGTGAACTTGATGGGTTTATGACTTTTTTGAATCTAACTTACTATGTTAATATGAAAATATGCCTTCTTCCACATTTTTCTTCCACAGAGTTGGCCGTTCTTTCAAAGGCAAATGTATTTTCAGTGATTTGACACCTTGGTCCCTAAACTCTGGTAACAGAGACACTTAGGATTTCAGTGAATCAGCAGAAAAGAAGATGGGGAGCTACTGGGGCATCTTTGGAGACACAGATCTTCCCTGCTAAAGGGCTGTGGTTGCCTTTGGCTGGTACAGAACTTCAACACGGGAGGTCCATTTATCAAAGTCCGAACTTATCTCATTATTTTCTGAAAAATTCTCTGACCAAATCTGCACTGGGTTTTTCCCCCTTATTTATGAATACATTTTCCAGAAAATTTCCGGTGCGGGAAAAAACCCGTGATTAAAACGAATCGTATGAATTGTTCAGATTTTTGCCGAAAACCACTAAATCTTCAGATTATTGTACTAAACCCAGTGCAGATCAAGATATCTTCGGGACTTCTCCCACTGGCTTATAGGTAACCTCGGCAGTTCTGAGATGCCAGATTTTCAGATTCTGAATTTTTCCATCCTCGGTATAATAAATACGGAAAAATTTGTGGGGTTTTTTCCGACTAAAAAAGTAGGATTTTATAGTAACAAAACATGCATTTTTCAGGTTTTTGGCATTTGGAGTTTAATAAATAACCCCCATAATGTGCAGAATTTCTACCCTATTTCTTTGTTAAGCTTTAGTTTTCTTGAGAAATTAAAAAATCAACTTGTGGGACCCAGTAGCCCAAAGAATAACATCTTTTACTACAGGAAACTGTGCTGTTTAATGAAAGGATAGCAGCTAGAAAAGCAGGGGGTTGGGGGTCCTCTTGGTCTATTTTCTTTGTAATAATTGCTCAATATTTTTAACATTTATACCAGGGAGGTCCATCCTTCTGCCCCCAGCAGTTTTCCATCAATGGCTAAAGGCTGGCTGACTTTAAGTGACACCTTCTTTACCTAAATAATGACTTGCGTCCATTAATGATTTCAAAAACAGATTTTGTTACATCACAAGGATCGGGCTGATGATGAGACAGTGTTCTGTTACTGGTGTCCTGTAGAGTGATTCTGAAATCAAAACCTCCATTGATTATTGGAATGAAATACTCATCGCACATGCTACAAGGGTAAACTCCATGACAAGAAATGGAATTACAGTAAATACAACAATGAAAAACCCTTTTTCCTTTGTTTAAAGACTTGAAGATATTGTATGTATTTAAGTGTTTAATTTAAGTCTTTAATTGGGTTACTGAAAAATGTGGTTTATCATCTTAACTGAGAAGCTGTTTGGTGATACTTCTGTAGGTAACCTGACTCTGGAAAGAACAATGGGGCAGAATTACTAAAGGACTAAGTGGCTAACGCTAGCGACTTTTCACCAGGGACATTGCCGATTTACTATTGGACGAAGGCTAGCGCTCATTGGCACTCTATCACCAGACAGCAATTCGCTCTGGCGAATAGACGTTTCTCCGCAAATTCACTAAAATGCGGATTTTAATGAATGTTACCTCTTTCGCCAGATGTGAATACAGAAATCCGGCAAATCCAAACTCCAAACCATTCTAGTTGAGTTATCAAGGCACTGGAGGATCCAGCCCAGCCTTCAGCAAGCCTATCACACTCCACTGTAGCCTACATTTTGCCACTGGTGTCACTATTTAAACAGTGAAAAAAAGTCGCCAGCGTTCGGCGCCGATGACTAAACTCAGCATTCTAATGAATTAGCATTGTCTGAGTGAATTTTCGCCTGGTGAAGTCTAGTGATGGGTGTGAAGCGGTCGACTGCGACTTTTCGCCGGTTAGTAAATCTGCCCCAAGGAAGGAAGGTTGTTCGTGGGATTGTTACAAAACAACTTAACCAATAATATGGACAATGCACCTTCTGCCATACAGTCTTATTCTTCCAGGTCTATTTCAAATGCGTAGCTGGTGGGTGGAGCTAAAGTGCTGAAGAGTCTCTGAGAAGCTGGATGTAGTGCAGCAAAGCAGCAAGGTTTAGTCCAAAAAGTATTCAGACTAAGAATCGAGAAGAGTTGGGGGCCGATTCATCAAGAGTCGAATATCGAGGGTTAATTAACCCTCGATATTCGAGTAAATATCGAAGTCGAACGATTTAGCGCAAATCCTACGATCGAACGATCGAAGGATTATTCGTTCGATCGAACGATTAAATCCTTCGAATCGAGGATTTTAATCCAACGATCGAAGGAATATCCTTCGATCAAAAAAACTCAGGCAAGCCTATGGGGACCTTCCCCATAGGCTAACATTGAGTTCGGTAGCTTTTAGCTGCCGAACTAGGGGGTCGAAGTTTTTCTTAAAGAGACAGTACTTCGACTATCGAATGGTCGAATAGTCGAACGATTTTTAGTTCGAATCGTTCGATTCGTAGTCGAAGTCGTAGTCGAAGGTCGAAGTAGCCCATTCGATGGTCGAAGTAGCCCAAAAAACACTTCGAAATTCGAAGTTTTTTTAATTCGAATCCTTCACTCGAGCTTTGTAAATGTGCCCCTAAGTGTAGTCCATAAAAAGGCCAATGGTCAAGACAGGGCATTTAAGCAGGTTCAAAAGTCAGGCCAAAGGGTCAGGGCAGGGAAAGTTCAGGCAAAAGTCAGGCAAATCCAAAGTAAGATGGAGGGTCAAAAAGCAGGAGAGAAAACTAGTAGTAGGGAGCTAGGCCTATAACCAAGCACTGACTGACTACTTCAGCGTACTTAAAGGGGTTAGCATGTGTGCTTATGCAGATATCAGGCCTAGTTTACCATATTCAACAGCCTTATTCTGCCAAATCAAGCTAATGGCACATGTTTAAAGTGTTTGTAGCACAGCGAGAACACCTTCAATACCAGGCCCGGATTTGCGACAAGGGCATCAATCAGTCAGCCGCACAAGCAGTTTTCTTGCCGGAGCACTAGCGCTGAACAGTTAGGACGCCGGCCTCCGGGCACCCTCAGGGCAAATCCGGCCCTGTTAAAAAAAAAATACAAATGCAAAAATACAAGGGTCCATAAGGGTACTTAGGCCCCTTTTCACCATTATTTTGCTTAAAATATGTAGGTACCATATGTTGTGATAGCCACTAACCTGTCTTAGTAGTGAACCTTCCAGGGTCAGTCCTATAACTCAGACTCTTCTACTGTACACACAGAGAAAGGGAATTTATAAAGCATTTGTGCCCTCTCAAAATCCATTTTAACCTCTTTTAACATTCCATCTTTTTACAATTTTGGAATTAGACTTTGTCCATGAAGCAATCATTTCCTCATTTTCTTTAAACTACATATTTTAGTACTTCTAGTTCTGTCCTCTCAGCCATTTAATTTTCCATTTATGTTGACCTACGATTACCAGGGCAGGCCTTCAATGGCATCTACAAGCTGAGCAAGCTTATTCTTAGGGAAGCCTGACTGTTAATGTAGATGAGCATTATACAGAGAATTCTGAGTATCATTTGTGTATTATAAGGGATAATGTACCCCCTACTGTAAATGATAAGGATATTAGACATCACTGAGGGGTTCTGTGACCATATCAAGGCACAAGGCTACAGGCTGAGTTATACAGGGAACTCTGAGTATCACTCATGTATTAAAAGGGATAATGTACCCCCTACTGTAAATGATAAGGATATTAGAAGTCACTGAGGGGTTGTTCTGTGACCATATAAAGGCACAAGGCTGCAGGCTGAGTTATACAGGGAACTCTGAGTATCACTCATGTATTATAAGGGATAATGTACCCCCTACTGTAAATGATAAGGATATTAGAAGTCACTGAGGGGTTGTTCTGTGACCATATAAAGGCACAAGGCTGCAGGCTGAGTTATACAGGGAACTCTGAGTATCACTCATGTATTATAAGGGACAATGTACCCCCTACTGTAAATGATAAGGATATTAGAAGTCACTGAGGGGTTGTTCTGTGACCATATAAAGGCACAAGGCTGCAGGGTGAGTTATACAGGGAACTCTGAGTATCACTCATGTATTATAAGGGATAATGTAACCCCTACTGTAAATGATAAGGATATTTGAAGTCACTGAGGGGTTATGTTACTATATAAACGTTATATAGGTCGGACTCAGACATCTGTATTATAAAGAATGATATCTGATATGTAATAGATGCATACAGTATATGGGCAAAGGAGTAATTTATAAGGGATAACTGCGTTGCATTATGGAATAAGTATAGAGCTTTATGGTACTGGTAATGTAATTTATTGATCTAGCATATGGTTCTAAAGCTTTCATGTAGACCTAATTCCCCACTCGCTTACCATTGCTGAGAAAACCCTATCACAACATCAACTGCATTCTGCACATTTACATTGTTGTTTTTCATAGAACTCTTTTTGAATGAAACACTTTGCTATGTAAATATCTATTGACTTGAAACTGTGGATTTCAAACAACTCTGTCTTAATTCAAGCAAAAGCTATTCAAGGAAATCAGTATATTCTCCAGTGAGTCTTATATCACTGCATCTTGAAAGCTTTTCAATGCATTGTTTACCCAAAGCTTTAAAAACATGCAATTAGGAAAAAGAATCATCACTCACAGTTAACTCTGTAGACACTAGAGAAGCCTCAAAGGCAAAAGGAACAACTTTGCGAAACACTTCCCGGCACTTTAATAAAAATACTGAGCGCTTCATTCTGCATTCTCAGTTATAGGAAATCCCTTTTTACAGCTGAGGAGCATGGTAATAGTACAGGTATGGGATCTGTTATCCAGAAACCCATTATCCAGAAAGCTCCGAATTATGGGAAGGCAGTCTCCCGTAGACTTCATTTTAAGCAAATAATTACATTTTTAAAAAATGATTTCCTTTTTTTTCTGTAATAATAAAACAGGTCCTTGTACTTGATCCCAACTAAGATATAATTAATCCTTAGTGGAGGCAAAATAATCCTTCTGGGGACATTTAGGGGCCGATTCACAAAGGGTCGAATTTCGAGGGTTAATTAACCCTCGATATTCGACTGGGAATTAAAATCCTACGACTTCGAATATCGAAGTCAAAGGATTTTAGCGCAAATAGTGCGATCAAAGGATTATTCCTTCGATCGAACGATAAAATCCTTTGAATCGAACGATTCGAAGGATTTTAATCCAACGATCGATGGAATATCCTTCGATCAAAAAAAGTTAGCCAAGCCTATGGGGACATTCCCCATAGGCTAACATTGACTTCGGTAGCTTTTAGATGGCAAACTAGGGGGTCAAAGTTTTTTCTTAAAGAGACAGTACTTCGATTATCGAATGGTCGAATGGTTGAACGATTTTTAGTTCGAATCCTTCGATTCAAAGTCGTAGTCAAAGGTCGTAGAAGCCCATTCAATGGTCGAAGTAGCCCAAAAAACACTTCAAAATTCAAAGTTTTTTTACTTCGAATCCTTCACTCAAAGTTAGTGAATCGGCCCCTAAATGTTTACATGATTTTTTTAGTAGACTTGAGGTATGACGATCCAAATAACTAAGAGACCCCTCATCTTGAAGGCTCCAAGTCTTGAGCATTCTGCTGGATAACATGTCCAATACCTGTAGAATTTTTGGAATTGACTGTATTGACAGAGCACTGGTTCTTTGAGTCCGGGGCAAGTATATGAATAAATGACAACAGATGTCAAAGAAAGAATGGGAACACACTGATGTGGTAGATGGGGAGGGGATGGTATGGGCAGACTCTGATTCCATCAGAAATTTGCTAAAAAAAGGGTTTCAATGGCCTTAATCCTCCTAATCCATGGATCATTCATGCTTCAAACCAGCCCATGAAACACTAATTGCAACTAAGAATCTGTCAACTGTCGCACACAGCTACTACCCAATAACTACCCTAGAAATCAACACTAAAGCATCACCTTTGGTGGGATAACTTGCTTATGTCTTGATACAGAATCATTCACAATAACCCTACTGAGATGCCAAAAGTGATGTCCCTCAGCATTTCTGATGACTGACACCATACTTTAGCTCTTTAGTCAATGAACTAGAAAGACCTCTTTGCTTTGTGTTGGAGTTGTCAATTTGAAGGACAGTTCCCTCTAGACGATATTGGTCTGTGCTGCTTTTAACTAGATCATTTCATTTCGCTAACTGTCAAATATACCCGCTGCACACACAAAGCTGCACCGAGTGAGACTGTTAAGAGTGGAACTGTGAGTGGTAACATAAGTACAAGAGAAATGGTACAGAATTTGTAACTCATCACATATAAGAATATTTATTGATTCCATTCGATGATTCTTGTTTTTATAATAGTTTCCCTTTGAATTTTAATAAACATTTCCTTTCTACCTAAATAAAATGGAATCCAGAGAAGAAGTTGGCAGCAAAGTATAAACTAGGATGTGGAGACTATTTGACTTGTGCATAGTCCAAGTGTTGGTGCACTAAGGCAAAAACAGCATTAGGCAGGCACCAATCAGGAACGTCCAACAAAAGTAGAATCCAAGAGCCAAAAATTGAATATAAAAATATGATACTTTATGTTACACTACATCTAAAAGAATGATGCCTGGCGCGTTTCGTGTCACGCAGGGACACTTAATCATTGGCTTAATTTCTTGAAATACACACAAAGTATTTAAAGGAAAGGGACAATTGAATTTGTACTTTTGTGGATAAACATTTTTTGCAATATTGTGTATTCTACAAATTGGCCACTAGAGATAATTACACCTTAGGCAATTTTACTAACTCAGCCTTAGTGATCTCTTATTGGCTCCCTTTCCTTTAAATCTTTTGTGTGTATTTCAAGAAATTTAGCCTATGATTAAGTGTCCCTGCGTGACACGAAACGCGTCGGGCATCATTCTTTTAGATGTAGTGTAAAATAAAGAATCATATTTTTATATTCAGTTTTTGGCTCTTGGATTCTACTTTTGTTGGACGGTGCCTGCCTATTTCTGTTTTTGTAGTGAATTACTCCCCTATGCTGAAGGTCTGGGGCATGAGCACTTGGAAAGCGGTAAGCTTATCCCAATGATTCGATAGATTTCTGCTTTTTCATGATAATTTGGTTTATTGTATTGGTGCACTAAGGGTTACAAATCCCTTATCAATATCACCTATTTGGGCTTAGAACCTTGTATTGATTGCAGGTGCATCTGGCGCAGCATAAGAAAGCCCTGCATGTTACACTTGCCTTGCATTTACAGGAGTCCCCAGGATTACACAGGTAAGAGATAACTAGCTGATTTTGTCAACTACCCTACAAGTTTGGCCTAAGCTACACCTGCCACAATGGCATGCATGGTCATTTGCTCCCCATACAGTATAAACTAAGATTTACACCTGGCAGATGCAAAGAAGTGCTGCAAGGTGCAGTGTGGGTAAAAAACCCAGTACCTGTTTTGTTTTTGCTTTTAGAGTTGGACTGGGCAAGTAGAATACTGGGAAAAAACACGGTGGGTCCTGGTGGTCCAGACTCGCTCCTCACAGTTACCTGAGAGTTTGCTCTCCTTGACCTCCCCCCATCACAATCGCATTAAGGGAAGGTGGACCTGTGGGGATGGCGGAAGGGGGGGCTGGGGCCCCCAGTGGGCAGTGTGGGCCCCCGATGTTGCAGCCCAGTGTGCCTGGACCCAGGCCTGGACTGGGAGTCAAAATAGGCCCTGCCATTCCAAATACACAGAGGCCCAAACAGCCCCCTACCAGCCCAAATAGCCCCCTACCAGCCCACTATATGGTAACTTTCTATGGAACCATACAGCAGCCCCTCTGACATTTGCCAGAACCCACAGATTGCCAGTCCGGGCCTGCCTGGACCCCTCTAGTATGACTCTAATTGCTCTTTACATTTTCAATTGCCTGCCCCTTTCATAAAAAAACCTTTATGTCTCCCAAATAGCAGATATGTTAAAAACTTTGAGTGAGCGTTCCACATTCTCAATTAGTCATTACTGACTATTTCCATGTCCTGATCTTGTGCCTCCTGCCCAGTGTCGGATTGGGATGCCTGGGGCCCATCAGAAAACCTATGGCCACAGGCCCACTCTCCAAACTATTTTCCCTTCTTCTGTTATTCACTTTCTTTTAGGGATGAACTGAATCTACTATTTTGGATTCGGCCGAACCCCCGAATCCTTTGCTAAAGATTCAGCCGAATACTGAACCGAATCGGAACCCTAATTTGCATATGCAAATTAGGGGTGGGAAGGTGAAACCATTTTTTACTTCACGTGATTTCCCTCCCACCCCTAATTTGCATATGCAAATTAGGATTTGGATTCGGTTTGGCTGGGCAGAAGTATTCGGCTGAATCTGAATCCTGCTGAAAAAGGCCGAATCCTGCCCGAATCCTGGATTCGGTGCATCCCTACTTTCTTTATTTTTTAATCACTTCTACTAAAATATTATCTTCATTCTCCTCCTCAATTTCTTCTCTTTATTCTTATATAGAAATGGGGCAATTGCTGTTGTATAGGCATACAAGGCAAATAGTTGGGTGAGCAGAAGAGCCCACTGACACTTAGACCCTCCGGGAGTTATGCTGGTATCTCTGTGGTCCAGTCCGACACTGCTCCTGCCGTTTGGACCGGTACCTGAGCCAATAACGCCCATTCAATTTGTGTTTTTTTTGTTGCTCCCAGGATGATGGAATGATCATAAATCTTGGACAAGTTTGGGGGAATGGGAAAAACTGGGAAAAAAAAAGTTTTGCATTTTTTAGACCCTGGCTACATGTGTTTGGTGTATTTATTATTTGGCCAAGTTTGGGAAACAAGTGATGTTTTGCTTTCCTAGAGTGAGATTGTGAAGGCAGGTTTTTTTGCATTTCTGTATTTATCAGAGTTACTTATCTTTCATTTGAAGATTGTTATATAAAGCTTAAGCTTCTGACACCCACAGAGTCATTCAGAGATCACATTATACATAAGTGAATTCTTCCATTTTACAAGTTTAAATTTGCTGATCCTTTGGAGACTCAAACACCTACACAAACACACAAGACTTCGTCGTCTTTCATGAGACCATAGAAGGTTTCTTTGCATCTCACGCTGAAGAGCATTCACGGGAGACTGTACAGTATGGAGCTCGGCATTAGTGAGAATAAATAGCGTCATGCCAAGCTCTCAATATCCTTTTAGAATTGTAAATGCAAAGAGTATGTCAACTCTGGAAGAGAGAAAGCCTTTCAGACATTGATTTTCAAATTGTTTTCATTTATCCCATTTTAGACAAGGATTATTACACATGATTACCCTGTTATACTGTTATTACTGGATTTAAACTGATTTCACACAAAGCCAATGTTATTTCATATTGAATTTTAACTTTCCATTACGTGCGCCACATACTCACCAAAAGAAAGAAGCTAAAAATGAGAAATGATACAGTCAGATACTGACACTTGGCATGAGGATAGAAATAAATGAATAAAGTTAGCTTTTCCTCTGATGAGCTCTTCTACTATAGTAGTACTTATCTGTTACCTATTGTGTATACTGGCTACCCCAATGGCTACACAACAGATTGTTGATATAAACTATAATAGTACTTATATGTTATCTACTGTGTATCCTGTGCTTTAATGGTTGCCCCGTGGCCACACAACAGCTTGTTCATATAAACTATAGTAGTACTTATCTGTTATCTACTGTGTATCCTGTGCTTGAATGGCTGCCCCCATGGCTACACAGCAGCTTGTTTATATAAACTATAGTAGTACTTATCTGTTATCTACTGTGTATCCTGTGCTTGAATGGCTGCCCCCATGGCTACACAGCAGCTTGTTTATATAAACTATAGTAGTACTTATCTGTTATCTACTGTGTATCCTGTGCTTGAATGGCTGCCCCCATGGCTACACAGCAGCTTGTTTATATAAACTATAGTAGTACTTATATGTTATCTACTGTGTAACCTGTGCTTGAATGGCTGCCCCATGGCTACACAGCAGCTTGTTTATATAAACTATAGTAGTACTTATCTGTTATCTACTGTGTATCCTGTGCTTGAATGGCTGCCCCCATGGCTACACAGCAGCTTGTTTATATAAACTATAGTAGTACTTATCTGTTTTCTACTGTGTATCCTGTGCTTGAATGGCTGCCCCATGGCTACACAGCAGCTTGTTTATATAAACTATAGTAGTACTTATCTGTTATCTACTGTGTATCCTGTGCTTGAATGGCTGCCCCCATGGCTACACAGCAGCTTGTTTATATAAACTATAGTAGTACTTATATGTTATCTACTGTGTAACCTGTGCTTGAATGGCTGCCCCCATGGCTACACAGCAGCTTGTTTATATAAACTATAGTAGTACTTATCTGTTATCTACTGTGTATCCTGTGCTTGAATGGCTGCCCCCATGGCTACACAACAGCTTGTTTATATAAACTATAGTAGTACTTATCTGTTATCTACTGTGTATCCTGTGCTTGAATGGCTGCCCCCATGGCTACACAGCAGCTTGTTTATATAAACTATAGTAGTACTTATCTGTTATCTACTGTGTATCCTGTGCTTGAATGGCTGCCCCCATGGCTACACAGCAGCTTGTTTATATAAACTATAGTAGAGTTTCTGAAGCAAAACACTAAGTTTTTACTAGTGCAGGCAATAATACATTATATTGTCATTCCTTTAAAGCACTTTCATATTTTAGTGTTATTGTTCCTTTAACTCCTATGCCCTTATACATATCCATCAAGAGTTTGTATCACATTTAAACCATGTTACCCAAGTTTCCAGTAACCAGTCGCTGGCACTGGAATAGACTGAGAAAGAAAAGCATATCACAGGAAGGAATCTAAATAGGCCAGGCTAATATTTATCAATTTGATAATTAGATTTGGACAGTCCAGACTTATGTGTTTCTGAATGTCTCAGTTCTTAATTTCCAACTAGCTGCTCTCAAATAGGCTCTTACAGTCAGTGGTTAAAGGATAAGTAAACAACGTTATTGTGAGGAACTCCCTGGTTTCAAACCATGGACCTATTGTTGTGCAGACACTGCTCCTCCTGCTTGAGCCACAGGAGTCAGTGTGGTAGAACCCTAACTTTGACAGGATGCCTTTTGTTTTGATGCCTTCATGTCAGTTTCTGCAAGTACACACCCTCTATCCAGCTGAAGGCAATTGCTCATTTGAGGGCTATTTAAGCCCCAACACCCAGTGCTGCATTATTGGCCCTACTGCTGACTCCAAGCCTTGTGACCTCATGATACACTGATCGTGTTCCTGATCGTGTTCCTGATCGTGTTCCTGATCGTGTTCCTGTTCCTGATCGTGTTCCTGATCCTGTTCCTGATCCTGTTCCTGATTCTGTTCCTGAAATATTCTGGTAAATCTTGTCTTGTCTATGCTGTTTAAATCTTTCTGTGCACATTTTGTTTAATAAACACCTTCAAGTTATTCAGCACATAGGCTCCTATCTGTGAATTATTAACTATTTTGAATTTCAGTCTTTGATCCGTTACTCTAGAGATTGTTTACGGCAGCTCTTAGCCTTCATTCTCCCTCTGTTCCCAATCGGTAGACTATGTCATTTTCATTATGATCTGGCCAACATCCCATTAAAGCACATAAAAAATATTGATGTTAAGTGTCTTGGTTATTGCAAGTGGGTGTCATTCCTCACTCTTTTGTTGCATTTTTGCAAGTATTATTTAATGCCACCACCCCACCAATGCATTGCTAAGTGTTTTTTGGCCTCTAGCCACTCTATCTCTTCAGTTTCTTCTATCCCCTACTTTCTCTGTTTACCATCCAGACCCTTCCCCTTGCAACAACCACCAATTCTTACTGCCTGCCCCAACTTTGGCCTGTCCCAGAGTTGTACACTTATTGGCATTCCTGCCTATTCTTATTACACAACCACTGTTCTCAGCACCAGAGTTCTGTGTTGTGGAATGTGATTGTGTTGCTTTGTCATCTGAGTCCTATTTATCTGAAAGGAAAAATTACTTATCCGTTCTGATCAAAGCCCAGAATTCTTAGAGGATAATGTCTTTCTCCATGATTTAATCTGAGATTAAGGTTAAAAAAATAGTCAACCTGAGAGCATGAATTCATTGGAGGTTTTTACCCTTACCAGAGGCAGCAATAACCAAACCCCTTGTTTGGCAAATGAAATATATGAATAAACAAGCAATTGAACCTTATACCACACCTAGTAAGGAACAAACAGCTGTAACCCTTTCTTGGCCCCAAACTATGTTTTCTGTCTACTCCTTCCTAGAGCACCATTGCAATAGGCTCCTTTTCACAGCTGGACCCTGGTGATGACTTGTGGAGGAAGACATGGTGTTATTGCACTACCCCAAAGATCCTGCAAATAAGACAATGGTACTTAACTAGTGGAATGACATTGACAATGACATGGAATGTCAAAAAAAGTTGTCGCCCATATACTTCAATGCATCCTGGCAAATTTTCACAGTTTCGAGAATTTTTGGCAAAGCAAAATGGGTCATTATTCTTAACCACCCAATAAAGGTTTTTATTGAACAATATGAATTATACTTACACAGTACAATACTGAGTAACCCTGGAAACAACCTTGAATGGCTGAAGAATTAAAGAATAGATTTAATTGGCAAAATCAGAAAATAATCAAAACAGACAGAAAACCAGAGTCCCAAATACAGGCCCGTGGTGAGGCTAACAGTGGAGAAGGGCAAGTCCAAAAACATGCAAAATGGTCAGGACTGGCAGCAGACAGGAGAAGTCCAAAAGGCAGGCTGAGGTTAGATGGCAGGCAGCAGACGAGTAAGGTTGAGTAACTGGCCAGAACCAGGGAAATCCAGAGCAGCAAGAATCAGGTACCAAGTGGGAGCAGGAGCAAGGACATTGTAGAGGACACGGAACCAGGCAAGGGACACAGGTAGGCTTGCCACCTTTTCTGGAAAAAAATGCCCTTCCTATATATTTATCTTTTTTCCCTATTAATAACATTGGGATCAACCATCATCTTTACAAACCAGGTGGCAACCCTAGACACAGGAACCAGGAATCACAGAAGTCAGAGGCTAGATTGGGCTCAGGAGCTCCGATGATCAAGCAACATGAAGTTCCAATGCACAAGCTTATAAGGGGCCTTGATTGCTGAATCAGCAACACACGTCATTAATGAGGCAGGAAGAGGTAACTGTGTTGCAGGAAGAGTTATTGTGAGTCTGTTCAGGGAAGTGTCCAGCGTAAGCACTAAGACCCCCCAGTGGCTCAGGAGAATAGGACAGGTATTGTTCAGCACACAGTTCAGAGAGTGATTGTGGACAATGTTGTATATGAGGTAGGCATTTATAGGAGATGGCATTTATAGAAGATGGGGTATTGTAGAGCTACTTGTTGGAATACTGCTAATGATCTGAATCCTCTCCAGTGGAAGCCTCTCAGTTAGTGTCAAATTAACCTGATGCCTTATCCAGCTGGTTGTCCCAACTTTTCACCTGGGTAAGCTACTGGAATTCTCGTTGGAGCTCAGTGTTTCTTTTCTAGACTGGCTTATGCTTCTAAAGAGTACAAATACAATTGCTTTTCTGCTACTGTCTAAATACCTGTTTCCTAACTTTCACTAAGGACGTGATTCCTTTAAGGGACTTATTATTACTTGTGTTCCAGGCTCCGCAGCAGCATCCACCCTGTATACCAGGTGGAATCTTTGTGCTTCCACCCACTATATTAATTATAGACAAGAACTGGTCATTACATCCCTGGGCCAACATCACTGCATCAGCTTCATAGATATCCTTAACCACCAGGGCATTTAAACCTAATGCTACCATACATTAATGAATATGGCAATATCTCAATTTGAAATATTGAGAAGAAGGGGATTAAACTGTCAGAGTTCAAAAGCAAACTTCAAAGAAACATATAAAAAACCCAGGGGGTAATACAAAAAGGGGTAAAGCCAAGCAATAAGCAAAAAAACAAAAGCACACAGGACCATCATTTCATATTTTCTACATTTCTGCATTATTCATCTGACAAATTATATTTTCTTCTCAGCATTTCTGCAAAAGCTTTAAGCCCTGGCAATGTATAATATTTCATTTGCGTCTGTGTTACCTTTTATGAAAAGAAAATCAAGTGTACAACAGAGATTTGTTCCCAAATGTACCCAAATTAGTATATCTCCAGCAGTTTGTCTCCCATTGCTGACAGCACATTACCAAACCCACATGTTTCTGTTCTCAGAGTTGTGACTACTCATTACTTTGTTTCTTTCTCTTTTAAGACAGAGAGGCATTTATTTTTTATGGGATACCACTAGGCATAGATAACCTGCAGAAATTGGTGTCATTCAATGAGATATACTCAGAAGGTGGTAGAGTTTTATTTGGGACAAGCATTGAGAGATAAAGACAGGAGCATTTCATATCTTCACAAAGGAACATATGGCATGAATATAAATGGAGAGGTTGTGAAACTTGAATATCCACTTGCAGGGAAATTATTTTATTGCCATTTCGAAATTTACTCAAATTACATTTGTTTACCCTATTAAAGAGTTTGCAATGAGGAAATTGGTTATTTTGCGCATACATTTATATTTAGATGCTTTGAATGTGATATTCTATAGTTCTTTCCAGGCATATTGAATCATTTTTCCTGCTTCACCATCAATGAATGATCATCCCCCATCAGAGGCCGTTCAGTGACCCACTGGATTACAGAATACAAAGACTAAAACATAATGAGTTGTACAATAAGGGCATTATATTGGCACAGGAAATTATTGGTGAAAATGGGTGATTAAAAGGTTCTGTTGCTGATTTGGAAGAATTGTCAGAAAGAGGAGGTAGGCATATATGGAAATGATGCAGAAGACTACAGGGTCCCTTTACAACTGCAAACAATTTTATACTTCTGATTAATGCATCAGTTGTAATTGCATCAAACTTGCCTTTGTGATTGCAAATTTATGGGAAAAATGCTACATTCTAGATAAAAAGCATGGCGGATTGCATCCAAAATGGAACACTGCATGTCAGTTTTGGTTTTGAATCAGGGACCTGTTGTATACCTGCCACTGCTCCTCCATCCAGCAACAGAAGGCAGTTTGGATGCAGCCTAATTCTGACAAAGCTCCTTCTGTGATGCTGCCTCCCTGCCCATCTTTACTTAGCCACGCCCCTTGTCAAGCTGCAGGCAATAATTAGTTAGCTGGCTATTTACGCGTGCTTCCCATACTCTCTCTTGCTGGATCATTGGCCTTCCTGACAATTCCAAGCCTGAGTTCCTGAAGAGCTTTCCTGATATTGTGACCATGCTCCTGATCTTATTGGTCTTGACCCTGATCCTGTCCATGTTCTGGTAAACCTGTTCCTGTCCTGTTCCCTCTGGTATCTGATCTCACTAGTGATGGGCTAATTTCCCATTCACCAAAAAATGTGCGAATTTCCCGCAAAATTCGCGAAACTCTGAAAAATTCGTGAAAAATAGTGAAAGTTTTCACGAAAAAATAGAGCAATTCAAACATTTTCACAGAAAAATCGAGCAATTCGAAATGTTTTCACTAAAAAATCCAGCAATTTGAAAGTTTTTACTGGAAAATCTAGCAATTTGAAAGTTTCACTAAAATCAAGCAATTCGAACGTTTTCACAAAAAAAATCGAGCAATTAGAACGTTTTCACTAAAAAATCGAGCAATTCGAACGTTTTTTGACCTTAACCTTTTAAAGGACAAGGAAAGGCAAAAAAATAAAATCCCATTTTTATTTTCTTTAATGAAAAAGAAACCTATCTCCAATATACTTTAATTAAAAAATGTGTACCATTTTTATAAGAAACCTGACTGTATGCAGTGAAATTCTCCCTTCATTTACTGCTGTGGATAGGAATTGTCAGACGGTCCCTAACTGCTGAGCAGGGAAACAATCATACTTATGTACAGCAGGGGGAGCCCCCACCTTACTTACCAGCCATGCAGAGCTCAAGCAGCTTTGTTTATGACGATCCCTAAGCAGCCCAGACCACACTGAGCATGTGCAGGGTCAGGGTCAGACAAAGATGTTTAACAAAGTTACAAGATGAGAGCCCCCTGTGGCCAACTTTGAAAGCGTAAATCATTTGTTTGATTAGGCTTGTGGTGCAGTAAGTTCATGCTTATATTTAATATACAAAATACAGCATTTCTAGCCTTATTCTATTCTAGACTTTCCTTGTCCTTTAACTGACTCTGCAAGTCCTCTGCATGTCCAGACCTTTGTCCTTTGTCCTGGTCTATGTTTGACTGCTGCCCACCGTTTACCCTCAGCTTGATTCAAGGACTTGTTTTTGCTGTCTGCCCCCTGCAGAGGTCTGTGTAACCTCCTATCAGTGTATCATAAGCTTATGCTTACACTGCACTTGCGGTTGTAGACTCTTTATGGCAATTGCTACTAAGACAAGTTTTAAGACTAAAGCAGTCATTTAGTAGTGCATGGTCGGGTACAAAATGCAAAATAGGTGCCATTCATTGTGTTTTTTGTACCCTTGCACACAGAAAATTCAGCACCCGTTGTCTGTATTGCACAGCATTCATTCCTATTCCCAACCCACCCCCTAGATGTTCCCTAACTTGCAAGTCATTCAGATGCACAAGTTAGGGAGCACAGCAAAGTGTAAAGAAGCCCTATGGCAGCTGGGAAGGACACAGCTCTTTTGTAACAACTGGTTCTGTTGTCTCACATTTTTTTTAATTGGCGCAGCACTTTTTTGCCCTTTACTGCTCTTGAACTAGCATCTGGGGTATCTGTCAATGACTCCCTATGAGTTCTGTTTTACTAAAGAGCAATGAGAAGATACCACAGAAAATAAACTCTCATGTTGACTAACATGCAAATAACATTTTGGTGGATTTTCTGTAGACCTCAAAACCATGCAAGTCATTGTTATAAACAGAAAATACAATATCACGCAGAGATGTGTATCATTCAAAAGACTTTAAGGCTGTCAAAACCCTTGAGTTGATAATAAATGAAAGCCCCCAGAATACTTTATAGTAAAACACAGAGGACGAGAAGACTTTCTTGAGTTAACTCTTGGAAATGTCTCAAAGCAAGATCTTTCCTTGCACAAAATTTGATAATTGACGCCAGGAAAAGTATCGCCATAAGTGGAGCTTAAGGCAAGAGGATAAGTAGAACTTTTCTTGCTGCAAATTTTGGATTTGCCTCACACACAGAAAGGTTTATGAAAAACTACTGAATTATGCAGAAGATGAGTCTTTGGGGAAAGTGGGCTTTCAAGACCTAAGGATTGACTTTCTTGAGACAAACTAAGTTTAAAGAAATAACAATGGTCAAGGTATTTGCAATGACTTGAAGGCAATTAAGAGTTTAGCTGCACAGATTTAATCTGTAATACCCCAACCAGGGAAATATAGTGACATAATGGGCAGATTTGTATGTCTTCAAAATAAACAATATACACCTGTATTCAACCTGAGCTCATTAAATATGGCTTAGAACGCAACATGCAACCTGCCTACTGCTTTATATACTTCACAGATCTGTGCAAATCACTTTATTTTTGCTTTTTGCCCTACTCTCTCTACTGGAGAGATATTTGTAAATGCAGTGCTGTACTCTGCACTATACAGAGGCTATTGCAGAGGACATCTGCACTATATGGAAAGGCTAAAAGAGGTTCAAAGTCATAACTGTTCCATTTTTTCAGTGTTTCCATCCCTTTGTCAAGTGCACATTAATTAGCATTTAACACCCTTATGTCATATTGTTAGAAACCAGGAAACTTGCAACATACAATATTGTGTTTAACTTTTATCTGGAAAAGTCTTATAGCTCAGCTATAACTCTAAGGTAGAATAACCTTGATTGGGCACCAGTGGTTCCTAAACAATAAGTAAATGAATATTTGCTGGAACATACAACAGATTCCTTACTGGAACATGGTGCAATACAATCCGTCATTTAATTAATCAAAAGTAAATGTTCTTGAGGGTATTGCTAAGGCAAGATATTAGTTACAATTAGTACTTACTCGAAAGTGTCGAACATCAACACCAAAATGTGTCTGCAAACCATACTAATATCGAAAACTATGTGGTCATTGCACGGCCTCGTCAGGAACCCTAGCAGAACCCCTTTGATCTCACTGTTTTATTATAAACTGTGGTTCAAGAGATTGGGATATTTGAGTTACTCTATAATAGGATTCTGGATTTAGTTCAGGATTTGGCCAAATATAAACCGTTTGCAGCAGGGTTCAGCTTCTGATTCAGCTGAATCCAAACCATTAAAAGCATGTGACTTTAGACCATGTGACAATGGATGGTGGCCATTTTCAAGGATTTTGCTAATTTGCTTTTTACAATTCCCATGTGGCTCCAGATTTGGCAGAATATTTCCTGGAAGATTTGGCATTGAGAAGAATCAGAAAAATCTTATGCATTTATAATCTATACAGAAGCATAGAGAGCAAGTGTTCCACTCAGGCCTCAGCAGAAAATCAACCGAGCATCAATACTGAAACTGGCCTCCCAGTTATAGAAACCATTGGTGCTAAAATCCCATTATTCTTTGACAGTCCATGTCTGTTCAGAATTTAGATTTCTGGAGACAAATGCACCTTGTGTCCATGTTCTCCATGGGGATCACCCATTTAAAGACTAGGAACATCTGACACCCCTTGCCAGTAGGGCAACTACCAGGAGACCCTAACCTGAAAAGGGAACCAGTTCTCCCATTCCAACTATTATCAAGTTGGTTATTTATATTCTCACCTGTTCACATATTTCAAATGTTAAACTTTATAAAATACTTTTCAGTGAACTTGACATCAGAATGATTTTTAGGTAGAACTAAATGGTTTTGACAATATTTGATGGAAATCCAATAACGGCAATATCAATTCTCCAAATGCAGCTCATTATATTAAGCAAAGCATGGTATTGAAACTAATTTCTAAAGGATCTACTGAACTGGATAATTACTTTCTAAGAGAAAATTAATCTGTTTCAAAATTAGCACGTGGAAATGATTCATCTCTATAGTGCTACAGATTGAAGTGTTATATTCTGCAGTATCTTCTTCTTATCCCAGGGTTTGTAAGAGCAGCTCACTAAAATATCACTAAACATGGACCAACACCAGGCCATAATCCGGATATTAGTTACTCAATCGAAAATGTCCAACATCAACACCAAAATGTGTCTGCAAACCTCATCAGGAACCCAAATAGATCTCCTTAGTTCCCTCTATTCCCTCTATGCTATTAGAAACTGTGGTTCAAGACAGAGATTGATATTTGAGTTACTCTATAATAGGATTCCAGATTCAGTTCAGGATTTGGCCAAATCCAAACCTTTAAAAGCACGTGACTTAAGACCATTTGACAATGGATGGTGGTGGACATTTTTCAGGATTTTGCCATTTTGCTTTTGCACATTATTATTTAGATTTGGTTCCAGATTATTTTCTTCCAGATTAGGCTGAATATTTAATGGATGAATTGGTGTTGAGCAGAATCCATTATCTATACAGCAGTAAGGGGAGCAAGGGTTCCAATCAGGCCTCACCAGAAAAGCAATCAACCCTTATAGCAGGTCCATACAAAGTAAGTATCAGGACAGCAAAAGTCTATTCAAGAAAAAAATGGCTTTTATTTCATCCTGCAGTAGCAGGTGGAAAAACAAGGGCAGTTTTCTTTCAGATCACAACTAAAAACCTCCATGTTCCTCTATGAGGGGGCTGCCATATTTGTGAAGCAGGAGTCCGTTGGCATTAGAAACTGACAGGCTGAGAAGGGACAGTCAGGTTGACAAAACAGTCAGGTTTAGGAACTTCAAGTAACAATTACCTACAAAAGAAGAACTATCAGCAAAAAACAATCAATATGACCTATAGGTAACTTTTCATGTAGATTACTATTTTGAAGATAACATTTTTAGCGTCAGTATCACTTTAAGGTTGTGGCAGTAGGACACCTTGTTTATAGATAGATACCTAGTGACCTTTGAATCTGTTACTTCACATCGCTGAAAACGGTGCTAAACAGCAGCAAAATTAGCAAAATGGCAAAAAACACATGTTTTCAGTGTTTTTCTTTACACAAAATACACTGGAGACAACAACAGTTTTCTTGGCTTGTTTTAAGCAAAATACCTTGAAGTCAATTGGCATATTTTCTGGGCAAAATATTTAGCACCATATCTAAATGCCTATGCTCATGTAGAGCTTATTGAGTGTATGCATCTACAGTAGTGTTTGAAGGGAGCCCAAAATAAAAAGTGGCTGGATTTTTTATGGTCAGTGGTCACAGAGGACTTGGCCGTGGTGCCTTGTAGTGGGCAGTAGAGCAGATGATCGAGACAGTGCTGAGGATGTGTTGCAGGAACTCAACAAGAGCAGATGATAGAACTGAAGGCAGTGACAGTGTGGGGGTGATTTAGTAACACTGAAGGTTTCACTGTTGTCATCACCTATTTGTAAATCTAAAACCATGTCGTAGGTTTTAAATGTCAAACTAGCAATAGAAATGCTGTTGAAATAATAAAATATCATTAAATTTCAGCTATGTTAATAGAATTTTAATGACTTTTCCAATTAGATGTTCTTCACGCCCCATATGGAAGTTTGCCAGGTCGGAGCTGGGAAAAAAATGTCAGAGATATTTTGGTCACAGTTCTTTATAAATGGTGAGAAAAAAATTGTCAAAATAGATTATGCGTTGGAGTCATATTGTAATTAAATATTGCCATTAAAGCTCTAGTTTTATAAATAGGTCAGGTGGGAAACAGCTGACTAATTAGATGCTTTGTCAATAGTGTTGTGTGTGTCTGTTTTTTTGGAAAGTCCTCAAACTGTAAATTGGCTTTGATATTTCCAAAGGGCAACTCAAACCCAGTGAGTCTTATTATGCAGGATTTGGGTAATAGAATCACTCGTTGCTTAATCTAAGACTTGTAGGTCAAAATACACCAATGGTTACACCACTCTAGGTTGCATAGATTTTGTACAGTCATCCTACAGGTGGATGGTAGGAGCCTAGGTGCTTGGTAACAAGATGTCTCAATGTTTGGTGTTTAGAAAGAACCAGAAGTATGTAATGCACTCAAAATTCGTTTTAACAATAAAACAGTTGACAAAGAATGAGAAAATATAACCCTAGGACAAGTCTGTATAACAAGCCAGAGGTCGGGAGTCCGTATAACAAGACAGAGGTCGGGAGTCCGTATAACAAGACAGAGGTCGGGAGTCTGTATAACAAGACAGAGGTCGGGAGTCCGTATAAGCAGACAGAGGTCGGGAGTCCGTATAACAAGACAGAGGTCTGGAGTCCGTATAAGCAGACAGAGGTCGGGAGTCCGTATAACAAGACAGAGGTCTGGAGTCCGTATAACAAGCCAGAGGTTGGGAGTCCGTATAACAAGACAGAGGTCGGGAGTCTATATAACAAGACAGAGGTCGGCGGCAGGCTGCAAGCTGAGGCAAGTCCATGTAAACAAGCGAGAGGCCTTTGGCAGGTGGCAGCAATATAAGTCCATGGAACAGGCATGGGGTCAATACCAGGAGATCAGAATAAAGGCTGGGTAGCAGGAGCAAGGGAATAACAGGCCCAAGGGACAAGCAGGAACAAGAAGGCAAATCTGTAGCAGGGAACAAGGAAATCAGGAACTCGGGCACAAAGTGGGGTAGAACAAAAACATGAGTTAATGATCCAGCAATAGCTGGGATGCAGGCACTGACTTATTTAGGGTCTTGATGGTAAGATTGTTAGCACTTGGCCTTAACAAGATTAGAGGTGGCGACTGAAGAAACAACAGAGAAAGGGTGTGGTTACTAAGACTTTTATTACTGTTAAACACTAAAAGCCTCTTGTGGCTCAACAGGAATGTGCACGGTATGATTACCAAACAGGCCAGGGATTGAATCCCCAAGAGTCCAGAGAGTATTCAATGGAATTCAGAATATGGTGGCATGAAACAATCCAACCATTTGTGGAGCCTACACCAACTCAACCTTAAGACACCAAAACTTAAATAAGACCCTCAGCTTTTCTTTTATGCAAGATTCACCTGATTTCGTCTAACACCATAGGGAACTTGAATGATCTATTCCATAAAAAGATACAAGTGAAATGAATTGGTATGTTTTGAATCACAAGTTCTCTTCTGAAGGGTGCAGGGAAAATAGGATATCAACCAATTGTCTGGTCACGACAATATAGTGGAGATGACAACTTCAGGAGATTCACAAAACATGTAATTCTGTACGGAAATTCTGAGCATATAGAGCAGTGATCCCCAACCATAACCTCACCCCTTGGATGTTGCTCTCAGTGACCTCAAAGCAAGTGCTTATTTAAAATTTCTGGTCTGGAGGCTAATTTTAGTTGCATGCAAACCAGATACGGGCTAACAAGTAGCCAATAACTGCACTTATTTGGCACCTCCAGGGAATTTTTCATTCTTGCATTGCTCCCCAACACTTAGGGGCAGATTTATCAAAGGTCGAGGTGAATTTTCGAATGAAAAAAATTCGAATTTCAAGCTATTTTTTGTGTACTTCGAATCGGAATAGTCCAAATTTGATTCTAATTTGAAAAAAAATTAGAAAATTTGAATATCGAAATTTATCATGTACTGTCTCTTTAAAAATTTAACTTCGACCATTCGCCATCTAAAACCTGCCGAATTGATGTTTTAGCCTATGGGGTATGTCCTAGAACCTACTTGGAGTCCATTGGTTGACTTTGAAAAAAAAACTTTGAATCGAATGCGCTATATTTTTTATCAAAGGTCAAGGTGAATTTTCAAATGAAAAAATTTTGAATTTTGAGCTATTTTTTGCATGCTTCGACTAGAGAATAGTCCAAATTCGATTTGAATTTGGAAAAAAATTTGAATATTGAAATTTATCATGTACTGTCTCTTTAAAATTTCGACTTCGCCCATTCGCCATCAAAAACCTGCCGAATTGCTGTTTTAGCCTATGCGGGACCTCCTACTCTCCTATTTGGAGTCAATTGGTGGACTTTGAAAAATCAATGTTTTTTTTATGAAAAACTTTGAATCGAATTCGATCGAATGCGCATTTCCTTAGATCCGAACGATTCGGCCAAATACGGACCTATTCAATCGAAAATGTATCTATTCGACCCAAAACTGAAAAGACCTAATTTCAGTTGGTCTTTTTGAATTCGAATTTTGAAGTTTTTTCAATTTGAAACCCGACCCTTGATAAATATGCCCCTAAATGTTTTGAATGAAAAATGATACACAATCCTTGGTTAACAGAAATCCATATAATTCTGTGATAAAAGCACTGAGAACAATGGCCATATGTATGAAATGTATTAGCGTATGTAGAAGCAGAATATGCTCATTTGTTCCCTCCTGTACTGCTGAACGTCACGCTGTTGTTCTCTTCTATCGCTGCACTTCACACAAGATTACCTTTTGCAACATTTTTCCAGTCAGTTGGATGAACTGAAGTAGTTCCTTTTGTTGTGACTAATGTTCTGTAGTGATTGAATAAGGTTTATGGATACGGTGCAGAAGATCTTAATTACGGGTGCCAGACATTTCCAAAGCTCTCGGGCACTTGAGATGACGTAGAAAGACCTATTTATGTTGTAGAGGGGTTAACAAGTGGTTGATGACTCTCCTCAAATGAAGTTCTGCTTATGACGAGTTAGAAGAATTCCCAGCATTGTGTTCTGAACTGAGCCTGCAGCTGCAACTGAAGCAGAGTTAACACCTCTTTGATACATTTATTCACCCATTGCCAAACTGTGGAGAAAGTGATGTTTTGCACACATTTCTTATAATTGTTCACTTTAGGGTTAGGTTAGAAGGTTAGGCTGTAACCTAGAAGGTTAGAAGAAGATACATGCACTGGGGCCCACATACAATTAACTATAGAATAATTAAGAATTTTTGTAATTCCCTTTGAGCCAGGAGCTCAAAATATTCTAAGCAGATGCTCTTCCCTAGGGGACTTTTACTATTCCTAGTGGAGAACAGCGGAGAACCAAAAGAGCACCCTATAATGCTCATTGTTAGGGCCAGGCGTTGACACCTATTGAGACACCTATTGAGATCTATTGATAAGCAATCATTATATCTGCATTGTAGTACAGGTATGGGATCTGTTATCCAGAATGCTCAGGAAATGGTGTTTTCCGGAAAACAGATCTTTCCTTAATTTGGATTGTACCTTAAGTTTACTACAAAATCATGTAAACATTAAAGGGGTGGTTCAATAACTTTTAGTATGTTATAGAACAAACAATTCTAAGCAACTTTTCAATTGGTTTTCATTATTTATGTTTTATAGTTTTATAGTTATTTGTCTTTTTCTTCTGTTTCTTTGCAGCTTTCAAATGGGCGTCGCTGTCCCCTTCTAAAAAAACAAATGCTCTGTAAGACTACAAATGTATTGTTATTGTTACTTTTTATTGCTGACCCTTCTATTCAGCTCCTCTCCTATTCATAGTCCAGTCTCTTATTCAAATGGATGCATGGTTGCTAGGGTCATTTGGGCCCTAGTTACCAGATTGCTTAAAATGCAAATTGAAGAGCTGCTGAATAAAAAGCTTAATAGCTCAAAAATAGTGATGGGCGAATTTGCGCTGGGTGAAGCAAAAATTTGCGAAACGGCGCCGGCGTCTCGTTTTTGACGCCGGTGCCCGTTTATGGGCGAATTTATTCGCTGGGGGCGAATCGCGCAAATTCGCAGCGAATAAATTCGCCCATCACTACTCAAAAACCTTCAATACTAAAAAATTAAAACAAATTGCAAATTGTCTCAGAATATCCCTCTCTACATCATACTAAAAATTATCTCAAAGGTGAACAACCCCTTTAAATATAACCAATAGGCTGGTTTTACTTCCAATAAGGATTAATTAAATCTTAGTTTGAATCAAATACAAGGTACAGGACCTATTATCCAGAATGCTCAGGCCTAGAATATTCCATGTAATGGATCTTTCTGTAATTTGGATCTTCATACAGTACATTAAGTCTACTAGAAAATCATATAAGCATTAAATAAACTCAATAGTCTGGTTTCTCATATCCTCATATTTTGCAACTGGGGGTACTTTATTTATCATAATACATAAGTTTCAGTGAGTCATGTGACAGAAATGACATCCCTAAGCTCCGATTAAAACCAATGACATCACTAAGCACTGTTTATATAGTGGATAATGTACCCCTACTGTAATTTATATAGTGAATAAAGTACCCCCTCTTGTAAAATATAAGGATATTATAAGTTACCGAGGAGTTTCATGACCATATAAAAGTACGAGGCCAAAGGCCGAGTGTTTTTATACAGGTCATGGAACTCCGAGGTAACTTCTAATATCCTCATATTTTACAACTGGGGGTACTTTATTTATTATAATACACAAATTTCAGTGAGTCATGTGACAGAAATGACATCAGAACTCACCGTTTATAACTGATGACATCAGAACTCACCGTTTATAAGGATATAATTTACAGATATTCATGGCTTTTGTGTATTATATATAAATAAATAAATACATACAGGTAGCAGAAGCTCGCAAACACCCAGTGGGAATTGCTATAGTGCTATATTGCTATAATGTATTCCATTATTTTCAGTAGGGCTTCATTTCGTGCTTATTTACTCTTGACTGCGAGTTTTTAAAAATGCAACGTAAAAACTCCCAGTATGACCTTGCCCTTTCGCAGTTATCCCTTCAAAAGAGAGAATCCCACCAGTTTTCATGAAGAGATGCTCAACAGACATCTTTATGGAGTATTTGGAAGAAATTTTCAGCTCACAATAACCATTGATGGCTCCCACGCATGCAACTAAACATGCACAGATTACTAAAGGTCATCTACAGAAAACTAAAAGGGATTTTAAATGACATTGAACGAGACAGCGAGAATGTTTTAATAGCCACCAGTTCCCACCATAGATGGTTCCACGCAGAGAAGGACATTCTCCTGCATATAAGCACATCTTCATTTTATTGACTTGATAAAGTGCCCTTTTCATTTTGTTCCTGGAGTAGATTGCTAATTTATTCTTGTACACCAGATGCCAACTCTGAAACACATTCTCATTCTGTATCCTGAGCCAATCACGTACAGTGCCATTTAGCGAGGGGAGAAAGAAAAACCCATAGGTTTTATGGATGGACAGAAGGAGATTAGAAAACAGACGTAAAATCTCATCTAGCAAGTATTCTTCCCCAATCTGCTGCCTCTGATCTGGGTGCCATAACAGCAAATGAATAATTATTTTCTCCTCTCTATATTGTTCCCAATGATTAATCTGCTGGCCTACATAGCTACGCCTGATCTGAGAGTTTGGCCTACTTCCTGGACAAAGGTGTCTTCAAACATTTCCCTGATTTTATTTGTAATTTGCATGTTGCTGCTGTCCTGTATTACGCCGCAATGCAGCTTTCTTGTCTGTGTTCTTGTCCTTTTGTTCTAAAGAAACTCTTATGTTTTTTCTGCAGAACGGATGGTTTTTTTTGTTTTTGTGACAATTCAACCTTGTTTTTTCAAGCAGTCTTGAAAAATGGAAGATGAATGCTAACTTTTTTCTTTTTAAATGTGTTCCATCACTTGAGATAATATTCTTTTGTAAACTCATGTCTAACAAAGTCAGCAGCAATGTTCTCACAATATGTTTGGTGCTGTGTAGGGATGAGTGAAATATTTAGCCTTGTTTCCCCCCGAAAAAACTCTCCTAGTCTCTAATGTATGTTTTTAAAAAGTTGTGCGGCTTGAAAAATGTCACGTGAAAAGAAACCCATTAACTTTGGTGAATTTTTTGCCATTTCACAAATTTTTGGTGAAGCTAGTGGCATAACTATAGAGGAAGCAGACCCTGCAGTCGTGGGGGGATCCTGGGTAAAGGAGTGCCCAGACCATAGGATTGGCTTCCTCTACAATTACCTGGAACCCCCCTCAGCTGCTGGGCATTTAGGCAGCGGGGGAGGGTATGCCGGGCTCTGCAAATATTTTTTGCAGGGGGACCTGGCACACTGTAGTTACTCCACTGGGTGAAGCAAAATAGATCTTCCCATCTCTAGTGCTGTGGATACTTGGGGTGATCTTAAGGATGGAGCTCTGTTAATGTGACACCTCAGTTCACCTGGGCCCTTACAAGAGGAGGAAGTGTCTCAAGGTTCAGGCTATAACTCTCTAGTCAATCTCACACAGAAATTTGGCCACCAGAGGTTCTTATCGAAGACATAACAACAGAGAAGGTACGTCTTTTCTACACCAACTATTTGTGGCACAAATATCACATCATTCACAATGGGTATTACTCATACCACAAGTGTTAGTGTATCAAAATCCATACAGTGTGCTCCAAGATTTCTCCAAGAGTCCCTACAACTTGGCGAGTGTCACCTGAGGAACAACCCTGCATTAAGCCTCCCAGGTGGAGCACAAACTGCTAGTTCACACTAGCTCACACTATCTATCTACCACTTCTTGAAAATTCAATAACAGGAACTACTTCCGCTAGCATTACTTCATTCATGGGGTTGCTAATCTTTGACTTCTCTGAAACTTTGGTTTTTGATTGGTATTTTATTTGGTTTTAATTGATAGGGACTTTATTTGATTGTCAGTTCTTTGCACAACTATACATAGGGTTAACATACAGTATACTTGAAATCCAGAAAGGTCCAGGGATTTTCCATAGATACCTTGATGCATAAGGAGACATAAAATGGCACACATACAAAACATTTTATAATGTAATGGAATAACAGAGTTTTGACAAAGTCTCCATTTCTACAGTGAATCACTTACAAGCAGCACACCGACTTGTGGACTCAGGCTGGTGAGCAAAAGAATAAGTCAAGGGGAGCTAAATGTGGGCTCATAGTTTTGTGAAGATAATAGCTGGGAAATGTTTCTTAACTGCTCTCCCACTAATGCCTTTCCCTATTATAAATACAAATAAAGTTGTACATATTATGGGCATTTAGCAACTGAATAACATTTTTAATGTTTAATGTTCATTGTACATAAAAATGTCCTGATGTTGCGAGACCAGCTCAGACGAGGCCGACATAGAGTCACTGTCCTGAGACGCCATAACAGGCAGCGGCGGCATCACTGGGTGTGGTTGAGTGAGATAGGCCGCAACCGATGGAACACTCTGCGATCTATTACGGCTCCGTGTGGATGTATTTCATCGACGGCGATTTGCCATCAGGGGCTGGTAAGGGTCTGGTAGCCGTGGAGGACTCTGTGGCACTCCCCAGTTTATTATATGTTGCCTGATTCCATTAGTTTCTCCTCAAGTGTCACGGAGCAGTCTCAATGTGCGTCCATCTTGGCTGTGTCCGACACGCCCCCCATATATTTATGTGTTTTAACAGGTTACTCTGATATCAGTTTTTAACTGCCATTTGGCTTTTCTAATTCGAGTAACACATTACATTGATTGTATGTATTTTAATTGTGATTTACATATTGTCCAGTAGGTGTCACTGTTATGTTGTCTATTTAAAGGGATACTGTCATGGGAAAAAAAAATTTTTTCAAAATGAATCAGTTAATAGAGCTGCTCCAGCAGAATTCTGCACTGGAATTCATTTCTCAAAAGAGCAAACTGATTTTTTTATATTAAATTTTAAATATGACATGGGGCTAGACATATTGTCAATTTCCCAGCTGCCCCAAGTCATGTGATTTGTGCTCTGATAAACTTCAATCACTCTTTACTGCTGTACTGCAAGTTGGAGTGATATCACCCCCTCCCTTCCCCCCCCTCAGCAGCCAAACAAAAGAACAATGGGAAGGTAACCAGATAGCAGCTCTCTAACACAAGATAACAGCTGCCTGGTAGATCTAAGAACAACACTCAATAGTAAAAACCCATGTCTCACTGAGACACATTCAGTTACATTGAGAAGGAAAAACAGCAGCCTGCCAGAAAGCATTTCTCTCCTAAAGTGCAGGCACAAGTCACATGACCAGGGGCAGCTGGGAAATTGACAAAATGTCTAGCCCCATGTCAGATTTCAAAATTGAATATAAAAAAATCTGTTTGCTCTTTTGAGAAATGGATTTCAGTGCAGAATTCTGCTGGAGCAGCACTAATAACTGATGCGTTTTGAAAAAAAACATGTTTTTATAACTGACTTTGGATATTATAACTGACTTTGGATACTGTACTGCTTCACACCTTGTATGACTACTGATTTCAATGTATACACTTTGGACACCTCTTTCGCTGCTGTATTGGATATGTATCACTTCCTACTGAATTTGTGAATTTCATTTGTCCACCTTCAATAAAAAAGTGTTGGAAATTAAAAAAAACATGTTTTCTGATGACAGGATCCCTTTAAGGAAATGACACTGCTTGACCTGTAAGCCTATGATTAAGGGATTCTGTTCTCGAAACGCGTAAGGCCATGTGGATCCATCCATTGTTGTAATAAATTCTCTTCTTTTATCCGGAGTGCCGCGTATCGGTTCTTACTCCTTGCTGCAAATTTCCATTTCTTTCTCAGCTTGTCTCGTTTCTTTCTTGGCTTCTCTATTTGCATCTTTGCATCTAATAAAAGTTTCAAATTCCTGGCTAACTTGAAAGTCTTAAATGTAACACAAATAATATAACAACTGACCTACTGTACCATGCAGCACAAGTAGTATCACATGCTTTGCATTATACGGGTAGATGTGTATGTTAATTCATGTGGCTGAGAATCAATTGTTATATTAACTACAACAAACAAATCCATTAACATCAAAAAGTTGCATTCTCCAATATATTACTCATTCCTACAAGGCATTTAATTGCAAAATAAAATCTGATCTAAATGTAATTATTTATACAAAACAATCATAAAAGCAATTAAAACATCCTACATGTAATCACTTCCACAAACCACTGTCTATACAAATGCAATTATTCTAACATAACATGGCTTTTCTAACAAATACATTTTATTTCATCAATTTCATTATTTTTTTATCTTACTTTAGTGTGGGCTTCTATGCAACTATAACTCTAAACATCACGGGTATCAAAACGTGTATAGCCGAAATACCTCTAGCACCATTTAAGTTACGAACTTTTACACTCGTTAAATATTAACTCCTGATGGTGGTGCATGAATTTTTATTCACATGCGGTTATATTCGAACATAGCAAGTTCCCTAAAAATATCATAATTTATTTTGAAATACTGCACTATATATATTTTATCTGTTTTATTCCCCCTCAAAAACTTGTGGTTTTTGAGGAATACATGAAAACTGGTGCGTCTTAACATAAATACTTCTATACAAGTAATTCAGTATACAGGTAATATAACATAATGCTGTATTAGCAATACTGTCCTGAAAATACATAAAACAAATAGCAATCATATAAATATACTAGTGTGACTTTTTTTAAACAGTACACTTTATTTCAGGCAGCATAAAGAATCTGTAATCAGTTTTAATTTCTGTGCAACATGTGCACTTTTTCTGCAGGTGTAAGTGTCTGTCTGCTGTATCTCGCTGCAGGCTGTATGTATTGGAGACATTATAGAACTAGTTTGCATTGGCATATAAACAGTTTTCAATCAGTTTGTAAAACATTAGACTATGGATTACTACCTGAAAGACAACAGGAACATTCTCTTAATCCTGCACATGGGAACTGGTGCATAATGTGAAAGTTCCTACCTCGGCTGTGCACACTAATTCCCTCTGCAGTAGCATGTCATGATCGGCACCCAGAATCCAGAACCAATGCTAGGCTCCCTGGTCTCGGCTTCCGCCTTTAAAAGCCGCCTTTCACCTTGGGAGGAGCCCTTGGCTAATTGGATGCCACCAGGTCTTATTAAAAGTGGAGCCAAGCTAAGGGTTCTGGACGAGCAGAGGGGCACGATTGTTAGCAAACTCTTTTTGGGCAGAAGGTCACAGTTCAAGGAGCAGACAGAAAACGTAGTTAAACCAGGCCTGGTCGGTGCAGGCAGAATTCAGATGAAGTCAGACAGGCAAGGGTCAAAATCAGGAAATCAATCAGAAGAGTCAGACAGGCATGGGTCGGAATACGGATTTTAGAATAGTCAGTTACCAGGCAGGGGTCAGGATCACAGAAGTCAGATTAGTCAGGCAGGCAGGGGTCAAAACAGGAATCTGATACAGAAACAAACAAGAATAGCACCCAGGAACTCTCAGAGATGAACCTAACAACGTGTAAAGATTACAGTGTAAAGGCCCCTTTAATACTATTTGAATTTTGCGCCATTGTGCGCTGACGTAATCACGCCAGCGTCAATGCGCATAGGAAACCAGGAAGTGAGTGCCGCACGCGCCCTAAGGTTGTTCATTCGCAAACGGCAGAGGAGGAAGAAGCCGGCCCACTAGACCACCAGGGTGAGTTTTCCTCAAATAGCAGAGCAAATATGGTCTTACAGGAAACAAAATGTATGTAAGTGCTGAACTTGTGTAGGGGATCAGACAAATCTTTCCCCTGTTTTTGTAACATCATCCAGCCCAGTTACAGGCTGGAGAGCATTCCGATTGGCTGAGCACCCCAGTGCATCCTTGGGAGAGGGGGAATGCCTGACTTTTGAGCCAAATGTACAGGGTTTCCCACTAAGTTTAGAAAGGAAAATCCCTGCTGCAGAAGCCAGAGAGAATCAGATCTGTGGAGAGTGACATGTCTGCTTAAAGGCGTTCCAGGAAGAAGGAGAAGGAAAAGCTGCATTTTGCTCTGCTGGAGAAAGTATTTGAGCATTAGGGAGAGCCAGTTTCTGTCTCCTGACTGTAGATACTTTGGCCACTGTGTGCTTCCCCAGGGTGAGGACAGGTCTTGCTCGTGTACCTGCCACATGGGAGGGGCTTATACTTTTAAAGGGAAAGGTACCTTGGTGGCAGGTAGCGCTACCTGGGGACATAAGAGCTTTTGGGGAAGGGACATTGAACTGACCGGATTTATTCTACATTTATCCAACTGGTGTGGGACTGCGGCAATGAGAGACTGTGCCAGCAGTTGATAGTCCACACAGGTTCCCCAGAGTAAAGTGCTATTGTGTGATTTGCATTTATAATTACTAAATACAGTTTTACATAAAGTTTATATTTGCTTTATTGCAACTGTTTGTGTTTTATTTTTCCTAGTGGAAATCCCCTGAGGTGTGCTCCGCAGTGTTCCCTAGGTGGAGGCACTGTGCTGTAAATCCCAGTTCCCAGTACTTTTCATATGCAAAAGGGACTGGCAAGGGTTAATTGCTATTTATAGAGACAGTAACCAAATTAAGGTTATACTTGTTTTCTTACACCAATTTTATTAGGGGGTGCTTCCCTTTGTACCTCTTACACTTGTAGAGAGGCCCATTACATGTGGCGTAACAGTTTTAGACTACGACTTTAATGAGTTTGAGTTCCCCTTTAAGCATTCCTGCTAGATTTTATTAGTACATGGTAAGACCTATGCTAGTATAGATTTAAGGTGCTTCACTGCATAGCCTATGACAATTGTTCTAGTTGTTTTTTGTCTAGTTTTTATTTGGTCATGATAAAGTTTATTTCAAAAAAATGTTCGCAAAATAGGTCACCCCCTATGGCTCTTGCAAGGGAATGGTTATGTGTTGTAACTAGGGTTGCCACCTGTCCGGACCTGGACAACCCAGTAATTTGAAGGGCTGCCCGGGTCAAAACTGCCTGCCCAGTTTTCCAAATTAGTACTATATCATTTTATAGTTATTATAGAAGCACGTCCCAGCTCCCATACATTACCAATTCAAATGTTTGACTTTCTATAAGTCTGAAATAAACAAGAGAGAGTAAACAACTCATCAGGCTCTGCACACTTGACACCATCCCTGAAATGAAATATGAGCCCGGCATCAATCTGTAATTTGCATACGAATGACAGGAACATTTTAAAACCTTCCTGAACATATGGGTAATTATTTGAGTACTCTGACAGCAATGCGCCAGGAAGAATATCTAATTCACCGAGGTGATTTGGTTTTATACTATACGACAATGTTCTTGGGCCCATAAGATCTTATTACAGCAAAATAAAAAATGGCAATAGGAAACATTAAAATATATTAAGACAATATAGAAAAGCACATAGAGGAATTAGATATGCATGATAAAAACAAATACTGACACAACAAGAGCTCATTATTCATCGAAGCAATGATTTTATTTCCTTACGGTTCTTCCAATAACTTGGTTTTACTTTGTGAAGGGGAATGGAGAATACAATAAGGCAATGGCAAGAAAACATGCAGCGGATGTCTGCAACAGTTACATTCATTATTGATTTTAAGCAAAACGAATCATTTCTCCAGCTATTTTTGTTTTCATTTTAAATTGTATTTTAATGAGAAATGACTATTTCGTGCTATCAACGTGATGGAAAAGCTGGTAAAAATGAATTAGCGATTTTCTCCATCCAAAATGATTTTAAAGAGATGTTAAAATGATAGAATGAATTACACTGCAGCTCCCAGCATTCACTATTCTACTTAATGGGTCAGTCTACTCACTTGTTATGTATTAGAACATCTAGGGGCAAATTCACTAAGATGCGAAGTTGCGCCAGGCGCAACTTCGCCGCACTTCGCCAGGCGTAGTTTCGCCAGCGCTTCGCAAATTCACTAAAATCCGAAGTTGCGCACAGGGGTAGCGTAAGGTTGCGGAGTTGCGCTAGCGTTGTTTCGCTATATAAAGTGAAGTTGCGCTAGCGAAGGCTAATTTGCATACGGCGCAAAATTCAAATTTCAATGGAGGAATACGTATCAGCACTACAAATGCCTAGAAAACCTTCAAATCTTCAAATAAAAATTTTATTTTGCCCTACACATGTGCCCACTGTCTAGGTAAGTTGCCATGAGTCAGGAAATGTAGGGAGGAGGAAGGGGAGCCCCAAAATTTTTTCGATCTTTTTCAGCCTATCAGCCATCATGTAGAAAACACGCCAGCGTTTTTTGGGACTTAGAAAAAATTTTGACTTTTTTTTTAAACAATCCCTATCTACTCTATTGCACTTCGCCAGGTCTGAGGTGGCGAAGGAAGTCTAGCGTAAAAGGTAGCGTTCGCTACACTGCGCAAGTTAGTGAATTTGCGTAGTTTCGTCGCTAGCGAAGATTCGCCTGGCGTAAGGTTGCGAAGTAACACTAGCGAAACTACGCCAGCGTTCGTTAGTGAATTTGCGCAGTAGCAAAAATGCCAAACGCTAGCGAATTAACGCTAGCGTTCGGCACTTCGCGCCTTAGTGAATTTGCCCCCTAGATTGCACAAGGCTGATAGTAAACGAGGCTCTTTGTTGGTCATAGTAGAGCAGAGCACCTACGATATAATAAACATATTATAGCAAGAAATAGAATGTATTTACTGACAATAGTAGAAAACTGAAAGAACCGGTTTTGTGTAGTTGGCAGAAACCTTTGGCATCATAGTGGTTGGCACCATTATAACAGGGTGAACTGTAAGTTTGTGAAGTAATGAACTATAAGTAACTATAAGTTATGCCTTCCAGAACCAAGCCATGGCACTCTGGGATCGACTCTTAGATAGAAAATATGACACAGTTGCAATAAAAGAAGCCTATGAGAGAGCAGTGGCCACTTCCAGACAAGATCTTATAACCAGTGCCAACAAGAATAGAAACAAAAACAGGAGATACAATACAAGAGATAGTAATAATATATATAAAGCCATTGGTTGCCGGCACTCACCTCCGCCATTCAATCATTTCGCCGGGTGCTAACCCAATTCAATATAAAGTCCAAAAATAAAAGTAAGCACTCACGGCATAAAGGTTGTTAGAAGTCCTTTACTGAATCTTATAAACATCTACGCGTTTCAGTACCTCAAGGGACGCTAGCGGCCATTTGCACATTGCGCACGCTAAGCTGGCGTCGCTTGCTTACGGCAAGGGATCAAGTATAAGCTACTGTTTTATTATTACACCGAAAAAGGAAAAAATTGAGTCTATGGGAGATGATCTTTCCGTAATTCAGGACTTTCTGGATAACAGGTTTCTGGATAATAAATACCATATCTGTAAGCTTAAAAATTGTATATCTGAGTTTGCAAAGACCTCGGGGCACATTTACTTAGCTCGAGTGAAGGAATAGAAGAAAAAATACTTAGAATTTCAAAGTTTTTTTTGGCTACTTGGACCATCGAATTGGCTACTTTGACCTTCGACTTCGAATCGAACTAAAAATCGTTCGACTATTTGACCATTCGATAGTCGAAGTACTGTCTCTTTAAAAAAAACTTCGACCGAGTACTTCGCCACCTAAAACCTACCGAACATCAATGTTAGCTTATTGGGAAGGTCCCCATAGGCTTCCTAACAATTTTCTGATCAAAGGAAAATCATTCGATCGATGGATTAAAATCCTTCCAATCGTTCAAATTCGAAGGATTTAATCGTTCGATCGAACGATTTTTCCTTCGATCGTTCAATCGAAGTAATTGTGGTAAATCCTTCGACTTCGATATTCGAAGTCGAAGGATTTTACTTCGACCCTAAGTAAATGTGCCCCCTCATGTTCAATGTAAATAAAGCATATTTTATGTCAAATAAACAGACATCGTTTTGCGCTGATTTTTTTGTCGAATGAATGAAGCAGATGCCGGCGATGCTATCATTAAGCAGAATGGGCAAAATGTGGGAAAGTAAACGTTTCTACAGTAAAATTTGGATACTTAGAATAATTGAGTTTCTGTCTGTAAGTGAAATAAATTACTGCTTTGGGCATGTCAGATACACTAATTGGACTATAAAAGGTAACATTAATTACACTGGTTAATTTTGAATGCGCAGATTATTTTATGTAAACAGAACAGCATCCTTTGAATATAAATGCTCTGTTGCATTAGACTTAATAGTAAAATGTGTGTAGAGGCGTAATAATCAGCCCGATTGTTTTCATATCTTCTCTTTCGTTTTAGACCGGAACAAATAAAAAGATCACCAAAAAAAAGGGAATAAATCAATTTCAGACATAAGATACATTTACAAATAAATATAGAATTGAAAGTAGATATTGAAAAAGTAAGAATTCAAAAATAAATTATACATTAAATAGATTAAAATACATCTTTAAACATACAGTATTTCAAATAAAAATTAAATTAAGAAAAAGACCATAAAATAAAACAAATCTTAAAAAGTATATAAAAGATAAATACTGTATAAAAATAAATAAATAAATATATAATATATATAAATAAAAAGATACATATGAATAAATCAAATAAAACAATGTATTAAAATGATTATACCAAGTATAAATAAAGATTAATCTGTTAATAGTAAAGTTTTGTTTCAGTGTTATATGATTGTTTAAAAAGTATTTATTTCTTACTGAATATATTGTTTTTATAAAATATAATGTATTAAATCTGTAGTGGAGTTATTTCCTCCGTCTAGTTTATCTCTTGTTTGTTAAGGTCTACGAAACACATGGGGGCAAATTCACTAAGCGCCGAAGCGCCGAACGCTAGCTTTAATTCGCTAGCGTTTGTCATTTTCGTTACTGCGCAAATTCACTAACGAACGCTGGCGTAGTTTCGCTAGTGTTACTTCGCACCCTTACGCCTAAAATGTTGTGGCTTAATAAATGGGCCCCCTATTGTTTTTTTTTTAAATGACAAACTTGTATTTCTCTAAAATCACATTCTTGTAATTTATTGAATATTTTTATGTTAAAAAATGCAAAAAAGTACGAATGGAAAAAGACACTGAACGATGCGCTGAGATACGAAAACCTCAAAATTTGGACAAATACTAGTGAAAAAAATCCAAAAAATTCTACAACCTTTATTGACCTTGACTGCTTTGACTTGCCAAAATTTTGTATAAAAAAAATTCACATTTGTAGAGAAAAAACTTCATCCAAATCCTAATACCTCTCTGTGCTGGCTGTCATTTAGATGTAATGAAAACCCAAAAATGCCTTTATAAATACATTCCTACTCATAATTCTAACGGAGGCCTATCAGATAAAGAGCTACGACCTCAGTAATATCATAGGCCTCATTCCATAAAGCTATAGAGTTAATATACCAGTAAGTACTGATGGCAGAGGCTGTTTCCTAGGGCAATTTATTGCTATTTCCCATTAACCCAGAAATGTTTTGCAGAGGATTCTAAATTCTAAATTTTGTTTTGCATCATTACATTATTTATTGAATAGAACGTTAATGACTTTACAGTTGCTATGACATTACCGGGATGATTTGATATCCCTTTAGAAAAGAAACAAAATTATTTGCTGTCAGATTTCTCTAGGGAATAAAAATCACTTTATTAATTAACATTTTATGGGGTGACAATGAATTTACCAAATCCAAATTAAGAAAACAATTCAAATTATTCAAAAATCACTCTATGAATTAACATTTTATCAGGCAACAAAGAATTTGCCAAATCTAAATCAAGAAAATGATTCACATTATTTAAAAAATTTGACTTTTGGCCAGTAAATAGGAAAAATAAATATGCTGAGAATTTCCTGTGGTTTTGGATGGTTTATATTTTTTCTTACATAGATACCATTCACTGGAATTGCAAAGATATGGAATTCACACAAAAAAGAGGAGGAGAATAAGAACAGAGTCTCTCATAGGACCATCAGACATGGCTACACAGCAGCTTGTTTATATAAACTATAGTAGTACTTATCTGTTATCTACGGTGTATCCTGTGCTTGAATGGCTGCCCCCATGGCTACACAGTAGCTTGTTTATATATACTATAATAGTACTTATTTGTTATCTACTGTGTATCCTGTGCTTGAATGGCTGCCCCCATGGCTACACAGCAGCTTGTTTATATAAACTATAGTAGTACTTATCTGTTATTTACTGTGTATCCTGTGTTTGAATGGCTGCCCCCATGGCTACACAGCAGCTTGTTTATATAAACTATAGTAGTACTTATTTGTTATCTACTGTGTATCCTGTGCTTGAATGGCTGCCCCCATGGCTACACAGCAGCTTGTTTATATAAACTATAGTAGTACTTATTTGTTATCTACTGTGTATCCTGTGCTTGAATGGCTGCCCCCATGGCTACACAGCAGCTTGTTTATATAAACTATAGTAGTACTTATCTGTTATCTACTGTGTATCCTGTGCTTGAATGGCTGCCCCCATGGCTACACAGCAGCTTGTTTATTTAAACAATAGTTGCTTTTCTGAAGCAAACACACCAGTTTTTCCAGTGCAGTGAAACAGTACATTATATTGTCTTTCCTTTACAATACTTTAATACTGTGCCTTTAAGTGAAACAAGTTCCTACAGCAAAATCTTTTTTGCCCCTTTTAATTATTTTGCACTTGCATCTGGGACCTCTGTAAATGACCCCCCCAGGACTGAGAGTCACCAATATTAATTCTTCTGGTTGGGGGCAGAGCAATTGGTATGGTTTGGGCATGTCATGGGGTGGCCAAAAAAACACCAATGTTTCCCAGAAAGTCAACGTCTCTGCAAGCCTTGACTTTTAATAGTTAATGATTATTATTTTTACTTGGAAGTAGTGATGGGCGAATTCGCGCCGTTTCGCTTCGCCAAAAAATTTGCGAATCTCACGCGAAATCCGCGAAACAGCGTCTCGTTTTTGACGCCGGCATCCGGTTTTTTTTCCCGCCGCCGCCGAATTTTTTCGGGCGAATTTTCGAGGGCGTTTCATGAATTTATTCGCTGGCGGCAAATCGCGCAAATTCTCCACGAATTTGCACCTGGCGAATAAATTCGCCCATCACTACTTGGCACTGGTAAAAAAGAGTCAACAACTTCTAAAAGTACATTGTGATGAATTGTCGATGAACTTATCTTTCCAAAATGGCTGGCACACAATGTCATTCAGTGAACCTTAATCTAATTTGGGTCTAAGGAAGAAGAATGAAAAAGGCAACGCAACATAAACACAATTTGCCGCCTCGCATTAAAGGCCAAGCGAAGAGGGGACAATTATTTACTAATAGAAACAAGACATAACCTAGTCCAACCTTTTTGACCATTCAGTGGATAATCAAATAACCGTCAAGCGGGTTATTACCCAACAGCATCTTCTTGTTACACTTCTTAACTCATACTTCAAATTACAGCAATAACACTGAGCCGTGAGAAGCCCAAACCTGGGGGTAATGAATGTTCACCGCAGTTCCTTCTGGCTGTTTCTGCAGCTGCATTTATTTTTCTCATTATCTTGCACCCAATCTCCCAGCTAGTGTCTGTCACTGTGGCTCACTCAGGAAGCTGGAGAGAGAGTGCTAAAGATGTCAAGAAGTGATAAGCTTCATTTAGTTTTATAGCCGTCATCAGCAGTTTCTCTTTTGCTTAAAGGCCTATAATGGAATCCACTGATTGGAATCAGTACCATATCAGAATATAGATATCATAGCACTTTTCCTTGAAGGTGAATGGTGGATGAAAGGACACCTATTTCACGTATGATAGACAACTGCTGCAAGAATAAATATTTTGTTTACTTTGGATAAATTTAGGGGGTTATTTATTAAAGTCTAAATGGTGAAAACTCCTTTTTTTTTTTGCTATAAACCTGAATTTTTAGTGGGAATAAAACAAACAAATTTTTCACGATTAATTATACCCGAGGATGGAAAAGTCTGAATCTGAAAATCCGGCATCTTAGACCTGCTGAGGTTGTATATACTGTAAGTCAGTGGGAGAGGTCCCTATCCCATTTGGAAGTTTCTGTGGTCTGCAATGGAATTAGCCCAAAAATCCGACTATTTCAAACATTTCGGGCAAAAATCCAAAAAAGGTGGGCTTTTGGGGAAAAGGCCAGGAAAATAATGTACGATTCGGGAAAAAACTCCCAAAAAATCGTACAATTTTGATTGTCGCTCGATTTTATCAAGTTTGTCCCCGATCTGATTAAATCGTGCTTTTTTTAATAATAAATAAGGTTTGGTTGGACTTTTTTTATTTAAAAACTCCGAAATGTTTTGATAAATAAGACCCCCCATGTCTTTAAAGATCCATCTTTTAAATAAAAAGTAAAGTCAGTATGACAAAGATGTTATAAGGCAACCTTTTAGCTCAGATACATGTGCCATTGAGTTTTATGCTTTTGAAGGACTTTAGATATTGCTACTGAGAATAAGAGAGAAGGAGACCCCAAGCATTTCCATATTCTGTAGAAAGGTTGAAGAGCAGTAAAGTCGTGTTTCAATAAAGGAAATATCAACAGGCAATACCAATGACATTCTTGAATCTAAAGTTGTCTTGCATACACTATATTGCCAAAATTTTGGGGGCATCTGCCTGTCCAAAGTCTCTTTCTTAAACCAAGGGGATTTATTGGAAGTTACACCTCTATTTGCTGCTATAACTACCTCTACTCATGTGGGAAGGTTCTCACTAGAGGGCAAATTCACTAAACGCCGAAGCGCCTAATGCTAGAGTGAATACGCCAGCGTATCACATTTTCGTTAATTCGCCGATTCACTAACGGACGCTGGCTTAAATTTGCTAGTGTTACTTCGCACCCTTACGCCTGGCGAATTTGCGCAACGGACGTAACTACGCGAATTCACTAACGCGCGAATGATTCTGAATGCTACCTTTTACGCCAGACTTCCTTCGCCACCTCAAACCAGGCGAAGTGCAATAGAGTAGATAGGGATTGCTTCAAAAAAATTCCCAAAAAACGCTGGGGTTTTTTCAGCATTTTTTTGGGGCTACCCTCCTCCCCCCCTACATTTCCTAACTCATGGCACCTTAACTATGCAGTGGGCACATGTGTAGGGCAAAATAACAATTTTATTTGCTGTTTTGAAGGTTTCCCAGGCTTGTGTAGTGATGCTACATATACCTCCATTGTAACTTCAATTTGGCGCCGTATGCAAATTAACCATCGATAGCGTAACTTTGCTTTAACGCCAGCGCAACTTCGCAACCTTACGCTACCCCTCAGTGCAACTTTTTTGTGAATTTGCGTAGCGCTGGCGAAAATACCCCTGGCGAAGTGCGGCGAAGCAGACGCTGGCACAATAACGAATCTTAGTGAATGTCCCACTAGATGTTGGAACATTATTGCTGGGGGGTGATTCCATTGAGAAACAAGAGCATTAGCAAAGTTGGCCACTGATGTTAACGGTTTGTTTATGTGGCTTTCCGCTTTGCTATTAAACTGTTGCAGCTTTGATGCATTTGTACTTCCCAATCATTCCACTTCAGTTGACCAAGTTTGTTCAGGCAGAGCAGAAATTTGATAAACTGGTCTTTTAGCAAAGGTGGAACCCTATGATGATCATTGTTTTTATCAGGACTGGCTTTAGGGCAAATGGGTAAATATTGCAATGGATACCCATCAAAAATGTTAAGCAAACTACAGCTATGGGATCGGTTATCCAAAAAACCCATTATCCAGAAAGCTCCAAATTACAGAAAGGCTGACTCCATTATAATCAAATTTTAAAAATGTTTTCCTATTTCTGTGTAATATTAAAACAATACCTTGTACTTGATCCAAACTGACATATCATTAATCCTTTTTGGAAGTAGAACCAGCTTATTGCATTTTTTTTTTAATATTTACATGATTTTCTAGTAGACTTAAGGTATGAAGATCCAAATTATGGAAATCCCAGGTCCCAAACATTCTGGATAACAGGTCCTATACCTGTATATAAATGAATGTGGTCCCTTTATCTACTGCCTCCTTGAAAACTATCTACAACATCTTCGCTGTCATACGTTTTACTGTTATTTGTTTCAAGTGTTTATATAGAAGGATAATAACCATCTTGCCCCTTGTTCTATATAGTGTCCTTTACAAACACCCCAAAGGCTGGCCTGTTGCACTGCCAGTGAGCATTCTGAATGACATTTGCATCTGTTGTGGAGATCATGGAGCTCACTCCAGGTCAAAAGTGGTAGTATCTCCACTTTCCAATGACAATAAGCACAGTTGTGCACCCTTCAGCAGAAGACACAAGTTGGATGCATCAACAATTATGTGGAAGTGCAGTAGTTCGTATGGATGCAAGTGTCTTTAATTAATGGTATCATTATGCTCTCTCCAATTAGAGCTTCCACACTTGTGGGTGCATTCATAAATATCCCCTTACTTGTTTTTGTGTGATAAATTAGAGCTGCCAGGGACGAGAAACATACAGGAATCCTGGCAGGTGTTTGGTCCCTTTAAAGCTGCCCAAAAACGAGCAGATTTTACCCTTGTTTCCAAAAATCATTTGGACGTTGCAATCTTCTAACTTGTCACTAACCATTCAGATTAAATAAAGTAGTTAAAGGACAAATCAAATGATGTTCTGGCCGTAACAGCAATCATATGAAAGATCTGTCCGAAAATAGTCGTGACAGTCACCCATTGATATGGTCAGACAGGCAATACATAAGAAATATTATAGTTAGGCGACAGAAATCTTCTAACCTGTCTGATCAACGAAACGACTGATCACCATAGTATGACCATCCCCACATGGTCCGAAAATCGTGCAAAACATCAATACGTACGACTTTATCTTTGCGTGGCTACGTTAAGGGACCTAAAAAAATATGTCAGTCCAACTTTGCAGCACTTGAAAGGTGCACAGTTTGTCAGGAGTGGGTGGATTTTTCGCAGACCAATTGTCGCCGCAGTTTCACGAATTAATTCACTTGCAGCAAAACGTGGAAATTCGCCGCAAATTAGTGTCTGGCGAATTTATTCACCCATCAGTAGTTGTAAGTGGGTTGTCTATAGTGATGGGCGAATTTATTCGCCAGGCGCGAATTCACGGCGAATTTGCACAATTCGCCACCAGCGAATAAATACGCGAAACGCCTGCGTTTGCGGCAAAAATTCGCTGGCGTCAAAAAAATTTTTTTCCGAAAAACAGGCGTCAGCGTCAAAAAAACGGGCGCCGGAGTCAAAAATGAGACGCTGGCGCTGTTTCGCAAATTCGCCCATCAATTTTTTTTTACAAATCCATTCTAGTTAGTTGGATGAGTCCGCCTTCCACTGGGTCAAATGTCTTTGGCTGATATCCTTGAGCCCTCCTATCATATAAGTAATATTATTTCTGTTAGTGGCCCTGTATTGAATTATAAATCTGTGTCAGTAAGTGGTACAGCTTCTATGGCCAGTTCCCCTAATTATAAGGGGAATCCAGTTTTGGAAAGTGTATAACTGTCCTTATTAGAAAATAGCTTTTATAAAAGTGCCGGTATCTCATTTAATGGGAACAAATCTAGTGTGGATTCCATCATAACCAGTTTTACATGAGCCAGATGTCCAGACAACTCATCAGCACAAGCCGCCATGCTTCCAGCTGTTTTTAATATAAAGCGGAGAAAAGACTTAGCACCATGAAGTCGCTGATAAGCTGTGATTAGCTAACACTCACAGTGGCAGAATGTTCTACAAAGTCCGATAGAAAAATGGAGCAATTCGTTTTCACATGATACATTTATTATTTTGATGTATTTATGTTCTTAAAGGGATCCTGTCATCAGAAAACATGTTTTTTTCAAAACACATCAGTTAATAGTGCTACTCCAGCAGAATTCTGCATTGAAATCCATTTCTCAAAAGAGCAAACAGATTTTTTTATATTAAATTTTGAAATCTGACATGGGGCTAGACATTTTGTCAATTTCCCAGCTGCCCCTGGTCATGTGACTTGTGCCTGCACTTTAGGAGAGAAATGCTTTCTGGCAGGCTGCTGTTTTTCCTTCTCAATGTAACTGAATGTGTCTCGGTGGGACATGGGTTTTTACTATTGAGTGTTGTTCTTAGATCTACCAGGCAGCTGTTATCTTGTGTTAGGGAGCTGCTATCTGGTTACCTTCCCATTGTTCTTTTGTTAGGCTGCTGGGGGGGGGAGGGAGGGAGTGATATTACTCCAACTTGCAGTACAGCAGTAAAGAGTGATTGAAATTTATCAGAGCACAAGTCACATGACTTGGGGCAGCTGGGAAATTGACAATATGTCTAGCCCCATGTCAGATTTCAAAATTGAATATAAGAAAAATCTTTTTGCTCTTTAGAGAAATGGATTTCAGTGCAGAATTCTGCTGGAGCAGCACTATTAACTGATTCATTTTGAATTTTTTTTTTCCCCATGACAGTATCCCTTTAAATAAACACTATACAGGTATGGGAGCTGTTATCCCTTATCTAGAATGCTTGGGGTATTCCAGATAAGGGGTCCTATCATAATTTGGATCTCCATATCTTGTGTGATAAAATTAAACATTAAATAAACCCAATAGGCTGGTTTTTCTTCCAATAAGGATTAATTATATCTTAGTTGGGATCAAGTTCAAGCTACTGTTTTATTATTACACAGAAAAAGGAAATCACTTTTAAATATTTGAATTATTTGCTTAAAATAGAGTCATGGGACATGGCATTCCCTTAATTCTGAGTTTTCTGGATAACAGGTTTCCAGACAACGGATCTCATACCTGTAGTACATTTGAGGCCTCATGTGGGTTCATTTAGTTAATGTTATTAAACCTGGGCATGGTGGTGACTGCCTGGTGGAATAAATTCTATATATAAAATATGGCACCCAGTCATGGCCCTTTTTACCACAATCACAGGCCTCCAAGCCAAAGTCACAGGGGTGAAGAGCCACAGTCACGGCCCTCCTCACCCCAGTTGCAAGCGCCTCCACCCACCCTTGCGTACCTTTTGCACCCCAGAGAAAGAAGCACTAGTGATGGGTGAATTTATTCGCCAGGCGCGAATTCGCTGCGAATTCGCGCGATTCACCGCCAGCGAATAAATTCACGAAAAGCCTGTGAAAATTTGCGGAAAAAATTCGCCAAAAACGGGCGCCGGCGTCAAAAACGGGGGCCGGCGTCGAAAAAACAGGCCCTGGCGTCAAAAACGAGACGCCAGCGCCGTTTTGCGAATTTTTTGCCGTTTCGTGAAATTTTCGGCGAAGCGAAACAACGCAAATTCGCCCATCACTAAGAAGCACCCACAGTTCTTATCAGGGATTGGACCTGAGTCGGTGGGGCCCATGAAGACCAGGGCTCACTGGATTTTTCCTGGTTTCCCACCAGTACGACCCTGTATCCAGCACAATATCAGCATCACTCCAATGAGACACGCACAAAGTGGGACATTCACTAAGATTCGTTATTGTGCCAGCGTCCACTTCGCCGCACTTCGCCAGGCATATTTTCGCCAACGATACACAAATTCACTAAAATCCGAAGTTGCACTCAGGGGAAGCGTAAGGTTGCGAAGTTGAGCTGGCATTAATTCGCCAAGCAAAGCGAAGTTACGCTAGCGATTCTTAATTTGCATACGGCGCCAAATTGAAGTTACAATTGTGGTATATGTAGCAGCACTACACAAGCCTGGGAAACCTTCAAAACAGCAAATAAAATGTTTATTTCGCCCTACACATGTGACCACTGTATAGTTAAGGTGCCATGAGTTAGGAAATGTAGGGAGGAAGGAGGGGAGCCCCAAAAATTTTTTCGATCTTTTTCAGCCTATCACCCATAAAAAATGAAAAAAAGCCAGCGTTTTTTGGGTCTTAGAAAAATTTTTAACTTTTTTTGAAGCAATCCCTATCTACTCTATTTCACTTCGTCTGGTCTGAGGTGGCGAAGGAAGTCTGGGGTAAAAGGTAGCGTTCAGAATTATTTGCGCGTTAGTGAATTTGTGTAGTTATGTCCGTTGTGCAAATTCGCCAGGTGTAAGGGTGCGAAGTAACACTAGCGAATTTACGCCAGCGTCCGTTAGTGAATCGGCGGATTAACGAAAATGCGCTACGCTGGCGAATTCACTTCGGCGTTTAGTGAATGTGCCCCAATAGCTCTGAGTTTACTTGTGCCTATACAATAAGTTACTGCCCGGTTGCAAACTTGCCCAGAGTTGAGAAATAACCCCAAAATGATACCTCCATGTTTTTCTTTTATTCTCCACCTAAACAATGAAAAGAATCATTAGCAGATCTTTAACCAAATTAAGAACAGTTCCTACATATTGTACATCATGTTGGGAAAGACAGCAGCAAGCATTATAATTAGCTAAGGGAAAAGAATCTCTAACTCTCAGTATTGCTAAGCACAGTGCCGAATGTGGAGACGAAAGAAACCCACTTAGAATGATACAAAATAACAGATCAATCATTTTAAGAGTAAAAAGTTTAATTAGGTGATTTTCAGCTTCACAGAATTCATGTTTTTACCCTTTTAAATAATGCAGCCCAAAGCTTGCAACTGTATTAATAATGAATGCTCTGCTTTGTGGCTTATTTATTTGCCTTCTCCGATGCACAGTGAGCAATACTCAGCCGAGGGATTGTGCCGAGTCGGCATATTTGCCAGTATTAATCATCATCACTTACATCTTACGGCATTAATCTTGGGCAAAGGGATACGGATAAAACAGTTTAGGACAGGAACTGCAGCATCAGTCACTTGTGATGATTTGGGGTTATTATGGGACTTCCAAAAGTGGAACAATAAGAATATAGTGAATCTGGCATTTGTTTGCACTTTGCACCCTGCCTTCTTGCCAAAAATCAGTAAATAAGTAAAATTGAAATTGTAAAATTAACGAGGGGCTATTCTAAGAACTTTTGCAATGGGCATTTATTATTTATTCTTTTTTCATTCCAAGATATTAATATAATAAATGTTAATATGAATGAGTTTTGTTACAACAGCGCCACCTGCTGGTCAGTTTCCCAACAGTCTGACCACCAAGTAGTCAAGGAAGTTGTCAGGAGAAAGAAAGAAGCTGCTCTGATGTTCTTCTTCTTAGAAAAAAATTTAGATAAAAAAATAAAACAAAGGTTTCTATTGTTTTCTATTTCCAACCCCCGCCCTGCACATACCTTCTTCTCTCTTAAGACGCAACCCAATCAGGGCCGGTAGGGGAGGTCAGGTATTGGTGCAGGGGTCTGGGCTGGTCTAGTCTGACCCTGAATGAAACAGATCCAGATCTGCAAGTTATTTACCATAGTTTTTTTAAAGCGTTTCTAATTTTTTGGCACCCAAGAATTTTATTAGCTTGAAAGGTAGGAACCAAATACTAGTGTTGAGCAAAACACATTGAAGTCAAAAGACATCAAATTTTTTTACGCACCACAATTTTTTTAGGCACAAATGTATTGAAGTCAATGGGTGTTCTTTTCTCATGGCGACTTTTTTGTCTAGGCAACAATTTTGTCGGATTTTTGCTGCAGTTTGCATAAAAATTTGCGAAGTACAGAATTTTACTGCAAATCCATGCCTGGCAAAAAAATGTGATCATCACTACCAAATACCCTAGACTGCGACATTTCCATGCAGCAATTATCTGAGACGTACTTGCTCACCCTCCAAAGTAACAGACTCCAAAACTACCTGAAATGTAAAACTCCCAAAATGGTTTGGTTGACAGGAGGGCTTACTGGCACGAGGGCCTGCTGGGAGTTTTCTTTAAAGGTGGGCCAGTTCAAAATTAGTAAATGTAGTTATGATGAGCAGTGCACGGCGTAACATACATACTGTAGGTAAATTCACTGTAGTTAATGTGGTTTGGAAGAACAACTGTCCATCAAATTCTGCATTTCACTGTATTTTCCACTGACCCCCATTTGTCAAAAAACACGTTTTTTCAGTAGTTCCATGTTGCCGGGAAACTGATTATACGCTAGTCATCAATGGGTCACTTGTGCTGAGTGCAAGCAGATTGTATTAACTAAAAAGCACAAAGTACTTAGCCTTAATTAGTAGAGCCGTACATGTGTTGTGTTCCAGATGAGATAGCTTGATGAGGGAAACAGCGTGAAATCATCTGAAAGTAGGAAAGCGCGGTTTCGCTGAAACGCAGCACAAATAGAAACAATTTAGGCAGGCATTAACATGAATACTTAAAAAACGGTAATTAAACATTTTGTGTTTTCTCCAGTATTTAACTATATCACTCTTCATTTATTGATGCCACTTCTGCTTAATAGTGTTTATCTGTCTCCCACATATGGTGAAGTGACATACGGGGGGGGGATACAAATGGTAGGTAACCGCCATTGCAGAGAGCAGTCGCCCGAAGGCTAGGGACAAACAAAGAGGACAACTGGGGTTCAGAACCTCGTTCACTTGAATGTTACTCTTCTATCTGTCAGAATACATATGTACTTAGAAAAATATCCAATTAGTAGTTGATGTATATGTTTCCCTTCCCCATTCCTGGTCAATTAAGTGTATTGATTTCCAAAAGGCAGAGAATGCTTAATGGATTTTTAGGTGGCCAAATTGGAAACGTAAACAGAGCTGTTTAAATTGCGAAGTCATGAGAAGCATTAGATCTGTTATCCAGAATGCTTGAGATCTGCTCGCCAGAGATTTAAACAGGTAAAGGACCTGTTATCCAGAATGTTCGGGACCTGTAAACATTAAATAGGCTGGTTTTGCCGCCAATAAGGATTAATTATATCTTAGTTGGGATCTAGTACATGTTACTGTTTTATTATTACACAGAAAAAATCTAATCTTAAAATTTGGATTCTTTGAATAAAAGGAAGTCTATGGGAGATGGCCTTTCCGTAATACAGAACTTTCTGGATAATGGGTTTACAATTAAAGGATCCTACACCTGTAGTACAAAAGGTTTCACACATTTGACATTTTCCTTATTTGTTCTAAAACTTTTTGGGTAAAATTAATGTTAGTCCTTAAGAAATATATTTATAAGTAGCGATGGGCAAATGTCTCCCATTTCGCTTCGCCGAAAATTATTGCAAATTTCCCGCCAAAATTCATGAAACGGCGAAAAATTTGTGAAATATCGTGAAATCGTAAAGTTCAGGAAAGAAATAGTGAAATTTGAATGTTGAATATCGTGAAATTCGAACATTTTCACTAAAAAATAGCGCAATTCGAACATTTTCACTATAAAATCGAGCAATTCGAAAGTTTTCACAATAAAATCGAGCAATTCGAAAGTTTCACTAAAATTGTGCAATTCGAACGTTTTCACAAAAAAAATTGAGCAATTCGAACATTTTCACTAAAAAATCGATTAAGTCGAATGTTCTCCCTAAAAATCAAGCTATTCGAATGATTTCACGGAAAAATCTAGCAATTCTAACGTTTTTGTGGAAAAATTGTGAATATTGGAAATTGGCGCCGGCGAATTTTTCCCGCTGAATTTTCGCAGGAGATTCGTCAATTTATTCGCGGGCGACTAAACGCCTAAATTCACCGCAAATTCGTGCCAGGCTTTTTAAAGAAAATACTTTGTGTGTGGTGCTGTCTAATTGTCGATTAGGCGAATTTATTCGCCCATCACTATTTACAAGTTCTTGTAGGCCATCAGTACATTGTTTTATATCTTTTAAGACTGATGCTGTCAATACATTGGAGAAATTCTGATGAAAAAAATACATTTAAAAAAAAAATATATATATATATATATATATATATATATATATCATTTTATCATGCATGGCTTGCACATAGTGATGGGCGTAATTCACGAAACGGGCAAAAAATTAGCAAAACACGAATTTTGACACTAGCACCAAAATTGACGCCGACGTTAATTCGCGAATGTATTCGCCGGCAGCGAAACACGTGAATTCGCGCCGGCGAATAAATTCACCCATCTACTTGCACATATCAGTGTGTGTATATTTTCAATTTAAGAATGCATAGGTGAAACTGTTTGGTATGGGACCTGTTATCCAGAATGCTTGGGACATGGAGATAAGGGATCTTTCTGTAATTTGGATCATGTAAATAATAAATAAACCGAATGGCTTTACTTCCAATAAGGATTTATTATATCTAAGTTGGGATCAAGTACAGGTTACTGTTTTATTATTACAGAGAAAAAGAAAATCATTTGCAAAAATTTGGATTATTTGGATAAAATGAACGGCTTTTCCATAATTCGGAGCTTTTTGGATAACAGTTTTCCGAATAGCAGATCCCATACCTGTACCTCTAATTGTATCCAGTAACCAAGCAACATGGCCATCAGTTAAGAGCACTTTCATGTTATTCAGAGGTGCAGTGATTATATAATTGTGTTGAGAAAAGTGTTCACGCAATTACCAATGAAACTAGCCATTGCGTGGATGCATGAGTGATTACAATTAAACCCTATTGCTATTAAACCAGAACTGACTGTATTAACTGGAGGTCAGGTCAAGTTGTGGAGGAACTAGTGGCTTGTGTTTTGGCTAAGGATTTGTTGGACTTGTTTTTGCCATCCCAGGTACACAACTTTCTCCAAAGCCCTTACTTCCTGGTCATGAAGAGCTTGAAGCCCAGGCCTATACTGGCTCAACTGGTTGATTCACAGCTTCAGCCAATAAGATCAGTTCAATCTGAATGACAGTTTGAGCTTTGCCACTGGTGTCTTTTTGTAGGTTTATGTTATGTGAGTTGAGTGTATTTTATCTTGACTGGCTGCTTTATTGACTCATGGCCTGTTCTTAACTACTGCTAAGCCCTGATCTGTTCTTGGCTTTTGGATATTGATTTGATGGACTTATTTTTGCCTTCTCAAGTGCACATCTTCCTCCTAAGCCTTTACTTCTTGCTCATAAAGAACTTGAAGCCCAGGCCTGTACTGGTTGAACTGATTGATTCACAGCTTCAGCCAATCAGATCAGTTCAATTTGAATGACAGTTTGAGACTTGCCACTGCGTCATCAGGACTTGCCTATTTTTGAACCCTGGTCTTCTTGATGAACTTTGTTTGCATTAACCTTCTCAGCCACTGGGGGTTTTCAGAATGGACACAAGTCAACTGTCCTGATGGTCATGTGTCGCTCTCTTCCTGCTGGTCTCTACCTCCAACCAACTCATTCACATCAGGTGTTTCCAATTATTCAATTCAGGGCCTTTATAAGCCCATAACATGCAAATCCTGGTTGCTCGATTATTAAGACCCTCAGTTTGTGATTCTGTTTGTTTTATTATTACTGCAAAGCCCTGATCTGTGCTTGACTTTTGGATATTGGTTTGTTGGACTTGTTTTAGCCATCTCAAGTACACATCTTACTCCTAAGCCCTAGAGCTCCCCATAGACACAACGATTCTTCTTGCCGAACGACCGATTTTAGGGAAGTCCGACCAATCCTTCAAAATTATCGTGCGGTTAGTGGGATTCGAACGATCGTACATCTTACGATTTTTTGGCCGACATCTGTCAGGAAATTGATCGGCCAGGTCAAAAAATCTTTGTCGGTCCCAGTGCAATCTCTCTATATTTGCAGGGCCAAGCAGGCAGCTCCCCTTTGTTTTCCTGGCAAATTGGTTTTTAGTGCGATCGTTCCAAGAAAATTGTGGTCTCACGATAAGGATCGGATCTTTTAAAAATCTCAACATCTATGGCCAGCTTTACTTCCTGCTCATGAGGCCCAGGCCTATACTGGTTCAACTGACTGATTCACAGCTTCAGCCAATCAGATCAGCCCAATCTGGACATCTTTTTGAGCCAACAGAATAATATCACGCCGTCATTTCCCTATAACACTTGAGAATTTAGGTTTCAATAACAATATAGTCAATGGCCTGTCTACCAATTAATCACTATTGCTTCAACAAAGGTCATTTACTACTACAGATGGATCTGCCACTTTTTAAGGATAAAGTGAATATGATTTCAAATTTTAATGGGAAAGGGTTTTGCAGGTGCGTTGGAAGCAATACTATTCCATATGTATGTATTTATCATATAATTAATAGATACTGCATACCCAATACATATGTATCTGGAATTCCGGGGAAATTATTCTTGACTAGTATAAATGTGTGGTGCCCTTGTTTATAAATTCAAGCATGTTCATTAAAGGCCAGGCTTCATTATATATAATATGCTTTATGATTTTCATGCTACTTATAGCACTGCGCATGGGAGGGTGATCTTTTAAATCACATTAGACTAATGTTCCTGAAATTCAGGATAATGTAAGTTTTATTGAATCAGTGTAACTTAAAAGGTCAAGCGCTGATTTGTTCTCCTAATGGATATACGGAAAGAAAAACATAATCAACACTTTACTATGGTGCTTTTGACCTTGAGGCACGCTTAGATATTCCCTAGGATTTATGAATCTTACCACAAATTAGAAAATTATACACTTTGCTGGTAGGGTCATTGCTTATTTTTAATGCATATATTTTGAGCGAACGCATTAACGTGCCTACTTCATCACCCTCGACAAATAAAGATGTTTAATGATCTTCAGGAAAGCCCTGTAACCACTTATAGCAAACTATGAGGTTAAACTCCATAGCACTCATGAACCATTGCTAGACTTCTGAAGCCTATATACACTATACAAGAGGGTTACTAAATATGTCCATATGTCTTGTATAGATACACTAGGTCATACTGTCTCATAGATAAGGTGTCCTATTGGCCATAGGTAAGTCATACAACGTATCACTAGGTAACCTTGTGTCTTTGCATGCAAAGATGTTTGCCTACAAGATCCCCCATTGATTCAGATATTTAATACTGATTTCCAGGTTGACCTTCTATAAGTTTAACCAGCTGAGGCAGAGTTTGGTTGTGAATTAGGTTATTGTGATCGTAATGTCAGGGTCGAGGCTCTTGTAAGGTTGGAGTTGGAACCAAGGAGAAAGCTGTACAGAGAAAGACCAATTTACAGTATCCGAAGGGTCGTAGTCATATCCAGGCAAAAGATCAGGGCAGGCAGTAAAGTAAAGCCAGGAGACAAACGCAAAAAGGTCAGGATTCAGGAATCAGTCAATAACAAATTGTAGCACACCCAGGAATAGAACCTATATTCCGGCATTGAACCCAGGTCCTTGGCATTCCTTTTATTTAAAATTTGGTGCAATGACATCATGCAATGCACATTCTTGATTTCTCTTGAAAAAAGGCGCTTGCAAAGGGGACATGATTACACTTTACAAGTACATTAAAGGACATTATAGACAAATAGCAGGGGACCTTTTTACCCATAAAGTGGATCACCGTACCAGAGGCCTCCCCTTCAGACTAGAAGAAAAGAACTTTCATTTGAAGCAACGTAGGGGGTTCTTCACAGTCAGGACAGTGAGGTTGGGGAATGCACTGCCGGGTGATGTTGTGATGCTGATTCAGTTAATGACTATAAGAGGGACTTGGATGATTTCTTGGACAGACATAATATCAAAGGCTATTGTGATACTAAACTCTATAGTTAGTATAGATATGGTTATATAGAATTTATGTGACAGTAGGGAGGGGTGTGTGTATGGATGCTGGGTTTTCATTTGGAGGGGTTGAACTTGATGGACTTGGCATTCCTTTTATTTAAAATTTGATGCAATAACATCATGCAATGCACATTCTTGATACCAACCCACGGTGCCATGGTGTCAGGGGGCCTAGCGGCTCCCAAAGGGGGTGGTCCAGACCAAGGAGGAAGCCAGGAACAAGAGTCCAATATCGTGTGGTATCCGATGGGTTAAACAAGAGAATAATCAAAGTCCAGGCAAAGTTTCAGGAGGCAGGCAGATCAGGCTCAAAATTGAGTTTCAGGCAGGAATCAGGATCAGGATAGCAAATATATATATATTTGCGTTGGGTTTCATTTGGAGGGGTTCAACTTGATGGACTTTGGTCTTTTTTTAACCCAACTTAAATCATTCCAGCATCAGGCTGAACCGGTACGAAAACCATGAAAATAGGACATTAGGCTTTATACTGTTGACATTTGCTTTATAAACTTTATTGACTAGTCTTGTGTGTTATATTTTTCTTATGCTATTAATATGGGCAACACGGTGGCTAGAAGTTCTGCCTTACAGTACTGGGGTCCTGAGTTCAGCCCCGGGCACTATCTCCAAGGGATTTGTATGTCCACCCCCCGTCTGCAAACAGGCAGGTGATTGGCTCCAGAGAAGACTGACCATAATGAATGAACTTTAAAGCTCACCATAGACTTTTTGGTTTTTCTCTCCTTATCAGTCAAATTATCGTGAGGTAAGTGGACACCGAACAACCGTGCATCTAATGATTTTTCGTCCGACATTGCTCAGAAAATTGATCGGGCAAGTTAAAAGATTTTCATCATTCACAGTGAAATGTATCCATTATCCAATTGTTTGCAGGGCCAAGCAGGCAGCTAGCCATAGTTCTCCTAGTTTCAACTAGCCAATATCGCTTTAAATGGTTTTTTTAATTAAAGTCATACATTTAAACAATCATTTCAAGATAGGTCTTTCTATTTGGGGGTGCCAAAAGTGATTACATTTACTCACCTGGCACCCTGGGCCGGTGTAGTTGTCTCTTTATAGGAGCATCAGCCCTGGATTTCGGGTAAATAAATGTGATCACTTTTTGCACCCCTAAGTAAAAAGACTTTTCCTTCTCCTTTAAAGGGCACCAATCATAACCAAAATCATTTCCTAAGTAAATACACTATGTGTAAGTTCAAGAAATCCGATTTTTAAAACAGTTAGAATTGTTTGTATAATGTAAATGATCAGCTATTCCTTCTGCAAGATCTCCCCTATCTCCCCTGCAGTTCTAGCTGAGGCAGCCATCTTGGATTTCACTGGCTCCTCCTACCTATATCTTCCCAGCCAACTGTAGCTCTGAAATCTCGCACATGCTCAGTTGAAATTCCTTGTTGCTTATCAACCCTTCTAAGCTATTTTCAAATCAGCCAAACCTGTGTGTTAGCTGCTGTTCAGTAGTGCTGCCACCTGCTGGAAGTTACTGTGTGTCCTTCATTTGCATAATGACTTTACCAGCAGGGGACAAGATAGGGAAATCTCCTGATACTTCTAGTGGAGGAGTTTACTAAAACAAGACATTCTGGGTAGAATACTCAAAGCAGTGTTACAACCTGAGCATGCTCCTGAAATTTGCATATTAGAGTCTCTGTTATAGTCACAGTATGGCCTCCCTCAGTGAAAGAACTCATTTGACAAAGTAAGGGATTTTTTTAAAACCTGCAGTTTTTCCTAAAAACTATATATGTAGTTTGATTAAACGTGTTTAACTTGTGCTGGTCAGATTGTTAAAATGTGTTTGATTTTGGCTGCGATAGGTGCCCTTTTAAGGTATTAAGATCCAAATTACAAAGATACATTATCAGGGAAACCCCAGGTCCAAAGTATTCTGCATAACAGGTCCCATACCTGTACACCATTTTTAATTCTATTATAGAAGAACCGGTACTACAAACTTCAGCCATATTTTTTAGCCCCATTTAACCAAACATTCTTCTTTCTGTCTAATAGGAAAGAGCAGCTCAATCAAGTGTCTCCTGACCTGCAGAGGCAACAGTTTAGCATTATTTTTGGAAGCAGAGAACGATTAAAGGAGAGGGAGTGACAGTGAAATTCAATTTCTTGCAAAGGTTGATTAAATCTGAGTCCCACTCAGGCCCGGATTTGCGGCAAGGCCGCATAGGCCCGGGCCTAGGGCGGCAAAAAATAGGGGCGGCATGCCGCCCAGCCGCATTATGGGGACGTTCGCGTCCCCATTCAACGACACCAGCTGCGCCGGCGTTTTTTCGCCGGCGCGCTGGGGAGGCGGGCGCTAGGACCGCGCGGCCGCCTGGTCAGACCGCGCGGCCTAGGGGCGGGCAGGGAAGAAATCCGGCCCTGGTCCCACTGTCAGGGAGTTTCATTGGTAGCAGTTACCCAGCATATACCCACAGTTACAGTTAGTTACCTGCTGTAGAATTGTATGTGTTGTCTGTAAACCTCCGAGTGGACTTGACGCCCCAGTTGAAGGAGGTAAGGAGAGGCTAAAACTTCAACAATCATTGAAAGGGCACCAATTGGACATTAATGTAACATTCGTACCCCCAGGTGGGAGCCAAGTCCATCTGCATTAGAATTGTTCCCCAACTTCTATTTCTCTGTCCTAACAGCAAATATCAATTCAGTACACGTATGAGACCTGTTATCCAGAATGCTTGGGACCTGGGGTATTCCGGATAAGGGATCCAAATTTCCATCTTGGGCACCTCTAGACTGCACGGTCCTGCACCCGACCACCCCAAACCCTCCCCCACTCATTCAAGCGCATGCGCCGGAGCACTGGGGATAACGCCTCACCACAAATCCGGGCCCGATCTTTTACACAATTTCATATTCTTCATACTTTATGTCTGCTAAAAAATTATTTTAACATTAAATAAACCCAATCGGCTGGTTTGGTCTCCAATAAGAATTAATTATATCTTAGTTTGGATCAAATATTGTATTACTACAGAGAAAAAAGAAATAATTTTTAAAAATTTAAATTTTTTTGCACAATATGGAGTTTGTGGGAGATGGTCTTCCCGTAATTTGGATCTTTCTGGGTAACAGGTTTCCAGATAATTGAGCCAATACCTGTATCAACAATGGGCCAAAATCTGTCACTGAGATTGCAGCTCCCTATAGGCAAATGGGAATATTGTTCTACCCAGTGTATAATCTGTATAAAAGGAATAAATCATTTTATCCTTTGGTCTATATTATCATCATTGATTTTTTCTATTGCCATTAATTTCACTGGAATATCCATGGAAATTGTTGGAGCAAAAGATCTCTCAGACCCATCAGTTATGGGAACAAACATGTAAATTTTGACGGCGGCGTTAAAATCAATGGGCGTCCGAATAATGTTGTCGCGCAATGGTTTTGATGCAAGCGACTTATCCAAAATTTCTTGACCCCACGAATTTATTCCCTTGTGGCGAAACACAGAAAATCCCCGCAAATTTGCGCCTGGCAAATTTATTCGCCAATCACTATTGGTAGCCTAAGACCATTGGTAGGACTGGACCAGATCTGCTCCAGCGTGGCTTGCAGAGCCACTTACCTCCTGGCCAGGTACCACAGTTATTAAATTATTAAAATGATTTAATTAAAATGGAGCCTATGGGGCTTGCCGTAATTCAGAGCTTTCTGGATAACGTGTTTCTTGATAATTTAACCCATACCTGCATTTCAAAATATCTTATGATGTCATAAATTGGAGGACAATTTCATGGGGGAGAATAGAAAGGACATTATAAGTATTTTCTGCCAATTTTTTTAACATATCTCTCAATAATACTGCAAGTTGATTACAAATGGACTCATTTGCTGTAAGTCAGTGTTCCATTCCAGCTGCTGTGGATTCTAGGGGCAAGGTATTTATTCCCTTATTGTAAAAACCCTCATGAGTCCACATGCCAGAGCCAACTCCCAACGTCCCCCCAAAAACTGGACACTTTGAAAAATGAAAACCGTCACAATTTGGAGCACATTCCTGCGATTTGCAATGAAGGCGACAGAACAAGTAAATGGGCTGTGATTTAGAGCTTTATATCCAGGCACTGTCCACTGCTCTCGTGACAGGGGAAATTTATGAGTCCGGGGAAAGAAAAGAGAAGGCAGGGTGGTAGAAGGCTGGGAGATAGAGAATGCTGATAAGAAGAAGTGCACACGGGGAGAACATCTAGGATTAAGTAATATGTACTGTCTATGGGAAGTAATACCGTTTCATTTAATTGACAGTAAGGTTATTTCTAATGTTGGTTAAAGGGATACTGTCATGGAAAAACATGTTCTTTTCAAAACACATCAGTTAATAGTGCTGCTCCAGCAGAATTCTGCACTGAAATCCATTTCTCAAAAGAGCAAACTTATATTAGGTTTTGAAATCTGACATGGGGCTAGACATATTGTCAGTTTCCCAGGTGCCGGAACTAGGGGTAGGCAGAAGAGGCAGCTGCCTAGAGTGAAATGTATGGGGAGCACAGAGAGACTACCTCTTCTGCCTACAGGCCCGGATCTCTTTCTTCAGCACCCCGAGGCTGCTTTGCGCCATAGGGTCCTAGAGCCCACCAATTATAGTGTGCAGTCCCCATGCACCCCGCAGGAGCACCTTCATATGTACCGGAATGCAGGCGATTAGCGCTTTTGAGAAAGCGGCTGGGTGGCATACCGCCCCTATAACCTTGCCACAAATCCGGGCCTGTCTGCCTACCCCTAGACCTGACTAACCTGGAACTCAGCTTGCACGATGTGCGCAACACGGATGGCATTAAAGCGCATGCACACGCGGCTGGGGAAGGGAGGGAGGGCGAGCTGATCGGCTGGGCTGCCTAGGGCGGCCGGCTCACCTGGTCTGCCTCTGGCCCCAGTCATATGACTTGTGCACTGATAAACTTCAGTCACTCTTTACTGCTGTACTGCAAGTTGTAGTGATATCAACCCCCTCCCTTCCCCCCCAACAGCCTAACAACAGAACAATGGGAAGGTAACCAGATAGCAGCTCCCTAACACAAGATAACAGCTGCCTGGTAGATCTAAGAACAGCACTCAGTAGTAAAATCCAGGTCCCACTGAGACACATTCAGTTACATTGAGTAGGAGAAACAACAGCCTGCCAGAAGGCAGTTCCATCCTAAAGTGCTGGCTCTTTCTGAAATCACATGACCAGGCAAAATAACCTGAGATGCACCTACACACCAATATTACAATTAAAAAATACACTTGTTGGGTTAGGAATTGAATTTAATATAGTAAGAATGAAGTATTTGCAGTGTAAACAGTGTAATTTAGAAATAAAAACGACACTATAAAAATCATGACAGAATCCCTTTGATTTGGAGTAGTGATGGGCGAATCTGTCGCGTTTCGCTTCGCCGAATAATTCGCGAATTTCCAGCGAAATTCGCGAAACGGCGAAAAATTCGCGAAACGAGTCGCGCGGCCCGATTTTGTCGCGCGTCAAAATATTTTGTCGCGGACGCCAGTAAGTGTTTTAACGCGCGACGTTATTTTTGACGCGCAGTGCAATTTGATGAAGCCCATCTTCTATGGGTGTTTTGTTTGTATAACCTTTTTTCATCTTTGGGCCTACAAATAAAAATTTTCCCCTTAGTTTCAAGCTTTGTAGTCTGTGATGATAAATGCTTTGTGTCTGAATGTGCTGAATTGGATTGGACTCCATGGGAAGACCAATACACATGCGTGTACACATGCCCTGCATTGTTAGAGGACTCCTATCTTGAAAAAATGGCTCCCATTTTGCAAGTTTCTTAAACTTTTAACGTTTGTGGATTTTTTCACATTACCTCTGGTCAACTGGTAATGGTATCTACTACTACTCTATATCTCCGTTTAACCAAAAAGTACCATCTGTACTTCATATATCTAATAGTAGATTACTAACACAAGTACAACTAATAAATCTGAACAGATAGTATCTGGATGCTTTGTATCTCAGATAAAAATGAATAAACCATATGTTGCAAAGCAAGGCATGTGGGTCAGGTGCCCTAGGCGGATGGCGGCCAGCAGGTTGCGACCGTTGTCGCAAACAATATTACCTGCTTGGAGCTGGCGGGGAGTGAACCACCGCTGCACCTGAGTCTGGAAGGCAGCCATGAGCTCAGGTGCAGTATGACTCCTCTCGCCCAGGGAGAGGAGTTGCAGCACAGCCTGACATCGCCTGTGCTGCACTGAAGCGTAGCTGCGGGGACGCTTCAGGGGTGGCTCATCCATAGTGGAGGAGGAGGAGGAGGAAGTGGACATGTGGGGTTTGCCCTGTACCCCACGGGGAGGCACCTGTAGCCTGAGGGGAGCGCCCCGGCTTGCACCCTCCCCAGCACTCATGAGGGTGACCCAGTGCGCAGTGTAGGTTATGTACCTCCCCTGCCCATGCCTGCTGGTCCACGTGTCAGTGGTGCAGTGCACCCTGCCGCCAACAGCATGATCCAGCGACAGGGACACATTCTCAACCACATGCTGGTGGATGGCAGGGACGGCCTTCCTGGCAAAATAATGGCGGCTGGGGATCCGCCAGTTAGGGGCAGCGCAAGCCATCAGCTGTCGGAAGGGGGCTGCTTCGACTAGCTGATAGGGCAGCAGCTGCACTGCCAGAAGCTTTGCCAGGCAGCCATTAAGCCTCTGCACTTGGGGGTGGCTGGGGGAGAGAGGCGTCTTGCGGCTGAGGAACTGGGGGAGGGAAACCTGGCGGGACAGGGGCCGCATTGAGGAGGAGGAGGCTGCAGAAGAGGCTGAGCTACACAGTGGCTGCCTCCGACTGTGAGCCCCAGAATCCTCTTCACTTGCTGCAGGGTCTGGGGAGCTAGCACCTCTTCCCTGAGGAATGGGAGGAGGTGGACAGGAAGCACCACTGCCACCCGGTGCCCTGCCACTTTGGTGCTGCTCCCACGTCATCCTGTGATGACGTTTCATATGGGAACTTAAAGCTGATGTTCCCATATGTGACCCTGCCTGCCCCCTTCGAACCTTCTGTCGGCAGAGCTGGCACACTGCTACTGCCTGGTCCTCTGCCTGGCACGTAAAAAAAGCCCACACTGCTGAAGTGCGGGCCACTGCCTTGCCTGCTGTGGAGGGTTGAGGATGGTCCCCACCCGTACGCACATAGGCTTTGGACCTAGGCGCAGTGCTCTCCTGTTGCCTGCCCCCCCTAGCAGTGGTCGGTGGAGCCGGCTCTTCATCCTCATCAACAACAAACAATTCCCCCCCTGAACTGCTGCTGTTATCCTCTGGAGCCGGCTCCCAGGGTCTGTCCCTGTCATCGTCCTCCCCCAGACCAGACCCTGCCTCATACATGGCATCAATACCCACATCCAGCATGCTGGTGTCTGACCCCACACCAGCAACTTGCTGCCCTGCCATAAGGGGACCCTGCCCAATATCCCCTACTGATGTGGGCTGTGACATGACCACCTCCTCCTCTTCATCAGACATGAATGCCCCCCCCATTCCTGCCTGATCATCAAAAAGATCCAGGGTGTCTGGGCCCAAGTCCACCTCAGGATCAAATAAGAGGGATGGGGTGTCATCCCACACTGAGCTAGCAGGTGATGCCACCTCCTGCCGCTCACTGGTGCCCGCTGCAGATGAGGTAGCCTGGGTCAGCCAGTCTACCACTGCCTCTGCCTGCTGCGAGCGTATGGGTCGCGAAGCAGTGGCAAAAAAATCGGGCACAGTCCTACGTGGACCAGTTGCCCCGCTGCTGCGACCCACAGCCACCTGCTGCTGTGGCATTTGCTGCTGCTGCTGCTGTTGTTGCGGCTGCTGCTGCTGTTGTGGGCTGGGCATGGCACATGGGCTGGGCTGTTGTGGGGTTGGATGCCCACGGCCAGCACCACGGCCTCTTCCTCAGCCACCCCTCCCTAACCCACCCTTCTTCCCACCACCACCACCACCACCCATCCCCCCTCTCCCACGGCCCGTCATATTGGGCAACTAAACTTAAAAAAAAAAAATATATATAAGGGGGGGTTTGGATATTTCGGGGAAGGAAAGGAGAAAAAAATAAAACCCTCAACTAAATCCCCTCAGCAGAAGTGTGCACCCACAAGGAGTACACACACCAGCACAGACAAAGACAAAGACAGTTAGCCCTAAAAAGGGCTATTGGGTGGTGAGCAGGCAAGCAGAAGAGGGAAAACAGTAAACTGAAATCCACAACCTCCACTTGCACTGACTCAGAAAAAAAAAAGCTCTCTACACAAACTCCACTAGCTAAATCACACACAAATCTCTCACTATCCTGCTCTCTCTACCTCTACCAGAAACGCCACGAGTAATGGCCGCCTCTGCAGCTCCTTATATAGCCAGTGGGATGGCTCAGGGATGGCTCAAATCTTATTGGCTGCTGTGGGTGATGTTTAGTTTGTCGCGCGTCTTTTTGTTTTGACGCGCATTAGCGGCGTCGCGGCTCGTCGCGCAACGAAAATTTCGACGCGCGGCGAAACGAGTCGCGAGGCGAATTTTTGCCGCAATTTCGCGAAAAATTCGCCCTTGGCGAAACGCAGAAATTCGCCGCGAATTTAACCATGGCGAATTTATTCGCCCATCCCTAATTTGGAGCAGTAACAGAAGTATGGAGTAATTTCGCTACTGACCCACATTTTACCAATAGTCTAACCTCATAAAGTCGATAATTCCTATAGATTGCAGGGAATTAGTAGACAATAGCATCAAATCCGGGCCCCACTATAACATACTGTTGTTAAGTCAGAAGGGATCACTAGAAGACATGAATCACCTCTAAAATTGAGGCTGACATTATAAAGTGAAATGGGAGCAGTAACAGAAGCCATGGCCATGCCCTCAAAACAAATTCATATACAACTGCTCAGCATTTTCCAAGCAGCAATATATCAGAAGTTTTTGAACTGCTAATGCCACGAAGTTGAAACCTTAGCTCCACCTGCTGTTCATTTCAGCTGACTGAGAAAAGGAAATTCTCTGTTTTAATTGGACCTGATATCTTATCTACTGCAAAAGTCCAAGTGTGGTGGCACACGCTGCTATTTGGGGAGATTAGTGGCCCAGCGACAAATCTCCTCTTCTTCGTGCAACTAATCTCCCCAAAATGCCTTCCCACGGCTACAATGTGAATCTCGGGCAGGATGGCACTCGGATCGCTTCAGCTTTCCGAAGTCGCCCGAAGTTTCCTCGTTTGTCCTCGAGACTAACGGGACTCCTTCCAGTGCAACAAAGTTCTGGTGACACAGGTATCGAATCTATAGAAATTATATTAACATTAAATAAAACCAAAAGGCAGGTTTTTGCCTCCAATAAGGATTAATTATATCTTAGTTGGGATCAAGTACAAGTTACTGTTGTATTATTACACAGAAATAATCATAAAAAAAACCAGAAAATAATCATAATAAAAAAATATAAAATAATTTTTTCGTCTTTGGAAAAAAATTTTTTCGTCTTTTTCGTCTTCAGAGCTTTCTGGAAAATGGGTTTCCAGATAACAGATCCCATACTTGTAAACATATACTACTGGGTCAAGTGTCTGTTATATAAACCATTAATTAAAATCTGGGAATCTTCTAGATCATGTTTCACAGTCCTGTATGAAATGAGGGGAACAAAAACAATCACCAGGGTTTATTGACAACAGCAGTTGCATCAAAATTGACTCAACTTGTTCAAGAACAGGTATCGGACCTGTTATTCAGAATAACTGGGGTTTTCTGTAATTTGGATCTTCCTACAATAAACCTACTAGAAAATCATGTAAACTTTGAGGGCCTGTAACATCCACCATCTGCCAGCGCCTAAACGCTGGCGCGCATCAACTTAGGCGCCGGCGCATAAACGCCGGCGTGCGTCAATTTAGGCGCTGGCGTTAAAACGCTGGCGCACGGACGCTCCCGCCAAAACACTTAGGTGTAATGACTTCATAATGGTGCGTCTATTTTCCTATTGGCTGTTGATGTGCCTGTCCTTCCTCAACCTGCTCCTGATTGGTTCCTGCTCCCTTAAATACCTTCCTCTTCCTCCTCTCATTGCCCAAGCTGGCTTCAGTTTCTACTGTTCTGCTAAAGCCCTGGTTGTCTGTGTTCCTGTTTGACCCTCTACCTGTTTTCCTGGACCTTCGAACCTTTTGTTGCCTGAAACCGACCTCTGCCTGAAACTTGACTACGCTTTTGTTTGATCCTTTGGTACCTTGCTTCTCTGACTTCTGGAACTGACTTTGCCTGAACTTGACTACCTTCTTGCCTGATCCCTTGTACTACACTTTGGTAACATGCTTGGCTCCTTTGCTGTCTCCGCCGCAGAAAGCCCGGGCCCCAAAAGGGCGTCGGTGAAGACCGGAGCCGTAGAGGAGATCCCATTGCCACCAGTCCTCCGTGGACCAGCCATCTTCCTACGGGATCCTAGGTAACAGAACGTTACAGGGCCTTATTTATCGAAGTCCAAATTTATCTGAATTTTTTATTAAAAAAAGTCCAACCAAACTAGAATCCACGGTTGGACCTTATTTATTATTTAAAAGATAACTATTTAATTGGATTGGGGACAAACACGGAAAATCGAGCAAAAATCCGAATCGTATGATTTTTTCTGTGGTTTTTCCCAAATTGCTTGATTTTTTCAGATTTTTGCCCGAAAAGTCAGAAATTTTCATGCTGATTCCAGTGCGGACCACCAAAAATTCCAAATAGGATAGGAACCTCTCCCATTGACTTATATAGAACCTTGGTAGGTCTGAGATGCCGGATTTTCAGATTCAAGTTTTTTTGCCACAAAAAATTCCGATTTTATAGTTATTGATGAGTGAATGTCTCCAGTTTTGCCACAAATCTGTGAATTTCCCACAAAATTTGCGAAACGGGGAAAAATTTGCAAAACTTGAAAATTGATGGCTGGATCAATTTTGACGCCAGCATTAAAGTCAATGGGCGTCCGAATAGGGTTGATGTGCGATGGTTTTGACACAAGCAACTTTTTCATGCGGAAAAAGTATACCGAAAAATTATGTAGAATTTCGCCACAAATTCTCGCCTGGCGAATTATTTGCACATCACTATTTATAGTAAAAACTAAAATTTTTCATATTTTTTGCATTTCGACCCCTAAATAAACCCAATAGGTTGGTTTCGCTTCCAGATAGAATTAATTATATTTTAGTTGGGATTAAGTACAAGCTACTGTTTTATTATTACAGAGAAATTATTTTTAATAATTTGAATTATATGGATAAAATGCAGTCCATTGGAGATGGCGTTTCCATTTGTGGATAACGAATACCATATCTGTTTATAGTTCCATGCCATTTTGATAGTCTTAGTTATTGGATGGGAGACTTGACTGTACAATTTTAGTGAAAAAAATTAGACTAAAAGTCAATTCTGAACCCCTATTTTTTTCTGATGGCCAGTGCTCTTCCCTCTAGGCCATTTAACTGAAATGATGCATTATTTTGGATTCTGTTTCTTCTGAGATACTTTTTAGACTGTTAACCAATCTAAAGGAGCGTCCAGCCAGTAGATGTCAGCAGACAGCAGGGAATGAAACCCAACCTGAAATCCTCGGAGACAAATTCAATTTTAAAATATAAACCTCACCTTATATGGAATCCAAATCATGTTTTATTAATTCTGTTTCACACAATGTATATCAAATAGATATTAAATATGTAATGCAGGAGAAACATAGTAAGTATGAGATGAAGTCGTGTTGGTTTATCTCATGTATGAATATCTATAATGGCTGTGATATAAGTACAGTAAATTTGCTATTTATTGCTCTTGTACAGTTTCTCTCTGGGCTATGTGTAAAGTAAGGTGACTCTGAGATTACCAATGAAGCTGAGCAAATCTGTACAGGGAAGAATGGGACTTGCACTTTTTTTATTCATAAGAAACTCAAAGTTTTCATGTATGTCTTACATATTATCATTATTATCCTCTATTTATATAGTGTTGACATATACACAGTCTAAAGTCACAACTCACATACATTAAGGTCAGGTTTATCAGGGGCCAATTCAGTTGCCTTTATGCCCTTGGGGTGTGGGTGGAACTTGGAGGAACCCAGAGGAACCCACTCATACATGGGGAGAACATTCAAACTCCTTCCATATAGTGTCATGGCTGGTAGTTCTTGGACCAAATTGCAGCAATAGTGGTTATTTTATTTATAGCCATTTCATATTGGGTTGGTCTGACCTAGGCCAAACCATGACATGTTCCTGCTATACCTCCAAAGGGGTTGGCGTTTGAGGGAATGGAAGTGAAGGAACTCAATTAGGTGACATCTCCCAGGCTATAGCCAATGAAAAGGTGGATTGCACACATTCCTTTGGCCTAAGAACTCATAGAAACCAATCAGATGTTTACTTTGACAGAGGCAACCAATCATGCTACCTGGTTGGTATGAGATTAGCAGACATAGCAGCATTACCCATAAACTATCCCTAGCATGAACGTTATTGCCTGTGCTGCAGTTGTTCTAGTAAGCAGCCCGGGCCGTGTACTGAATTAATCCGGCAACCTGTGAGATGAGTCTTTCAGCAGGTAGAGGATAAAAGAACTTAGAATTAGAATGAATCTCATTAGATAATGATGGAAAATCAGTATTTGATAAAATAATTGCAGCTAGGCATGACTTTAATCATCTCATCAGTTCTCTAAAATGTGTCAATTCCACAACCAAGTAAAGCACTAGTGTTCTTGCAAGCAGCAGTTTGGGTTTGCTTGTTATCATGTAACGTGAGCTTAAGGAGGGATAGAAAACTTTCATTTGTGTTGCCGTGCAATATAGAATGTATTTTAGACTATTAACCACAAGTTGAAGTTAACTCATCAACCACATTTTCACAACAGCCTTAGGATGTAGGAGGCAGCTGGAAAGTGAAGCTTGGATATAGCTGAAATGGCTCCAATTAGCTGTTATCCTAATTTTCCAGTGGGCCCTGTACATTCCAGTTTGACCCTGTTTGTGACCCTCTCTAATAGATGGCCCTTCAGGGTGGTGTTTGGAGGAAAGGATGGTGTTTGTTACCTACAAATGAAATGCTGTGATGAAAGAAATAAGGGTGCCCACGGTTCTTAACTATGAAATAAATGTTTATTTCACATTATTGAGGTAGTCAATGATTTATCCACATGAGATGGTTAGAGAATGTAATGCCATTCAGATAATATGCAGACATGGAGGCATGGCTATCATTGAATAGACTGGACTTGGAAAAGTTTAAGGTACCAGCAGAGAAATCTCTGCTAGTTGTCCATTTCCATTCTGTTGAAAAACTCTCAGGGATTAAAACGAGCCGGTGTACTTTTCCAGATATTACCTGTGGGGGCTAACTCCAGTCTATGAACCTTGTTGGAGCCAAGTGCTGCACTTTTTAAGCTGTCCTGTCTATCTTCCACCTCTATAATGTTCTATGACAGGAGCATCTCAGTCATTAATCAGTGACAGTAACATCTAATTCCTCATTCACTGGTTATCTGCTCCCCAGGTTCACTTAGGAACTTGTTCCCTTCAACATGCAGAGTACAAAAAGAAAGATCCATGTGCTTTATCCGTATATTAACTATGGACTACGACTTCTATCAGCATAAATGCTATCCACATTATTATATTTATTTCTCATGTAAATTAATTTCTTAATTCAATTTCTCTGAAATACAAGTAATCCCTTGCTTGCTCATGTACCCCTGTCTGCCTTCCGCAGCCTGAGATCCATCTTCCTTATCTGGAAGTCAGCTCTACCTGTTGCTGACTTCATAATGAAATCCTGTTATTTTATTCACGCATGTCATAGGAAAGACTGATGCATATAAACCAGGTCCATTAGAAGAACTAGCAGGATCCCACCAGCTGTGCATTGCAGCACATGGATTTCATATAAGATGTGTTATGGCTTGATAAGAAGGGTTTCTTTCTTGAAGGATCTAGGTGGACCTAGATTAGAATTTAAAGGGATTCTGTCATTATTTTTATGGTGCAGTTAGTTTATTTCTAAATGACACTGTTTACACTGAAAATAATTTACTCTACAATATTACATTTTTTTCCTAACCCAACAAGTGTATTTATTTTTAGTTGTAATATTGGTGTGTAGGTGCATCTCAGATAATTTTGCCTGGCCACGTGCTTTCAGAAAGAGCCAGTGCTGCACTACGGAACTGCTTTCTGGCAGGCTGTTGTTTCTCCTACTCAATGTAACTGAATGTGTCTCAGTGGGACCTGGATTTTACTATTGAGTGCTGTTCTTAGATCTACCAGGCAGCTGTTATCTTGTGTTAGGGAGCAGCTATCTGGTTACCTTCCCATTGTTCTGTTGTTAGGCTGGGTGATACCTACAACTTGCAGTGCAGCAGTAAAGAATGACTGAAGTGTATCAGAGCACAAGTCACATGACTGGGGGCTCCTCGGAAACTGACAATATGTCTAGCCCAATGTCAGACTTCAAAATTAAATATTAAAAAAAATCCATTTGCTCTTTTGAAAAACCGATTTCAGTGCAGAAGTCTGCTGGAGCAGCACTATTAACTGATGCATGTTTTCCCTTAAAGCGGTGGTTCACCCTTTAGCTAACTTTTAGTATGTTATATAATGGCCAGTTCTAAGCAAGTCTTCATTATTTATTTGTTATAGTTTTTTAATTATTTGTCTTTTTCTTCTGACTCTTTCCGGCTTTCAAATGGGGGTCACAAACCCCCATCTAAAAACAAATGCTCTGTAAGGCTACAAATGTATTGTTATTAGTACTTTTTGTTACTCATCTTTCTTTTCAGTCCCTCTCCTATTCATATTCCAGTCTCTTATTCAAATCAATGCATGGTTTCTAGGGTATTTTGGACCCTAGCAACCCTATTGCTGACACTGCAAACTGGAGAGCTGCTGAATAAACAGCTAGATAACTCAAAAACCACAAATAATAAAAAATAACAATTGCAAAATGTCTCACAATATCACTCAATACATCATATTTAACTCAAAGGTGAACTAGCCCTTTAACCGAATCCCTTTAAATTGAATTGTTATTTTTGGCATGTTTTAGACCCATGGTTTGTCATATTTTTTATTTGTAGATTCCTTTTTTACTCTCACCAAAGCATTTTGAATTTCTTTATTTATTTATCGGACAAGTTCTAAATTTATATAACTGATGCATTTTGAAAAAAAAACATGTTTTCTGTTTTTGTTTCCCTTTAATTTCAGTTCACTATTTACCTACCACTACACAATATTATTACTTTGTGTCAACATCTAAAGACAATTTAGGATTAAACAATGTATTTTAAATAACACAGAAACCTTTTCTCCTGTCCTATTAGCCCTTTTAAACCAACCAAAATGCAGCTTTTTATGGCCTTCCATTTGAAATCAAACATCTAATGGGTTCCTATAGATTACGAGTACCGAAGAAATCTTGGCACCTATATATTACCCTCTATGGGGACGGGGGCATTTATTAGTGCAAGAACACTACGTAGCATGGTTTGTGCCCATTATTTACAGTTTACACACCACCTTCCTACTCATAAATGACTCATTATATGTTGTCTAGTTCACTTAATTACAAATCCTGACTTTCATTACTACATGGAACTTTGACATATTTTTAAAGCTTTATAAAATGTCATTTCCAACATCTATGTGTCATTCTCCGGTATCTGCCAGACATGCTGCACAGGGACAAGGGCTCCAGCCCCTCCCAAGACTCTAGGAGACCCTGTAGCTGCAAAGGCAGGGGATTTCCACCATGTGGTTCCGATTTTCAGGAACAGAGGGGAATTAAACCTGTGTATCCCTACATAAACCTGGCTCATTATAGAATAACTCACAGTTCAAACCAGGTATTGGACCTGATTTATTTCCATGAGAAACTTGGAAGTTTTTCTCACTGAATGGTGCATTATATTTTATCAAAACCCAGAAGCAGTTCAATGACCCAGAATACCTTGTGAAATTGTCTGGTCCTGTCAGGAATACTAGAGTCAATTTGAGTGAAGAGTTCAAGCAGTGAAAACTGCTTAAGTGTAACAGACAATCGAAGGGAACTCAACGGAGTGGAAGACAGGCAAAAGTCAATAGGCAGGCTGAAGTCACACGTAGTTAGAGACAGGCAGAGGTCGGTAGGCGGGCTGAAGTCAATCGTAGTCGGAGGCAGGCAGAGGTCGGTATGCGGGCTGAAGTCAAGCATAGTCGGAGGCAGGCAAAGGTCCGTAGGCAGGCTGAAGTCAAACAAAGTCAGGGACAGGCCGAGGTCAAACAATAGAAGCTCAGAAGTATCCGAAGGCAAGCCGAGTCAAACAGGAAATGACGATGTGCGTCAAACATATCGTGTCCGCGTCTGTCGATGCGCGCGTGCGTCCGAATAAAAGGATGCACATGTGCAAAGACGCGCGCACATGCAACATGCACCGAGAATGTACAGGACCCTGCAAACCCCTGCACGCAGGCGAAGACTTAGCTGCGTCCAGTGGTACCTTACAGGTCCAGACTCCATTTCCTTTTCTTATGCCCAAACTCTGTACTTTTAAGTTTAGGTTTAGTAGAATAAATTGTTGGTGGCCTACTGACCCTGATGGTTGTTGGAAGGTGATAAAACAAAAGCCTGAGTTGCTTATGGGCCTTTAGCTGCACAACTATAAAGATATTAGTCCTTGCTCCATAGGAAGTTGAGCTTACAGTCTACAACTGTGGTCCCCAACCAGTGGCTCATGAGCAACATGTTGTTCGCCAACCCCTTGGATGTTGCTCCCAGTGGCCTCAAAGCAGGAGCTTATTTTTGATTTCCAGGCTTGGAGGCAAGTTTTGGGTGTATAAAAAGCAGATGTACTGCCAAACAGAGCCTCCTGTAGGATGTTGGTCCACATAGCTTCAACCATATAGCCAATCAAAGCATCCCCAAGAATATTTTTTCATGCTTGTGTTGTTCACCAACTTTGTTTACATTTGAATGTTGCTCATGGCTGAAAAAGGTAAGACAATGCAAGCAGATGGCTGCAAAGTCCAGACCAGATGAGATAAGGGAAACTGAATCCAAAGTAGCACATAGAATTATGAATTCAATAATGTGCTAGGATTTGATTTATGCCTAAAGTATATGATAAGGCCTAATGAGATATAACAAATAATGATTCATAAAAGTGATTTATTACAAATGTCATGAAGAAAGCCTTAACGTAAACAGACATCTCCCGGAGTGGACTAAGGAAGATTAGTCTAGTCTAGATCCAATATTATATCCAATACATCATTTGTAAAGAAAAAAATGTTGCACTCCATTTTCCAGAGCATTAAAGTCACATGGCATAAAGTGCTAAGAATTTAGCCCAAATGTGCAAAAAGTGTTGGGGATTGTCTGATTAGCAAAAAGAATCCTGGACCTGGTGCATGCTTAGTCAGGTCATGGGGTTCCCTTTGGCAGTAAGAAATAAAAAATTATCAGATTACCTCTGCATATACTGTGCCTGTGTAAGTTTCTTGGCACACTATTGTTACCATATTATTGTCTTTTGTACCAACCAGGTGCTGTGAAATGGTTGTTATAGGGTTGCACTGGAGTTTCTCACTGGTCTGGGGCACATCTAGATCCGCAAGTGCAGTGAGCAAAGTGCAGTTTTGAGCACAATGCAGTGTTTTTTCCCATTACGCTGGCATCATTGTGGATGCTTTAGACATAATGACACTGAGCCTATGTCTTGTCTTGTGTGAGACTCTCTTATTATGCACATAAGTGCTCTGCAAGATGGCAGCCGACACCAGGAGCTCCCTCCCTGTGTGGGTGACCCCTCTGGCAGGGCCTATTTTTTTTTTTTTAAATACTATTGTATCCCGCAAACAGAGTGTGGTCTTTATTAGCCTGCATCTCTGGTGGGGTAAAAATAAAAAGGGGTGAACGTTGCCCTTTGCAATTGCAAAGTACTGTATCTAAAACTCAAACCATACTTTTCTGTCTCAGCAAACGGGGTCCTTCTTCATATATATCTAAAACATATACATTTCAGCCCTATGCCTTTATATTGTCACAGAGACAGTAGGGGGTACATCATCCCTTATAATACATGAGTGATACTCAGAGTTCCCTGTATAACTCAGCCTGCAGCCTTGTGTCTTTATATGGTCACAGAACAACCCCTCAGTGACTTCTAATATCCTTATCATTTACAGTAGGGGGTACATTATCCCTTATAATACATGAGTGATACTCAGAGTTCCCTGTATAACTCAGCCTGCAGCCTTGTGTCTTTATATGGTCACAGAACAACCCCTCAGTGACTTCTAATATCCTTATCATTTACAGTAGGGGGTACATTATCCCTTATAATACATGAGTGATACTCAGAGTTCCCTGTATAACTCAGCCTGCAGCCTTGTGCCTTTATATGGTCACAGAACAACCCCTCAGTGACTTCTAATATCCTTATCATTTACAGTAGGGGTACATTATCCCTTATAATACATGAGTGATACTCAGAGTTCCCTGTATAACTCAGCCTGCAGCCTTGTGCCTTTATATGGTCACAGAACAACCCCTCAGTGACTTCTAATATCCTTATCCCTACAGTAGGGGGTACATTATCCCTTGAATAACAGTATTAAGTAACTACATGTTCCACATGGAAGAAATATAAAAATATCCTTAGAATATTTGTTAGAAAGGCTTATGCCTTAGTGACAGCTGTCAAAAAACTCCATTTGAGACATTCGTAGTAATAAACAGTAGCAATTCTTTATGGCATTTTATCATGAGAAAATACGCAGAAAATTGATTTTATGGTTTAAATATGTTATTAAAAGAGAACTCTGTTTCCTTTTAGTCAGCAGATTAATATTCATGGGTGTTTTTCTCCATAATAATTTGAAAATTAGAATCTTTTATGGGTTGTGTCAGAGCAGAGAGAGGGGGGATTGATTAAATATTAATTGGCGCATTGAGTTCTGGGATAAACAAATATATTGGGTATCAACAAATAAATTGGAGATTTCTGACTTCTGATTGCATAGCTATGACACATTAAATGGATTTATTGAAGTTGTTTTTCTTTTTTTTTCTTCTCATTAATAGAATAATGTAGGATTCTAGCAAATACATTTCTTATTTTACTCTGTAACATATTCAGGATATCTTGATGGAGCAACTAAAAGAATTTATCGTGAATACATATGAATTATACAAGAAGTTGTGTTCCCGAGCTATAATAGCTTATAGTTTGTAGTAAAGGTATGGGACCTGTTATCTGGAATGCTCGAGACATGGGTTTTTCTAGATAACAGATCTTTCCATAATTTGAATCTTCTTACCTTAAGTCTATTAGAAAAGCATGTAAACATTAAGGGGCAGAATTATCAAAGGTTGAGGTGAATTTTTGAATGAAAAAAATTCAAACTTCGAGCTATTTTTTGTGTACTTCAACTAGGGAATAGTCCAAATTCGATTTGAATTTGAAAAAAAATCGAATATTGAAATTTTTCATGTACTGTCTCTTTAAAAATCCGACTTCGACCATTCGCCATCTTAAACCTGCCAAATTGCGGTTTTAGCCTATGGGGAACCTCCTAGAACCTATTTGGAGTCAATTGGTGGACTTTGAAAAATCAAAGTTTTTTTGGGGGAAATACTTTGTATCGAATGCGCCATTCCTTCGATTCGTCCAATTCTAATTCAGCTGAATACAGACCTATTCGATTAAAAATGGACCTATTCAACCGAAATAAACTTCAACTTAATTTTGTTTTTTTAATTCAAGTTTCAAAGTTGTTTCGATTTGAAATTTAACCCTTGATAGGGTTCTGCTTCCAATAAGGATTAATTATATCTTAGTTGGGACCAAGTTCAAGCGACTGTTTTATTATTACACAGAAAAAGGAAAGCATTTGTCAGTTCACGTAGAAGTTAATGGGAGTTGTCCTAGGCAAAATTCAAGCTATTTCAATTAATTAATTCAAGTTTTTCGATTTTTTGCAGCTTATAAACTCACAAAGTTTTTCGCGTTTTTTTGAGCTTGTAAACTCACAAATTCAAATTTTTCGAGTTTATTTTAAAAATTGTATTCAATAGAGGTTTTTATATTCAGATTTAAAACAAATTTGGAGTTTATTTGAAGTAGAAATAACTCTCAAACCACGCAAATTAGATTTTTGATAAATAAGCCCATAAGTGTGAGTGCTGTTGCAATTGCTTGAATACTACAGGTATGGGACCTGTTATTCAGAATGCTCGGGACCTGGGGTTTTCCGGATAAGGGATCTTTCTGTAATTTGGATCTTCGTACCTTAAGTCTATCAGACGATCATGTAAACATTAAATAAACCCAATAGACTGGTTTTGTCTCCAATAAGGATTAATTATATCATAGTTGGGATCAAGTACAAGTTACTGTTTTATTATTACAGAGACAATGGAAATAATTTTTGAAAACCTGGGTCATTTGGAGTCTATGGGAGATGGCCATTGCGCTTTCTGGATAATGGGTTTCAGCAAAACGGATCCCATCCCTGTATAAATCTGTTATCCAGAAACCTGTTATCCAGAAAATGCCAAATTAGGGAATGGTCATGTCCCATATAGACTCCGTTTTATCCAAATAATCCAAAAATGATTTCCTTTTTCTGTGTAATAATAAAACAGTAGATTGTACTTGATCCCAACTAAGATATAATTAATCCGTATTGGAAGCAAAACCAGCCTATTGGCTTTATTGTTTACATGATTTTCTAGGACACTTAAAGGACCAGTAACATCAAGAAAATTTTTAAAAGTATACATCGAAAAAAAACAACGTTAAATTTGCAAAGTCTTTATTAAGAAAGGAGATAGCATGACCACTTTCTGAAGGGGAGCACAAGCAGAGTTTTGGTCAGTTATTTCAGTTATTATAAAGCTTAATTTTTAAAGCTTAATTTGTCTTTGTGGTTTTTTTTTCCCAATATATACTAACGAATGTTTTTTTTTAAAAAAAATTAGATTTTTAGGGTTCCTTTAAGGTATGAAGATCCTAATTAGGGAAAGATCTATTATCCCAAAATCCCCAGGTCTAATGGATTCTTTGCTTGTAGGCGCCTATGGTTTATTAACTTTTCGTCTTGGAAAACAATAAGTCAAAAATTGTTGTCCAGGCATTTTCATTGTATATTTCAGCTCACAGCGAGTACCAAACATTCTATCATAATTCATAGACAGAGACCTCCCCTCCCAGCCCACTGGATCCTGTACTTTCAGAACTTTTCACCTCATTTTGTTTTCTCAACCATAACAACCTGGAGCTTTAATAAAAGTCCTGCCAGCGAGGGGGGTAGGGTACAGTTAATTATGCCTACGAGATTTGCAAAAAATTGATTTTCCATTTACGTTTTTAGAGAGAATAATGTATATTCAGGGCAAGGTCATTATTATGTGAAGCCCATGGGGAATTTCTATAGATCATATTAGTTGTGATTTTACATTGCGCTTACTGTCCTCGGGAGAATCAATACTCGCAGTCAACTGGAATAGAAAGGTTTGAACTGTTATTGATTTTACAACATTAATTTGAAACAGAGACCATTTTTTTCCCAAACACTTGATGAGAGAGAATATATTCCATTTTGCTTCATCATTGACCAGTTTCGGGAGCTTGGGTGTAGCAACGTATTGAACTTCCCAAAGCAGAAAGTGAGCAATGCAGGAATGAATCGTTAGTACGAGACCTTTCTCTCGTTTTGTTCATTCCCTGTGAATCTTTCCATTAATCGCCCAGGCAAGAGAGTCACAGATCTGAGCTTTATTAAAGACTTTGCGGAAATTTCAATTCCATTTGATTAAAAGCACATCATCGTTACAACATTTGCCCTTTTTGTTACTCTTTGGGACAAATTCACTAACCTCCAAAAATTCGCCAGCATCGGCTTCGCTCACATCGCCACACTTCGCCAGGTGTAGATTCATCAGGACAACACTAATTAGCTAAAATCCGAATTTGCGTCCAGTGCGCTGAATGCTGGTGAAGTTGTGCTAACGTTACTGCGGCAAGCGAATCGAAGTTGCGCTTGCATTGGCTAATCTGCATATGGCAGGAAGTTAAAGTTGAATGGACGTATATGTTGCAGCAAATACATTACACTACACAAACCTGGGAAACCTTAATAAAGTTGCCCTACTCATGAGCCCAGTGTATAGTTAATGAGCCATATGTTTGGAAATGTAGGGGGAAGCTGGGTACCCCAGAAAAGATTTACGATCTTTTGCAGCCTATCACCCTGAAAAACTAAAAGACTAGCGTTTTTTCAACTATTTTTTGAGGAAGTCCTATCTACTCTATTGCACTTCACCAGGTCTGAGGTGGTGAAGGTAAGTCTGGCGCAAGAGGTAAAATCCGCATCTTAGTGAATTTGCGATGTAGCGCTCTTTCGCCAGAGCAAAACTTCACCTGGCGTAAGAGTGCGAAGTAGCGCTACAGTCTATCTCCTTCGCTAGCGTTAGTCACTTCTCCCTCTAGTAAATTTGCCCCTCTATTTCCGTTCCTGTACTTCAAATTCAATTTAAAATTAACCTTTATACGGGGATATTCTAAGACAGTTTGGCAGTGGTCTTCATCTTAGTGATGAGCGAATGTGTCCCGTTTCCCGTCTCCAAAAATTTGCAAAACTGCTAAAAAATTTGCGAATTGGTGAAAAATTCATGGAATACATTCAAGTACATTTTGACATACATAACTTTTTTTCTCACACTAAATGCATTAAAGTCGAGGGGCTTTTTTTTTTCTTGTGGCGGCTTTTTTGTCTCTGCAAATTTTTGCCCAAATGCATTAAAGTCAATGGGCGTTTTTTCTTATGGTGACATTTTTGTTTTGGCGACTATTTGTCACAGCAAATTTTTGCCACAGATTCATGAAAACATTTGCAGATGAAGAAATGCAAAATTTCTCCTTAAATCCATGGATTCCAGGTGACATTTTGCATTTCTTCATCTGCAAAAAAAAATTGGCTTATTGCTACTTCATTTTCTTCATCATTGAAAAAAATTTGCTTATCGCTACTTAATTTTTTAATTTTATTTCAATTTGGTTCGGGAGCTAAGGTCCAATTTACCCTAGCAACCAGGCAGATGTTTAAATGATAGATTAGAAGATGAAGATGGGCCTAAGCAGAAAGATAAGTAATAAAAGCAACAATATCAATAAATTCTATCCAGTGCTTATGAAACAATAGTCAGTTCCCCTTGAGTCAAGACGCCAGTTCCCTCAAAAGTCTTTTAATGTTCCATGTCGTCACAATAATCTCTGGAGAGAACAGCAAGGGAAGACTGACATTGCTTTCAGTAGCTATTATACTTCCAAATAACTGGAAAATATTTGTGAAAATAATTAATTTTTATTAATAAGTTCTCTTAAAGGGGTAGTTCACCTTTACGTTAACTTTTAGTATGCCATAGAATGGCCAATTCTAAGCAACTTTTCAACTGAACTTCACTTTTTTTTAATAGTTTTTTAATTATTTGCCTTCTTCTTCTGACTTTTTTCCAGCTTTCAACTGGGGGTGGGGGTCACTGACCCTATCTAGAAAACAAATGCTCTGTAAGGCTAAAAATGAGTGTTATTGCTACTTTTTAGGACTCATCTTTTGACGTATTATCTACTCAAATCAAAACATGGTTGCCAGGGTAATTTGCACCCTAGCAACCAGATTGCTGAAATTGCACACTACAGAGCTGTTGAATAAAAAGTGAAATAACTCAAAAAACAATTGCAAATTGTCTTGGCTCTCTACATCATACCAGAAGTTAACTCAAAGGTAAGCAAACCTTTTAAATGGCGTTTTCTTTCATTAAGGGACAAGGAAAGCTGCACCATGAATGTCATCAGTTTGAACCATGGTCAGGAGGTACTGCAATCAGGGGCCTAATAGCAGAGATGACCCAAAGAGGTGTATAAATGTGATTCAGGGAATGAGAATGGGTAGGGATTTACAGGAGAGTGGGGGTATGGACAACATCATTGGTGACATTTTAGTTGGTCCTAGATTATTAACATTTTACTAACATGTATTTAAATAGCGCCAACATATTGCGTAGCACTGTAAAGTAAATGTGATTATACAACTGAATCACATGAATTACATACATAGAACATATGGAGTTACATACATCACAATCAATACCGGTACAAAAAGGTGAGGAAGGCCCTATGTAGAAAGAGCTTACACTCTAAAGGGAGGGGAGTAATACACAAGGTGCGGGAGTGGGCAAGATCGAATTAAGTGGGTGAGAAATGTGGTACTGCATGTGGTGTTGCATTTGGTAGCTAAGCAGAGTGAGGGTAGGCTTCTCGAAAGAAGTGCGTTTTAAGAGATTTCTTGAAAGCAGAAAGGTTGGGAGAAAGTCGGACAGACCGTGGGAGAGAGTGTTCCAAAGGAGGGGTGCAGCCCTTGCAAAGTCTTGAATGCGAGCATGTGAGGAGGTAATGAGAGAAGAGTTCAGTAGCAGGTCAGTAGAGGAGCGTAGTAAGCGGTTGGGTGAGTATATAGTGATAAGTTCAGAGATGTAGGGTGGCGCAGAGTTATGAAGTGCTTTGAATGTCAGGGTCAGGGATGAATTGTGATCAAGTTTGTGGTTATGCATCTTCTGGTCTTTTTTTCCATTGAGATGCCAATCTGCTTATTGGCTGGGGCCTCTAAAAGGGGCCCGGGCTACCAATAGGTAAATAATTGGGAACCCTTTGGGGGGCCCCTAATAACTTAATAGTAATATGGGGCCCTGTGATTCCTGATGGTAACCCTGGAAGAAACTCTTACCCAGGGTCTACATTTGGAATGCAATGTCAGTGGATCGAAGATGGCAGCCATGAACTTGAATACGAGGAGTATTTTCTTAACAAAAAAATATTGGTGGACAAATCTTTGGCAAAGTGCAGGTTTTTTTTAGGGGGGGGGTCTGTTTCCTTTAAACAAACTGTAATATTAATTTAATATTTGGGTAATGTTCTGCTATAATTCATGATATGCTCTATTATGTGTTGATATTCTTTGGGAGATTGTGTGTTTATTGGGTACATTCATACATCAATGCAATTAGCACAATTAAGCATATTTATTGAGTGTGGATTTGACTTCACGCTCTGATTGAAAATTGAGATGCTACTTAATAATACTTTATTATTATTTCTTTTTTGAAGGCATCCTTCCCTTTGCTGTATTTATAATTATGCAGCCAGCCAGGCTTAGCATTAAACATCTAATGGGGATTAATCAGCAAAGAATCAGAGATGTCTTGAGCTCTTAATTCAATTCCAACTTTTTTTTAAAAAAGCCGTGTTCTTAGGTGGGAAGAGGACGTAAACCTTTCCTAAAGGTGTCCCATATTCAACCCACTAACTCTAAAAAAAACGTAGAGATTTTATACTTTATTAAACTACTACTAAACTAATGAAAGTATCCTCCAATCAGAAACAACTCTGCCATCATCTGTAGTCATATTATAGTTAGAAAATATAATAAAGTTAATAGGTAGACTTTTGCTTGCTAATATTATGCTGCAATTCAACATCAATCGGTGTATATCCAGGTATGGGACCTGTTATCCAGAATTCTTGGGATCTGGGGTTTTCCAGATAAGGGATCTTTACATTATTTGGATCACCATATATAGGATTGTTTTGCTTCCAGCAAGGATTAATTACAGTATATCTTAGCTGGGATCAAGTGCAAGGTACTTTTTTATTATTACAGCAAAAAACCCTGGCGTTTTTTCTATATTATGGGTGATAGGCTGAAAAAGATCGAAATTTTTTTTGGGGCTCACCTCCTTCCCCCCTACATTTCCTAACTCATGGCACCTTAACTATACAGTGGGCTCATATGTAAGGCAAAATATCAACACTATTTTATTTTATAAAGCTTTCCCAGGCATGTGTAGTGTAATGTATTTGCTGCTACATATACGTCCATTGTACTTTAACTTGGCACGGTATGCAAATTAGGCATCGCTAGCGTAACTTCGCTTTGCTTGACAAATTAACGCTAGCGCAACTTTGCTACCGTTCGCTTCCCTGAGCACAACTTTGTGTTTAAGTGAATTTGCGTAGCGCTGGCGAAACTACGACTGACGAAGTGCGGCGAAGCTGGCGCTGGCGCAACTTTGGATCTTAGTGAATTTGTCCGTAAATCGCTTGTGGGATGCCACTTGGCAAATGAAGCGCTCCGAGTGCCATCCCGCCAGCGATTTAGATTCTAGCCGCAAGTTAGTGCAAGTTAGTGAATTAGCGTAGTTAGTGAATTAGCGTAGTTACGTCCCATTCGCCATAGCGCAACTTCTTCTGGCGTAAGGGTGCGAAGTAGCGCTAGAGTAGGTCCACTTCGCTAGTGAATTTACGCCAGCACCTGTTAGTAAATCGGCGAAGTAACGAAATGACATCACTCTGGCGAATTTGCACTAGCGGTAGGCACTTCGCGCTTTAGTTAATTTGCCCCATAGATTCTAGCCGGCGGGAAGGCAGTTCTGGGAGATTAGTAGCCCGAAGAAGAGGTGATTTGGTCGCCAGGCAACTAATCTCCCTGAATCTCCATGTGTGTCTCTGCCCTTATATGTACCAAGTAGCTGTTGTGTCAGGGAGCTGTTATTTACATTCCTTATTTACTCTTGTGCGGCTGTGATTGTGCATTTCATTTGATCAAATTAAATAATGGCCCCTGGTACCAGCATATCATATGTAAGCACTTTATAAAATACCACTTCCAATTTATAACATCAACCAAGACATTAAGGGAAAGAAGAATGTTTTTCTTTATGTCTTTTTTTCCATCTTACTTATGGGAGTTTTAGTTCCTTTGACATTGAGGCATCACAAAACTGTCAGAATCAATTTCAGTTCTTCTGCTAACTCTTTCCTCTGAGTTTTGTACCTGTGCATATTCTGCCACAACATTAGCTGATTAAAAAAACATGAAATCCCTGGAGAGCAAACACTATGCTCCCTGATTGTGTCATCAGGAACTGGGAAATAATTCAGACTCTTTCATGCAATGCCCCCAATATATATCTAATCACCACTTTCATTTTACATGATTTTCTTTAAAGGACAATGAAAGTCTAAAATAGAATAAGGCTAGAAAGTCTGTATTTTGTATACTAAACATAAACATGAACTTACTGCACCACAAGCCTAATCAAACAAATGATTTATGCTTTCAAAGTTGGCCACAGGGATCTTGTAACTTTGTTATACATCTTTGCCTGACCCTGAGCCTGCACATGCTCAGTGTGGTCTGGGCTGCTTAGGGATCATCATAAACAAAGCTGCTTGAGTTCTGCATGGCTGGGAAGTAAGGCGGGGGCTCCCCCTGCTGTTCATAAGTATGATTGTTTCCCTGCAGAGCAGTTAGGGACTCTGGCAAGGATTAGCAATAACTTGAATAAGAAGGATCTGGCCTTCATTTAAAAAAGGCCTATGATTAAGTATCCTGTTGATATGAAACCCGTTGTGTCCTAGTGCTCTTCAATAAATAAATACCTTTTAACTGAAAAGTCTGCCTGGAAGAGTGGTTCCTAGAAGGGCCTGCTCAATCTCTACATACGGTTATCCGCTCCCTCAGGGCGTTGCACCTGGACCCCTTCCTTAAACTGGTGAGTGTTTTTCACTTTGAGACCAAAAAAGACCTACTATATTTACTTATTGGTGTTTTTGATCCTAATCCATTATAATCAAACAATCCACATTTTTTAAAATGATTTCATTTTTCTCTGTAATAATAGAGAATGCCTATAATTAAGGGAGTGATTCCCGAAACGCGTAGGGCGTTGGATCCTATTCCTTACAGGAGTACTGAATAAATCTGTTCTTTTGATCGGAGTGCCGTGCATTTTCTTGGTGTTTATTTATATTACAGACCAACCTCATTTTCTGCTGGATAATTAGTGACGAGCCCTAAGCTTAGCTTCTCAACAGCCAATCAGAGCCCACTGAGCATGTGAGTGTCACAGACACTTTCCAAGATGGTGACCCCCTGTGACAAGTCTGAAGTCCTGGATCATTGCTGCTATTGACAAGCTCAAACTTTAGGCCGGTGCCATAAATTCATTATGTAAAATATGGTATTTTGAACCATATTCATTGTTATGGTTTAATTTTTCTTTAAAATATAAGGGAATTAGAAGCTGACACTACTTCACAGCTTCTTGCGTATCATACAAAGAGAAAATAAAGTAGATACAATAGCCTAAAATATATATGAAAGTAGCTGACAGCTTAAGTAGGGGTTAAATAGGATTTTGCATCACCGATATAGCTTTCAGGAGAGTAACAGAAGGTCAAGTTAAGAATCCTGAGTATTATTCCTCATAATAGACTTGATAGAAAAGTAATGAAAAATATCAAAAGATAGATATATTTTTTTAAATCTGCAGTTAAATTCTAACACTTCAAAAGCCTGTCCAGAAAGAGACAAGTGCCTGAATGTAAGGTCCTTATACACTTTGGCTGGTAATTGCGCTCTTTTGATGAGTTTGATCTGAAGTTCCCTCCCCTACATCCACTGTGCTCAGCTCTGGGCAAATGACTTTAATCTCTTGTGATGCTCATTGCCTTTGAATAATTATATCCAACGATAATGGTAATCATAATGCCGCCGTACTTCCCCGGAGCACTGGCTTACTCAACTTTAACCTTTCTAATTTCAATCGTGATTGAAGTTTGCCATAATCAGCAAGTTTAACGCAAAGTGAAGAGGGAGCACATTGATTCCATCAGAGATGAGAAATAAGTTTAAGGTTAGAAATCTTTTGTAATAATTATTGAAATTCACAAATCTGAACTTCTGTCTTTGTCAAAAGTCCTGATGAGGGCTTATTCATAAGGGGGTTCAAGGTGCAAAGTAAAGGAAAGCAACATGTTTTGGCCATATTTGTGCACCAGGCGGACACCATTAGTCGGACACCATTAGTGCTTACACTCATATCACGCACAAATACCCTAATACTCATATATAAGTGGGGTCCAATCTCTTGCACTGGTATTGTCTGCCTGGTACATGCTAGGGTAGAGGAGTTGCCAAATTTTGAGTAACCATTTTGCAATCTAGATGTGCAGAGACGGGTAGGTAGTCATTATCAAGATATAAATCAGGACGGTGGTCTTTGAGGATTTGAATGAGGATTTTGCAGCTTAGAGCTAGATCCACAGTTGAGTTGTTCTAGGAACATTAGGGGGCAGATTTACATATTGTCGAATATCGAGGGTTAATTAACCCTCGATATTCAACTGGCGAATGTAAATCCTTCAACTTTGAATATCGAAGTTGAAGGATTTACTGCAATTAGTTCGATCGAACGAAAATCCTTCGAATTGAACGATTCGAAGGAATTTAATCAATTGATCGAACGATTTTTCTACGACCAAAAAAACCTCGGAAAGCCTATGGGGACCTTCCTCATAGGCTAACATTGGTGCTCGGTAGGTTTTAGGTGGTGAAGTGGGGGGTCAAAGTTTTTTTTAAAGAGACAGTACTTCGACTATCGAATGGTCGAATAGTCAAACGATTTTTAGTTCGAATCGTTCAATTCGAAGTCGAAGGCGTAGTCGAAGGTCGAAGTAGCCAAAAAAAATATTCATTTTTTTATTGTATTCCTTCACTCGAGCTAAGTAAATAGGCCCCTAGGCATTAGGGTTATGTAGTTTAGGGTAAAAGATTTGGAAACAACAAGTTACTCTCCAACCCCTTGGATGTTGCTCCCATTGGTCTCAAAGCAGGTGTTTATTTTTGAATTCTTGGCTTGGAGGCAAGTTTTAGTTGTATAAAAAAACAGGTGTACTGCGGCACAGAGCCAGTTCACATAGAGGCAACCAGTAGTCAATCACATCCCATAATTGTACCCCCATGATATTTTTTCATACCTGTGTTGCTCTTTAAATGCTTTTTACTTTTACAGTACATGTGGCTGACTTGTAAAAAAGGCTGGGGATCCCTGATCTAGACCTTTTTTTTGGATCATTGTCCAGCTTGAGCATGGATTAATTTCCAGAGATTGGCAGGTAACCGTTATTAAGTTATAAATCTGGTTGTAAGTTATAAATCTGGTGGTAACTAAGAAGCCCTAAGATCAGAACTTATAGAAGGTTAGTACCCACTATGGCAATGCAAGCAGCACAGAGATCTTATACTGTATACAGTATGTAGGAATAGCTGCCAATGACACATAAAGCTTTGCTCCGTCAGTGAAAAAAAAGTGATTTTCCTCAACTCTTAGGGGCCGATTCACTAAGGGTCGAATATCGAGGGTTAATTAACCCTCGATATTCGACTGGGAATTAAAATCCTTTGACTTCGAATATCGAAGTCGAAGGATTTAACCCAGATAGTTCGATCGAACGATCGAAGGACAATTCCTTCGATCGAACGATAAAATCCTTCGAATCGAACGATTCGAAGGATTTTAATCCAACGATCGAAGGAATATCCTTCGATCAAAAAAAGTTAGCCAAGCCTATGGGGACCTTCCCAATAGGCTAACATTGACTTCGGTAGCTTTTAGATGGCGAACTAGGGGGTCGAAGTTTTTTTAAAGAGACAGTACTTCGACTATCGAATGGTCGAATAGTCGAACGATTTTTACTTCGAATCCTTCGATTCAAAGTCATAGTCGAAGGTCGAAGTAGCCCATTCGATGGTCGAATTAGCCCAAAAAAAACTTTGAAATTCGAAGTTTTTTACCTTCGAATCCTTCACTCGAAGTTACTGAATCGGCCCCTTAATTGATTTCAGGACAGCATTTTCTTTGCCAGTGGAAAAAATACCAAGTATATCATAAAACTAAGAGCTGATGGAACACCTGGATAATGCTAGAGGGATCCTTTACTTTCTGTGTGCCATCTGAACAATATGTACCTTGCACCTTCCTCCATTTTTGTAAAAGTCCTGGTCTATAAATTCAAGCTGTCTGTAAGTGAGGCCATAAGTCCACAATTTGGTTAAAAAAAAATTCAATTCAACAGAATAACGTCGGCAGAAGATCTACAAAGGATAAGCTAAAACTGGCCACTGAATACCTAGAATACCTAGAAATGAGCAATGAGCACAGGCAGTCAAATGGAATATTTAAGGTACTGCGGTACAACCACCGACAACAAACAAAAGAACAATTATCTGATCAGTAATTATGTAGTTGGCATTTTACAGAGGCAAAGCAGGCCCTTGGCCAGTTGACAAGAATGGGTAAAATCCAGGCACAATGGCTCATATAATACAGGTACATTCCACAAAGAAAATATGTGCTAATAGCAACACATTGTATGGTCCTTTGCATAGCACACCCAAAAACTCACCCCAAAAATCCCCTTGTACCCCTCCAGCTACCACTTGTGTTGATGCAACTACAGTGAACTAGCATTGATTTTAGAACCCCAGTTGAATAGGGACCTCCGGTGAATGGGCTACATAATGAAATTGTCCTCTCTGTTTTGTCCTTTCAAATCTCTTCGAAGTTAGTCCGAATGCCAAAAACTCAAAAAAAAATTAGTTTTCTTTTACTATAAAATCTAAATTTTTAGTGGAGAAAAAACTTGAATTTTTTCAAAATTTATTAACCCCCCAAGGATGTAAAAAGTCTGAATCTGAAAATCCGGCATCTCAGACCTACCAAGGTTATATATAAGTCAAAGGGAGAGGTCCCTATCCTATTTGGAAGTTTCTGTGGTCTGCGTTGGAAATAGCCTTAAAATCTGACTATTTGAGACTTTTCGGGCAAAAATCCAAAAAATTCTGGCTTTTTGGGAAAAAGACCAAAAAATTTGAGTGTTCCGCTAAAAAACTCGTACATTTTGGATTTTTGCTCAATTTTTTCATGTTTGTCCCCAATCATAATTAATCTTGCTTTTTAAATAATACTGTAAATAAGGTCCAATTGTGGATTCTAGTTTGGTCGGACTTTTTTAATTAAAATAGTCATATCTACCCTTACTTAATATTTCTTAGCTACAGTATATCAGTGTGCAGAGATAGACGTTTTTTTGTCTACTGCATAACATTTTTCTTCCAGGTCAGTAAACACAGTTTATCTTAATATTTTATGAGCTTTGGCAACGACTCCAATTTGAAAATATGGAATAAGCTCAAAGCAGCAAAAATAATTTAAAAAGTGAATTTTTTTAAAGGTATTTTCTACCAAGGATGCATCTTCCAATTTTAATAGGAAAAGTCAAACACATTTCAGTGTTTTGTTTATAAGGTCATTGTCTGGGAAATAAGGATTCTGTTTCTATGTCTCGAGCTGTTATTTGGTTTAAAAGGAAATTTTAAAAGCAAACACAACTAACAGCATTCTGTAACAATGATAGACATCGACAATAGCCATTGGTTAGCTCACACTAACTGATATATTTACAGCCATTCTACCATGTTCATTTTGTCTACTGGAATCATTGAAAGGCGAATAGTGATGGCCGAATCTTACCCATTTCGCTTCGAGAAAAATTAGCAAAATGGAGAAAATTTGCCAAAATGCTTTAAAGTCTATGGGTGTGAAATATTTTTGTCTCACGTTGGGGGGCATGCATCAATTTTTTTCACCAATTGGAGTCTATGGTTGTAATTTTTGCGGCAAAACTCGGCCACAAATTTCGCTCATCACTAAATGTGAATAAATAGTGATTTCCCCTTTTTTTTAAACGTTTCTATAATGTTATTACTGGATCCTATTGAAGCTTTTGTCTTCCCTAAGTTGCCACCTTCGATGTGGCATTAATTCCAGGCTGCGTCAATCATAAATAAATATTGGCTTGCCAAATTCTATTCAGTTGTTGTAACAATATAAACAGGAACCTTGTGTAGTGAACAGTACCTTTGGTTGCACAGGAGGACCCTGTGGTTCAGGTGTTCACCGACGCCCTTTCGGGGCCCCGGGCTTTCTGCTGCAGAAGTAACAAGGAAGTGCGTAGCCAAAAAACGTAAACGAGGTATCGGCAGGGATCAAGAAGAAGCGTAGTCAGGCGAAAAGTTCAAGTCAGGCGGCAGAAATCATAGTCGAAAGATCAGGCAAAGGTCAAAACTAGGATATCAAAAGACAATATAACGCTTTAGCAGGAACAGATAAAATGAAGCCAGCTTGAAAACTTCTAAAATGGTGGACTGGCCTTTTAAGGATAAATTGGCGTAAAAAACCTGCATTCCTTGGTGACATCATGACGCACATCTTCATGATGCAGGCGTCAAGATGCTTGGCGTCACTAGGGCCGAGAACCAGAAAGTGTGCGCCTGCGCACCGACATACGAGGAGAGACACGCTGGGAGGCACGTCTTACAGTTGTATTCTAAATTTATTTTAACCTGTAGTCCTTTCTTCCACATTTCTGCCATTTTTGGTGTAGGGATATCATAGTTACTGTGGGCTGCATCAATAGTTGTGCAACTTGCACCCAGAAAAACCACATGTAAACATAATTTTAATGACAACCGATGGAAGTGACACAATCCCGACTGTGAAAATATTAGCTGCAAATTCCATCTACAAGACGTGCAGTTGCATTTGATTAAAACAGTTGCCCACTGCAACTGTGGTGGGCAGTGGGCACAACTCCTCTCAACTGATCACTAAATGGGAATCTCCAAAAAAAATTACAGCATTGGTGACATACACGTATATGCTAATAGTGGCAAAATAAATTAAAAAGCAACAATAGACATGCAACATTACAATACTGTCTGCTTGGCCACTAAGGCAAAACCCCAACTGTAAATCCATTATGGAGCTTGTGGTTGCTTGACTAAGTTCCTTTTGCTTATAAAAAAACTCAACATTGGGATCTTGAAGCAGTCTAACTAATCCTTGGTCATGGTGGTCCCGACCCCAATACAGGCTTCTGGAGACTACACTAATTCAGGTTTTGGAATATGCATTAACTTTATAGCTTTTAGAGAAGCTCAGCATTGGAGTACTCTACCTAATTTTTGACCATGTTAGTCCCCTACCCCAATGTAGACTTTTTTTTACACTATTCTAATACAGGCTCTGGAATAAACAGCCACCCTTTAGCCACATGGTGACCCAAGAGGGCTAGCTAGGTTATTCCTCTTTCTTATATACTGTATTGAAAATCCATGATGGAGCTTGGTGCTGCTTGTCTATTCAACCATTCATTTTGCTTATAGAGAATCTCAACATTGGGATCTTGAGGCACTCTACCTAATCCATGGACAAGGTGGCCCCCAACTGCCATGCAGACTTTTGGGGACTACTCTAATTTGTTGCTGCTTATCTACTCAACCCTAAGTTAATTTTGCTTACAGAGAATCTCAACATTGGGATCTTGAAGCATTCTACCTAATTGTTGGCCCAGGTGGTTCCCAACTCCAGTGTGACTGCTGGAGACTACGCTAATTTAGGCTCTGGAATATACATCCACTTTATAGCAACTACAGAAGCTCAACATTGGGATCTAGGATTACTCTTCCTAATCCTTTAATTTGTTGGTCCCCTATCACAATGGGGACTTTTTTAGACAACACTTATCCAGGCTCTAGAATATACATCCACCCTTTAGCCACATGGAGATCCAAGAGAGTTAGCTAGGTCACTCCTCTTTCTTATATGCTGTATTGAAAGGTTATATGTTCTAGTCCAGTGATCCAGTTTTTGTGCCTATGATTACTTATCTTTCGATATGAAACGCATTAAGATGTGTAATTTTTAACAGAATGGAATAAAGCTTTGTTTTTATCCTCACCGGTTGGCCGCCGGAGTGCGTGTACAATTTTTGGCGATATACTTCGCCCAAACTACAGGTTCGGGGCACAGCACCCGAGCCATTTGCCGGACTTGGTGAGTGCGATTGTTGCAGACTTCAATGTATTTAAAGTTCAATTGATCAACTCTAAGGGGCCGATTCACTAAGCTCGAGTGAAGGATTCGAATGAAAAAAATTCGAATTTCGAAGTATTTTTTTGGTACTTCGACCATCGAATTGGTTAAATTCGTTCGAATTCGAACGAAATCGAACGAATCGAACGAAAAATCGTTCGACTATTCGACCATTCGATAGTCGAAGTACTTCCCCTTTAAAAAAAACTTCGACCCTCTACTTCGGCAGGTAAAACCTACCGAAGTCAATGTTAGCCTATGGGGAAGGTCCCCATAGGCTTGCCTGTGATTTTTTGATCGAAGGATTTTCCTTCGATCGTTGGATTAAAATACTTCGAATCGTTCGATTCGAGGGTCGAATTTCGAAGTATTTTTAACTTCGAAATTCGACCCTTAATGAATCTGCCCCTAAGTGTCGGACCTGGGGTTTTTACACCGAGGTCAACTTTCCAATTTTAGTTTAAGGTTTTGTTTCGGCATTACAGATTTTTGAGCACTTAAACAGTGTTGTGCTTCAGAATAAATCTAAGGGAAATTAGAGGGATTAGAGTCGGCATAATATATTTTTGAAGTGAGGTTACTATATCGCATAAAACACTGGCCACTCCCATACAGGAAATGACATCACTGGCAGGGCTCCCACAACTTCTACCCCATGGAAACATCCTTTCCTGAACATAGGTTTGTACTCATACTGTATATATTACTGTATAAAATTCATACATATTTAATATATGCTTCTTCTTCCAAGACAGCTGACAAATGTATTGGGGTGAAAAATTAATATAAATGTTCCAGAAAAGAACTATTGGATGATGGAATGTGATGTATAAGAAATTATTCTCAGTGAGGAAATATTTTCATATTATCAGTCATCGTAAGGAAACTGCTCATATGTAATTGCTTAGGTTAGAAAGATGAATTGAGAATGTGAATAAGAATGAAGGATTTTGTCAAGCAAACGAAATAACTGACTTAGAAAGTATTGGCTAAGCATAATAAATATTCTTGTTTCCATAATGGCTGAGCGTTAGGGCAATAAACTGCGATATTTGTACATTCTTTCTACAAGAAATAACTTGTAATTCACAATAGACACTGCTTTTTTTATTGTAGAAAAATGATGACCTAGTGAAATGGTTTTAGCTGTGTAGAAAAGACCCCCCTAAATGTACAACACAAATTATAAGCAAAGCAGTAGGAATTTGGGGAAAGTAAACAACATTTTATTCCACAGTCATGGCATGCCTTATCAATAAAACATAAATTAAGGTGAAGGACAAGCAGTTTTGCCTTGTTGGGGCTCATTGGTGTAGTAAAGTGGAAGCAGTTGTTAATATCTCTAAATAATCTGTAATATAAAGACATGACAACAAAGAACATTTTCAATAGTTGATAGAAATTCCATTCCAATTTTCATTTGAAATCAAATCCAAGTTGCCTGTTTTGCCCTTTCTTATTAAAGGGATACTGTCATGGGAAAACATTTTTTTTTTCAAAATGAATCAGTTAATAGTGCTGCTCCAGCAGAATTCTGCACTGAAATCCATTTCTCAAAAGAGCAAACTGATTTTTTTGTATTCAATTTTGAATTCTGACATGGGGCTAGACATATTGTCAATTTCCCAGCTGCCCCAAGTCATGTGACTTGTGCTCTGATAAACTTCAGTCACTCTTTACTGCTGTACTGCAAGTTGGAGTGATATCACCCCCCTCCCTTTTCCCCCGCAGCAGCCAAACAAAAGAACAATGGGAAGGTAACCAGATAGCAGCTCCCTAACACAAGATAACAGCTGACTGGTAGATCTAAGAACAGCACTCAATAGTAAAATCCCATGTCCCACTGAGACACATTCAGTTACATTGAGAAGGAAAAACAGCAGCCTGCCAGAAAGCATTTCTCTCCTAAAGTGCAGGCACAAGTCACAAGACCAGGGGCAGCTGGGAAATTGACAAAATATCTAGCCCCATGTCAGATTTCAAAATTGAATATAAAAAAATCAGTTTGCTCTTTTGAGAAATGGATTTCAGTGCAGAATTCTGCTGGAGAAGCACTATTAGCTGATTCATTTTGAAAAAAATTTTTTTCCCATCACAGTATCCCTTTAAAGACGTTCAGATGGCACAATCACTTTGTGGAATGTTGTTTGTGTCGAATCCATTTAATTTTGGTCATATTAATTCATTTTATTCTTCAGTGATACCTTACAATATCATTTTAAAGCATTGTCAATCATTTCTTAAGAAGTGATTATTTCAGCAAGGCTTGTTTCACGAAGCAACTGTCTCCATAAAGATGTCTGTCATAAAATCAATATGGCATGATAAATCCTGTGGTGGAACTCTACAAAGAATTAAACTTCTCTCAGTCATTACAAACGTTTATTAACACAGATGAAAGCTACTGACAATTCAACTCATGTCAATGACAATTTGTCTTTATAAACTTTAGAGCCATGAGCGTCTCAGTTTTGCCAGTAACTAAGATATCCCTACACCAAAAAATGGCAGAAATGCAGAAGGAAGGACTACAGTTTAAAATATATTTAGGGGGTTATTTATCTAAATCCGATTTTATCTCAACATTTTCTGTTACAAACACCGAATCCGCTCAGTTTTTTTGCGCATATTTATTATTACATTTTCCCGAAAATTTGCTTTGCGGGGAAAAAATCCAATTTTCACGATTTTTTTTGGATTTTTAACCCGAAAACTCGAAAACTCTGAATTCTTTGGGGTATTGCATGAATCCCAATGCACATAGAAAAATCGTTGACTTATATGCAACCTCGACAGGTCTGAGATGCCAGATTTTCTGATTCAGACTTTTCCATCCTCTGGGTTTAATAAATTCCAAAAAATTTGTGATTTTTTAAATTATTATTTCTTAATTAAATTTAAGTTTTAAAAATTCAAATTGTTTGGGATTTTTGCATTCGGAGTTTAGTAAATAACCCCCTTAGAATATGATTGAATGGAAATTGGCAAGTCAATATTTATTTATGATTTCTTAAACAAATGTAACCTATTGAAACCAGGCCACATTTCTTTTTTCATTAGTCTTACATAGTGATGGGCGACTTTGTCCCGTTTCACTTTGCCATGAAATTCGCAAAACGGGCAAAAATTTCCGAAAATCGAATTTTGACACCGGAGACATTTGATGCATGCTAAAGTCAATGGGTGTCCGTTTAATCGTGTCAGCGTCTAAATTAATGCCAGCATCGGTATTGTCACCGACGTCAAAAAACTTTTCCACCAGTGAATTTACGCGTCAATTTCACTAATTTATTAGCAGGCGGCAAAACTCTAAAATTTGCGCCCAGTTGGCTTGGCCCGCCCCTGAATGCAACTATAAGCATATGAAAGAGCAGGTTAATTGCATTTTCCCTGGTCCCTTATTTCAGTAATTTAGTAACTGTAGGAGTGTATATATGTTTAAACACATTATTGCAAAACTACCATAGGGAAAATCTCACATAATGGTCCAAACTATTTTCACACTCAATTTCTTTCGTCATCTAGTTTTTCACAAACCTTATCAAGCTGGCAAAGTTGTAGAATTTTTAAATGAGGATGATTTAGATCACCATTTTTGGTAGACTGTTAGGGGGTTATTTACTAAAATCTGAAAATTTCTAACTTTGACCAAACTCCTGTGTACCTTTTTACCGTATTTAGCAATAAATTTACTCCAAAAGGTCCAGGAAAATACAAAGATCGTGAAAAAAATCTGAATTTTACATTTTTTTTTCGGATTTGACCCCTGAAAACTCAGATTTTTTCAAATTACCACCCTAAAACCACATAGTCTTTGGATTATTATACAAACCCATTATTATATCATGATATCTTCTAATTGTAAATGGGACATCTGCCATTGACTTCTACATGACTTTGGCAGGTCTGAGATGGAGTACTTTTTTATTTAGACTTTTAAAAGCATTGGGGTTTAATAAATCATGAAAAATTCGGTTTTTTTTTCCTATGAAAAAATTGTATTATGCCCTTTGAAACTCCGACCAGAAGTAACCCCCTTACAGTTTCAACAGAGACACTTGTTATTTATTTTACCCTGAAAGTGAATTTGAAATTAGTATTCTTATGAGAATTTTATGGTGATTTATTCTGCAATGGGGTAATCTCCCATTTGTTAGCAGCATCGCCACAACTGTACCTTTCCTTATGTCATGTGTAATATGTGGCACCCGTTTTGTAAATGCATTAGTCAGCTCTATGCAGGATGGTGTAACCAGGCTGGAACTAGAGTTGAATAATTAGGACCGATATGGCATTCATCCATACATTGAAAATAACCCATATAATAATTGACAAAACATGTCTTGTGCATTGATTTGTCTCATTTGTTATCAGCACAAGAAATCTCTACTTTTAGTAGAGCATCTGTAACCTCAAGATACATTCATGTCTAGATGATATATTGGAACGTATGACCATCTTTAAACACCAAAAAAAACCTTTTATTGCATATCAAATATATTGTTTGTTTTTTATCTGCTCTAATGCTTATAGACTATATCCTTTACTCTCCCTCTATTAATTTTGATTGACATCTGGTCATCATTATGTCGCCAGTACAGTGTTCACTCAGGCTCTTTTCTGCGTCTCACAAAGAACTGACATCAAAAAAACCAATGGCTTTCATTTTTTTATTTTTTGTGAAATATCCGATTAGGTCCTTGGCTGACAAGTCTCACAATGATCTTGTAATACAATGCTTCCCTGTTTTAATGAAACGCTGATTAGATAAGAGGATGTTGTAGAAAAAGGCCATTTGTGAGTAGATTAGAAGAAATTCCAATTGCCTATTAATGTTATGTCCTTTTCAGTTGATTTCATTGCTCGAGAGCTATCACACTTAATTCAAGACGGAAAATGAAATATTACAAACATCTCCATCTTTCCACTTCTTGACTGCAACTTTCAGTTTTTAAAAGTGCAAAATTCGAACTTAACTCTAATACCAAACTATGTGCAAAATGTTAGTGATTTATACAATATGTTTCCAATTAAATGATGACAGATGGAGCATGGGTATTGCAGACTGCAGAATGGAACCAATGTGGGGTTACTAAGAATATAGTGGTGGTGTTTATTCATTTTCAGTGTTACTTTAACTGTACTTATAAAGACAATGTGTACTTTTATATATATTATAGTTTGCTTAAAGGGACAGTATACAACCCAATTCAATATGAACTCACTTTATTGCCTACTGATAACACTCTTGAACTGGTTGTCAAACCCAGGCTCTTCTTCTATACTTGGGCATCATATGCAACTCTCACCTAGTTCCTGAACCCCCCCCGGACAATAGTTTTGGCACTTTCTGATGACATCATTGACAAGTAGGAGCAAAGCAAGGGGAAACACAAAATAAAAAAAAGTTCTGAAATAAGGCAATTTCCCATTGTTTCTTATTGTTTTATATTATTAGTACACCTTGCTTTATTTGTGTGATATGAACAATACTTTGTGCTTTAAATAAATTCACGCCAATGGAAAATTGATTGGGTTTTTTTTATTAGTTTTCAAGATAATATAAATAATATAATTCAAGATAATTGCTAATATAATGCAAATGCATCAACTGCTGTTAATTTTATGATAAAAGAAAAGTCCTTTGATGTTGCTCTACTTAGAAAATTATATGCTTTCTCTGGTCAAGATATTCTGGTCTGGTCAAGATATTCATTTAACCATATAATGAATTCTTAGCTGACTGAAGTCAAGCAAAATATCAAGCAGTTTAAAAGAAAAACATAATAAAAATAAATAGCTCTGAGTAATTTTACCTTAATTTGCTTTGAGAGTCTACACTTCCTTAAGGCAAGGTGCTCCATAATGTGCACAAACAGTGTCGGACAGGCCCACCAGGAAACCGGGAGAAAACCTAGTGGTCCCTGGTCTTGTTGGGGCGGTCACATGAGGAGGAGTGGAAGAGCGTTGAGGGCCTGAATGCCCTGAGCAAAATTGGCAGCTGAAATCAGCACTGGATGGAAGGTGGAGACGATTGGTGTGCCATGGGGGCCCATAGCTGGGGGAGGGGGGTTAGGCCTTATCTTGGGTTTTCTGGTTGGCCCCCACCTCCTCCAGTCCAACACTGTGCCCAAATGTCCAAAAAATACTTTAACAATCATTTTAGATAATGAATCCTTGTTGAAATAGCCAGGTTACGTACAAGGATGCCATGATTTGTCTAGCACTATCCATGGGTTTGTTATGTATGTAAAAGCACAATGCTATAAACTTGACTTAGACTGGTGTTAAGTAGAGAATAAGTGGATGGCTTTGTGCAATCATGTTACTTGTCTATTGTATTATCTTAGACCAGTGATTCCCAACCAGTGGCTTTTGAGCAACATGTTGGATTTTGCTCCCAGTGGCCTCAAAGCAGGTGCTCATTTTTGAATTCCTGAATTAGAGGCATAAAAAACAAGAGTACTACCATACAGAGCCTCCTGTAGGCTGCCTGTCCACACATGGGCCTTCAAATAGCCAATAATAGCCCTTAATTCGCACACCAGTAAATTTTTGCATGCCTGTGTTGCTTCCAAATTCTGATATGAGTAACTATAATAAATAATTGCTTGGCAAGATGCAGAGTATTTTAGAGACGGTAGACCAGACCCATAGGTGCACCCATATGCAATGCATTTTGCTACAACCTATGAAAATAAATCCTAAATGTTTTTAAAACAGAGATTTGGAATTCCATTATGGATGATCTGGGTTTTGGCATTGAACCCGCTTAAGATATGTTACCTTATGGGAAAATAAATATGTTGGATTGCACCTTTGTTTGCACTTTGCCTTCACTGGTTAATGAAACCATGTGTATATGAAGTACTAGAATAAACAACATTCTCTGACTTGCCATACACTACATCAACTCCAATTCACTACAAAGAAACCAGTCCTTCAGGCAACTCCAGGGAGCCAAGTGTAATTGAATATCATTGAACCAAACTTGAGTGTACTGGAAAATAAATTTGAAATTGCTTGTCAGTTGATAAAGTTAGAATTGTTTCCAATTGAAATATACAGTACCTGCTGCACTTCATACACCTGGAAAACTTTTCTCTCCGAAACTTTTTTATAAATATGGTTTCAGGCTTAAGTGCTTATCCAAAGGCAATAAAGAGGAGAACACAGACTCCAGCAGTTTGGAATCAAGAGTTCAGTGCTGGTGAGCAAAGAAAAATACCTTAGAAGTACATTAAATAAATTGTTCCACAACCAATTGTTCTTATGAAGGTACTAAGGCTTGGGAAAGAATCTATAAAACATAAAGCCCCCTGATAGCAATAATTCAGTTATTACTGCCCAATACAACATGTCTCTCTACAAAACCCACTGTCCTTAAATGCCATATCCTCAGCCATTTAAGTAGGAAAGAAAAATGTAGACAGAACATGATGAGTTTGTATTATTGTTATTAATATCCTTGTATTATCCCATGAACAAGAATCACTGATACATCATTTGCACAGCAGTAGGGAAGGGAAAAATTTACTAAAATTTACTAAAATTCAAATTTGTGTAATTCTGGAGGTTTTTTCTTATAAACTTAAAATTTATAATAAAACGGATGTTTGTTTATTAATTAAATAAATCAGGATATTAAAAAAGTGGTTGAATTGTATTGTAACCAAAAAAAAGAACATCTTGAATGTTTTATTAATCATTTTTAAAAGGATACTGTCATGAGAAAGCATGGGCATCAGTTACTAGTGCTGCTGCTGCAGACTTCTGCACTGAAATCTGTTTTTCAAAAGAGCAAACAGATTTTTTAATATTTAATTTTGAAATCTGACATATTGTCAGTTTCCCAGGTGCCCCAGGCATGTGACTTTTTCTCTGATAAACTTTACTGCTGCACTGCATGTTGGAGTGATATCATCCTCCTCTCTTCCCCTCCAGCAGCCCAGATACTGAAGTTATATACCTTTATAACCTCTAAAATTAGAATTATCTACTTATTTTATATAAGTAAACTGCAGAAAAGAAACTGCAGGGGTCACTTATAATGAGCAGGAGTGCAAATCCACATACTTACCATGCTCAAGGGAGCTCCGTGAATTAACCAGAAAAGTATATATACCATAAAATGGTGCAGAGTAAAATCTGCTCATGGTGACTTGAATGGAACTAATGCAAATGTTCAGTTCATAAGTCAATGGTCAGGAAAGGTGGCAGGTAGGGGCAAAACCCAGTAAATAGGCCAACGGTTAGGGCAGGCTACAAGCAAGAGAACGTCCAGTTACAATCCAAGGGTCAGGGCAGATGGCAAGAAGAAGCAAAGTTCAGTAAACATGTCAGAGATAGGGACTACAAAATCTACTCAGAAACCAGGAAGGAAGTCAGGGCCACGCAGGAAGTCAGAAAACAGAAAGGAAGTTGGGACAGGCAGGAAGCAGGAAGGAAGTCAGGGGCCAGGGGGAAGTCAGGAAGCAGACAGGAACTGAGGTTGCAGGCAGAAAGTCAGGAACTAGACAGGAACTAAGGAGGTCAATAAATTACAGAGGGAAAGATGCCATTTAGGAATATTAATGACAAACAACTGGTAGTTGATTGAGAAAGGCTTCTTAATTAAACTCAGCTGCATGTAGTTGGTCTAAATGTCAAGATGGGTATAAGTCAATATTAAAAGACTTATTAGGGTTAGTTGAGTATTTCACATTACAAAGACCACCATGACTCAAAAAGACAAATGCATCCCTAGTACACTGCATCATTCGTTATTTGAATCAGGACAGGTTTTGACAGCATCCTCAACATTACTATGTCAGTGACATCATATCCTGTATTCAAAAAAGTTATAAAAAAAAAAGAAATAACGCTGGCATTTTTTCATATTTAATTGTGGGATTGTAACTGTGAAATATATGTTATTTACACTTTTTTAACCATTTTAAGCTCATGACACATGTTTTAGAGTTGGCTTATGTCTAGGACAATAGAGGATCACTTTTGTCTTTATTTTGCTTCCATGGTAGTGTTTCGCTTCGCAACAAAAATTGCAAAACTGTGAAAAAATAAGTCAATGGCTGCCAAAAAATGTTTTCGTGCCAAATGAATAACAATCAATGGGCCATTTTTTTAAGGAGTCTTTTTTGTCCAAACTGCATTAACGTCAATGGGTGGTTTTTTTTTTGTCACGGCAACTTATTTGTTGCGGCCACATTTTTGTTGCAGCAAATTTTTTGCTGCAAATTTTTGCCTGTTTTTAGCCTGTTCCAAATTTTTCTTTCCATGCTGTTGTCTGACAACATGCACAGGGAAGGGGGATAATTCCCAGCCTAGTGTAAAGAATTTTTCCCATAACTATGTATTTTACCATTGCTAAACTAAATGTTATCCTGCTTCTTCTATGCTAAAATGGAATTTTAATGTTCTCAACCCAGCGGGATTTATAAACGTAGGCATGCAAATGAGTGTCATTTTCATTTTCATCTGAAAGCTAATAAAAATATATTCGCTTATGTATTTATTTATTTAGGTGTATTGTTAAATTTTAATGTCACTAAATATGGGGCTGGGATTGCAATGAACACAAAGTGGCGCTGAGCTCACATTAACGTGGTCATATTCCCTAGGGACCCTTGGTTTCTATTTAAAGGGGGGGGAGAAAAAAAGCTACTGCAGGTAAGTTTCATGCCTATCGGAGCAGGAAAATGCACTCGCTGACAAGATTCATTACAGACCTCTGAACTAGATGTGTTTCCTTAATGTTCAACATTACTTTTATTTTTCCCAGTAAGGCTGGCATGTGAATAACGCTGCTGAATAATTAAGTGCATCTCCTCGGTAGATACTGTTGATATGAAATTCACAAATGCAAAACTGTTTTGCAAATATTTTCTCTGCCACCAAAGTTGTGTTGTAGCGCAAATGCAGAGTATGCGCATAAATATTACCAATTTGCAATTATGCCATAAGGACATCTGCAGGGAGAATAAAAATCTAGCAATTTTGTTTGCACATAACATACACCACTCTTATCAAACTTTATAAATATAACCATGTGCAGGGCAAATATGTTTACTGGGCAAACCATTCCGTGCTGCGCAAAGTTTATAATTGAGCCCCACTGTTGAGCAGAGCATTCGCAACAATTTTATATAATTTTTTTTGAGGGTTAGGAAACTCATGCAGGGTAAATAACTCCCTAACATATGTAACAATACATATATACGCATATCTACCCTAAACCAACTGTAGTTCTCAAGATTAATGCAGCCTTGCATATTGTTCTTGTGCCAAGGTTTTAAGGAACAGAGGAATCGCTCAGTAGGAAACCTATGCATTTTAAAGCACATCATTTGAGAAATTCTAAATCCTTTCAGCACATTTTGGTCGTGCAAGCTCAGATTTTTAGCATGGCAAAAATCATAATAAGTACTCTGTGTCCTCATTAGAAAGTATCAATATTGCTGACTTGTTTCAAAGGCATCTTAACTTCAGTGCAGATTGTAATCTTATTATTCAGCAGGTACCCTCACCTGGCTGAAGGTTAATAAGGAATAAGTCAGAGAGCACCTTATTAACTGCATATTGTTTATTCACTACTAGGAAACAACTTATAGCAAGTAGGAGTTACACAGCCCAGAAGAAATTGTTGGACTTTTTATTAATAATAATAAGACTTTTGAAAGTGCAGAAGGAAATGCAATCATTATTTCTTCTGTTTTCAGGACGACTAGAGAAAGTCAAGCGAGGCTAAGCTTTTCGGTTCCTAGGTAAGTAAATAACATACTGTACATCTATAACCTTTATAATGCATTTATTTTGATTAGTTAAAAAGGTAGTTAAATGTTTGAAAGTGGGATGAGGGCCATTGCATTAAAACATTTACATTTATTGAGTGGCTGGACTATAATTTGTACCAACATCTTCCTAATACTTTATGTAACCCTGTTTTGACCCCTTCATGTATTATAGGATGTACATTATCAATATCTTACCATACACAGATCCTGAATCCCCTTTGCTAAATGAAAGGGTACTGGGAATGTCTTTCAATAGCAGTACCTCCACTTAGTGTGATTCGGGGATACACCTACGGATGGCCCCACAAGGAACAAATAATTAAACACACCAATTGCAATAAGACAAGAATGAACTTAATATAACTGGCAGAGAAATTATATGCAAATACATATTAATGGTGGACAAAGAGAGACACAGTCCATTTTCGCCAAGAACTCTTAACTTTCCCCAGGTAGCACAACCTGCCCAAATACCTCTCCAGATGGACAGATGTAGTTGCTCCCACATAGCAGCACACAAACAAAGCCTGTTTCTCAAACAGTCGACACACTGGAGCCTTTCTATACCCTCTCTCAGGCACAACTCACTGTGGACTTACACAGATGGACCAGGCATCCACAGCGACTCAATCCTCAGGCTGGGCTCCCAAGCTATCCAAGCTGAGCACAACAAACCTGCTTTACTCCTCAAGGCACAGTTCTCAGCACTATCTGCAGTGTGAGCATATAACAAGCCGCCTTTCAAATGAGCACCCGTCCACAGGCAGCTGCTGTCACAGTCTCTTTGCTGCCTCCAAGCTCTAAACCCTCCATGTTTGAGTTCACTGTCCTTCCAGTTGGACCCTCAGGAGCATCTAGTAGGGCAAAATGCATCTCCCCATCTCTTCAAAATGTTACTGTAATGAACCTTCAAGCTAACACCATTGCCACTGTTCCAGGCCCCCCTAGGCAGGCCAACCTCCCAGTTTGTGAACCACTGGTTTACAATTGTGTTTTGAACATGCATTAGTTTCACCAAGAAACAATGAGAATAGATCTTGTTGATATGTATTAAAATAAATTGATATCTCAGGTTATTTTACATAGTAATGGAAGAATGTAAAGGTTTTGCAAACCTTTAATTTCTGTAGCCCCAGGGGGGGTTTTGGCCAGCTAGGTTTGGACCTATATTACAATTTGGATTACAATTGGAGTATATCCCTTGGTAAATCAGTATTTGGCCATGGGATGTCAGGATTCCCCAGTTTATAAAAGGGTAAGCCCACACCTCATTTGCTTTACACATGTTGGAGCAAGTGATGCTGAAGGGCCTGAAATGGAAGCAGGTTTCTGTAAGTGAAGTGCCAGGAAATATTTATAATAGCTCACTCTAGGAGCGAGAAGCAATAGAAGGGTAGTTAGTAGAACAGTCAGAAGCTCCAGTGAGTGGGCCAGTTGAGTTAGTACCCTAAGGTGTCAATTCTACCAGTATAAAGACTCAAGCAGACAGGTTTAGGGATAGAAGATTCCTGGAGTAATACATCACTTTAAACATTGTCTATCACGGGATTGTTTCACCAAGGCAGTGAATATTACGTTTGGATGTTGTGCATCTTCTGTACAATAAGGAGTTTCATCTGTTTTTAAAGATCACTGGTGCCCAAATTATTTGAGAGATATGTTTTGGGTTGGGATATAGAGTGGTAAGCCACACCTTCAACATTAAAGAGTTGCATGTAGCCCCTGTCCTGCTGGGAGTTGAGATCAAGTTGGCTGCATCTAAGGTGTATCGTCTGGGGAGATATTTGGTACGCCCATGTCCAAAAAACCTGCTATAGTTATTTTTACCATCATTTGCTCACTACATTCCTCAGGATTTCTCCAGAGATCCCAAATTTAATTTGGAATAGAGGTGACTGCACGTAAGGCTCCAAAAAGAAAGTTCTTCTATCTCGTACACCTTGTCCTTCTTCCTCTATAATATAAGCACACACACACATAGTGCACATAATATATGATTACTACCTTTCTTTCAAACCTGTACAATAAAAATATATTGCTTACAACTTTCTGTGCAGTTTGTCTATAATGTTTGAGTTCCTAACGCCTTTAATTGTATGTCTGTTTGGCTCAGTGCAATTAAAGCATTGCTGGCTTAGCACATATGCAGATTTTTTAGAGGAAGACAGATGGACTTATTGGCCTTTAGTTGTGCAGTATTTTCCCATTGTGACTCTGTGATTTGTAGCTGCTCGTTCAATTGCTTGATGACATATTAAACTTTATTTATCCAGATGGTATCACAAACATAAATTATAACTAGAAGGGGATGTAAATAGTTTGATGCTGATTATGATTTAAATTATAATCAAGAGACTTAACATTTCAGATAATCCCTTTTATCGATGCAGAGTGAGAGGGATATAGTTATATTTTTTATCTCCACCCATTATTGTTACTAGTGTTGCTATGGTATAAGGGCCGCTGAAATGCTCTACAACTTCATTACCATTTATATGTAACAAAGAATTATTGGGATACTTGTCTCCTATCAACAATAAATATTTTTAGTATGTTGTATTAATAGGTACTATTAATTAAAAGACACTAACATTAATAAGCACGCACCAGGGAGTCTAATATATATTCACTGGGTAGGTGATAGATGTTATCTTGATGTTTTTTGTTTTCTTGATTGTTCTGTATCTATTGGGTATCCAGCTACTGAATAGTTCTGTTGGCTTCCACTATTGACCTCGACCTGTAAAGCCAAATGGACCCTGAGTTGTTCTTGGCACTAAGGTGCCAGTGAGTTATTTTTTCTATACTGTGATTCATCCAGTATTGGTAGTTTCAGTGGCCACAGTTTAGGGGGGCATTTATTAAGTGAGAGCCGTAAACAAAGTTAGGTTCACGTTGAAGCCCAGTCATGAAATCTAAAGAAAGAAAGAGTTTTGTGCACAGCATTTTGTAACTATCATCTGTCATAGGTAAGTGTAAGATCCCCTTTGTTGGTGGTGTGTGCTACAAATGTTTTCTTGTCAGAGGAGCAAAGGGAACCAACCAGAACACAGATAAACCAACCAATCCACACTTTTAGCACTACTTAAGAGATCAGAGGTTTCTAAACCCCCATTCAAGGAGTCCCTTTAGCCATATCCCTGGCCAGACCTACAGTACAGGACTAAGTATTAGCCCTGTCTATTGATGATACTGTATCATCAATACTCATATGAGTGGCTCTAGCACACTGAGGGGATTATTTATTAAAGTCTGAATGGCAAAAACTAAAATAAATTTGTTTTTTTTAACTATAAAATCCAAATTTTTTGTGGAAAAAAACCCTCTAATTTTTTGGGAATTATTATACCCCGAGTATGGAAAAAGTCCTAATCTGAAAATCCGGCATCTCAGACCTACTGAGGTTGTAAGTCAATGGGAGAGGTCCCTATCCTATTTGAAAGTTTCTGTGGTCTGTGCTGGAATTAACCTAAAAAAAATCATGCAAAAATCCCAAAAACTTGGGCTTTTCAGCAAAAAGTCAGAAGAAATAGATCGATTTGGGACTTTTTTTTTTTTAAGATATCGATTTTCACTAGATTTTTTTGTGTTTGTCCCTGATCCGATTAAATCATAATTGTTTGGTTATAAATAAGGTCCAATTGTGGATTCTAGCTTCGTTGCACTTTTTTGATTAAAATATTAAATTCGTTCTTTGATAAGAACGTTAGAGAGTTAGACATCTGGAAAGGAAGGAAAACCTAGGAAGAGCCTGGTCTTGGAACACAAAATAGTGGGACAGTCATCAGCAGCTCTTAAAGGGAATCTGTCGTCATTTTAAACTTTTTTTTTTTTGCATTTTTATAAAAAACACACATCCATAAACACTGTCTGGCAAATAAAATGTTAATCCACAAATCCAAGCATAAGTTATTTTAGTTTGTATTTTGTCATGGGGGCTTCCATTTGTACTCATTACACATTCATCCTGTGCTGCTCTAACAGCAGGCACAGCATTACCTGTGTGCTTGGAGGCAGCCACTCTGTAATGAAAATCCAGGTCCCTGCACTACGACATGAGAATCTAGCTGTACACTCCCCCTCCCCTCTCTGCTCATGCGTGTGATGTTTGGAGGAGAGAGGTCACATGGTTTGCAGGAAGCAATTACTTTCACTTTCCTACGTTCTGCTCTACAGCTGCACTAGCAGCCCCTCCTCCCACAGACACTATTAAAGCTCCTCCCCTTCTGAAAGTTTGTTCTCTGCTTTCCTTGCTGCAGACAAGGCTCTATTTACATTACAGCAGCTTGTAGGAGGGAGGGGTAATGACATCACTCCAACTTGCAGTGCAGCAGTAAAGTGTGACTGAAGTTTATCAGAGCACAAGTCACATGACCTGAGGGCAGCTGGGAAATGTCAAAATGTCTAGCCCCATAGCAAATTTTTAAATTAGATATAAAAAAATCCATTTCTTGTTTTGAAAAACAGATTTCAATGCAGGATTCTGCTGTAGTAGCACTATTAACTGATACATTTTGTAAAAAACATTTTTTTTCCACGACAGTATCCCTTTAAGAACTTTCTGTAGCCACTCCCAGTCTTAGATAGTGTCTAGGAGAGCAGGAATGGTGCTCAGAGTTGTGGAAAGTTGTGGAACTACACCTGCACAGCTGTGACCTTCCTGTGAGGTAATGAATACTGCTGTTGAGAGTATCAATACTGCAGACCTGTCTCGAAACTCAAGAAACCCAACCCCTAAGAATATCCCAGTGACAAGACCAACGTTGGGAGGTTACTGACATTGGGAGGATATTGCTATTGAGTTATAAACATGTGGGCCCTATGTGTTGCAAACAAACACTTGTTTGAGTATCTTCAAAATATGTAGATGTAAATGGCTTTTGGGAAAAAAAAGGTACTTTGGGAAAGGTAATGCTACATGGGTTATTGTGTTCTGCTGCCAGTATATCTCTGTTATAATATTTATTTGCAAGTGGGATTACTTGAAGTGTACATTAGATGGAGGAACATTAGATGGAGGAACCTCAATGCTAAGTTTAACGTTTCTCAGTGTCTCCTAGCAATACCATGAAGGTTTCCCAGGTTTGCCTGATCAGCAGCATTTCAGTGTATGATCCTGTTGCAAAGGCATTTGCCAGAAAATGGTTACTTTAACCAAGATAAATAATGGGAAGCCTGGAGATATATAATATTACTAAAAGCAGGCACCCAAGCCCAGTGATCCAAACACTGGCAGTCTATACAAAATGTTGACCCTGCTAGACCAAGGACTTTGGAATATTGTATGTTCTATGGAATTCAGGTTTCTTAAGTATGTTATTAAGTGGAAGTCTGCTAAATATTATTTGAAATGTAATTTATTCTAAAGTCTGTCACTCATTTTACAACTACATGCTGTCAGTAAATAACCTTTTGTATATTATTAGGCATATTAGATAATAATATCAATAATATTAATATTATATATTATACAGGGAACTCTTAGTATCACTCATGTATTATAAGGGATAATGTACCCCCTACTGTAAATGATAAGGATATTAGAAGTCACTGAGGGGTTGTTCTGTGACCATATAAAGGCACAAGGCTGCAGGCTGGGTTATACAGGGAACTCTGAGTATCACTTGTGTATTATAAGGGATAATGTACCCCCTACTGTAAATGATAAGGATATTAGAAGTCACTGAGGGGTTGTTCTGTGACCATATAAAGGCACAAGGCTGCAGGCTGAGTTATACAGGGAACTCTGAGTATCACTCATGTATTATAAGGGATAATGTACCCCCTACTGTAAATGATAAGGATATTAGAAGTCACTGAGGGGTTGTTCTGTGACCATATAAAGGCACAAGGCTGCAGGCTGAGTTATACAGGGAACTCTGAGTATCACTCATGTATTATAAGGGATAATGTACCCCCTACTGTAAATGATAAGGATATTAGAAGTCACTGAGGGGTTGTTCTGTGACCATATAAAGGCACAAGGCTGCAGGCTGGGTTATACAGGGAACTCTGAGTATCACTTGTGTATTATAAGGGATAATGTACCCCCTACTGTAAATGATAAGGATATTAGAATGTCACTGAGGGGTTGTTCTGTGACCATATAAAGGCACAAGGCTGCAGGTTGAGTTATACAGGGAACTCTGAGTATCACTTATGTATTATAAGGGATAATGTACCCCCACTGTAAATGATAAGGATATTAGAAGTCACTAAGGGGTTGTTCTGTGACCATATAAAGGCACAAGGCTGCAGGCTGAGTTATACAGGGAACTCTGAGTATCACTTATGTATTATAAGGGATAATGTACCCCCCACTGTAAATGATAAGGATATTAGAAGTCACTGAGGGGTTGTTCTGTGACCATATAAAGGCACAAGGCTGCAGGTTGAGTTATGCAGGGAACTCTGGGTATCACTCATGTATTATAAGGGATAATGTACCCCCCACTGTAAATGATAAGGATATTAGAAGTCACTAAGGGGTTGTTCTGTGACCATATAAAGGCACAAGGCTGCAGGCTGAGTTATACAGGGAACTCTGAGTATCACTCATGTATTATAAGGGATAATGTACCCCCTACTGTAAATGATAAGGATATTAGAAGTCACTGAGGGGTTGTTCTGTGACCATATAAAGGCACAAGGCTGCAGGTTGAGTTATACAGGGAACTCTGAGTATCACTTATGTATTATAAGGGATAATGTACCCCTCACTGTAAATGATAAGGATATTAGAAGTCACTAAGGGGTTGTTCTGTGACCATATAAAGGCACAAGGCTGCAGGTTGAGTTATGCAGGGAACTCTGGGTATCACTCATCACGTATAATGTGCCCCCTACTGTCAATGATAAGGACATTTAGTCATGAATGATGTGAAAATCATTTTAAGAAGTAAATTATTTTAAAGAAAATACATATTGTTGCTTTTATAATTTTTTTTGTATGTTGTTAAAAATATCCCTGTACCTGAAACTGACCAAATTAGCACCTGTCAGACTAAATTTTACTGAATGTGACAGATACCTTTATTATGGTTATTATTATTATTTTTATAATAATTACATTTGCTTTAACCTTGCTACTCAGATAAATTAGTCTCCATTAGTGATTGTTTACTGCTTCTTGCTGAGAACAAGACAATATGAACACGAAATCAGCCAAGTCACCAAGTACATTATGTCCCTTTGCACTTAATCAGGCTTGTTAATCTTACAAAATAATCTTCTTAAAAATACCTTAATGAACTGTTGGAACCCACTAATGGAAACCAAGGTCAGTGAGTGAATATGTCAAAATGAATACATTGGGCTGGATTTAATTCAGAAAAAAGTTTTTTGCATGAAAACTCAAGGACAAGATTTAATTTGCGTTGCAACTGAATTCAGAAAAATGTATATAATTTTTTATCAGAAAATCTGTGAATCCCTGCAGGGGGTGAGGGCATTGGGGGCAGGCCGATGACATTGAAGGCGGGGCGTAAGAGTACCTGGTGGTTTAGTGGGGCAGCTGAATCCATGCAGAAACGGGTTTAAATACACAAACTTTCATGCCAAAGTGACGTCGTCATGTGCTCTATGTCTGGCGCGTACAAACAGACTGCGGGTGTCCCTGTCTCTGACCCACTGAACCATCAGGTACTCTTACACCGGGCTGAAGATGTGTGGATCAGTGATTGGCTGATCGCCATGTCATTCACTTCAATGTCCTGACCAGATTTCCTAATTTGGAAATCCGCACAGGCAGTTTTCTTGGGGACAGCCCTTCCAAAAACCTGACAGGTGGCAACCCTACACAGATGGTTTATTCAATTTTAAATTATTCTTTAATTAAGTATGTACACACTATCGCTCTGGGGTTCTGCACTGCGATTTATGGATTTAAGATGCTTATATTAAAGTTGGAAATTTTCATTAACTCAAGCCCTTGGGCATTGCCAAAATTGTTCAAATTTCAGTCTATTTTTAAGGGATGAACAGGTGTCCCTTTTGGGTACCATACTGACTAGGCACAGGCAGTGGGCTTTCCACCTTGCTCCAAGATGATAAATGTGACCTTCAAGAGTTACAAAAAAAGATTGTGTCTACAAATTAAATATTGTTTTAGAGATTCTCTCTAAAAAGGGTAAAGTTAACGAGAGTAACGTAAAAAGACTGCAATAGACAATTTAACAAGTAATTGTATAGAGAATTAATCAGAGTTTTCCTCTACAGAAATGTATTTTATTAAACTAGGCATGCAGGATTCTTCATCCTTCACATTGCGCTTTAATGGCTGAAAATAAATGTATTAACGGAGATGAATAATACATTTAACGTTACAGAAAAATTGTTTTTGAAATTAATTGGATTGCTTTTAGCAATAAAGCTTCAGTTTGTACAGCTATACCGTTAAGCAGATTCAACAGGTCACGTTGGATGTTCTATTTAAAACAACTGTTTCAATTCAAAAAACTATTAGCCCAGGGAAGGCATCTGCCAGTCCAATATTTTTCCAAGTGTGGCAAATTTACTAAAATTCACAAATTCAAAATGTTGAAAGTACCTCAAATGCAGTCTTTTCTCAGTTTCCAGAATGTTTAAAATGGAAAAGACAATTGCATTAAATTGAGCAAAAACTCAATTTGCACTAAATTTGCCTCCCGTTATTCATTTGAAATGCATTTAACATAATTTGTATTTTGAAAATACACCTCCTATTGACTTCTACAGAAGCTCGCCAGGTTTATCCAATTCAATGTTTTGACATTTTTTCATTCAACCCCATTTGATAGAGGAAAATTCAAATTTAAACTTAAAAAAACTCAAATTATGAAAAAAATGTGTTCAAATATTAATAAATCAATCCCGTGGTCTTTTTAAAATAGCAATTCTACCTACTAAATTGTGACAGTTTGCTCTGGCAGTACTATTAATTGTACTTAATGGAGAGCACCAGCCAAATACAAATTTTCCAGCAAATTTTTCAAGATACTTTAATTTATATTTTTATGTTATTTGTAAACAGAATTAAAACTGAAAGCATTTTTTCCCTTTGCTGTCTTATGCACTGTTTATCCTGTTGACATGAATCACTAAATACTCAAATAATCAAGAGAATTTATTTATTATGTTTGAGATAGCTCTGATGAAACCTGCTAAGCCATAAATTGCCTTTCAAGTTCCTGAAGTCTATTTACATTTTCACACCAATATATTATATGCCATATTTTGAAAAAAAATTCAGAAAAAGGTATACACAAAAAACTGTGTGCTATATAATAAACTTTAGAAATAATTCTGTAAAAATGTCCCCTATCATATTAAAGGGTGTTGAACCTACTACTCCGCGGTAATAGGACTCCTTGGTAGGTGATTTTGTCCTTTTGTATTTTGACCCTCCAAAATTCCAGATGCTGAAACAAATGTTGTAGCTAGGGGTTCTATCCTATTTTATTATAGTGCAGGCTTTACATTACCTATCCATAATAAGTTGAAAATGTATTTACTGTAAGCAAATAGTAGTGCTCAGCATGCACACAGAAATATAATATGGTAGTATTTAAGGAGCAGTTCATACCCCTTGTTCATACCCCAGTGCAATGAGTAGGGCTTGTGCTCAATACTCTTTGCAAATTGTTTTAGTCACAGAAACAGGACAAACAGGGAAACTGAATCTACTCCATGTCTGGCTCTTGTAAGGTAGATAAGAAAAAGGTTTGACACAAACCCTGTTCACTGAACACTTTTGAATTGGGGATATATTACCTTTTAAGAGTTGAAAAAAAAAAGGTCAATTCCCCCTTAACTTAGACATGGTCAAGAACAATGATGCTTGATTAATTGTGTGTCACTGCTAGAAGGTGTGGTTAAGAGCCTGTTGAAGTTTGATGGCTTTTTTATGAAAAATATTTGATGCTTATCTACTTTTGAAGGGTAAATTACATTTCTGTTCTTTATTGTAGGAGGTTTTGGTACTTCTTGGTTAATATTCTGGCTTCCTTGTAGCTGCTTTTGGCCTTCTCTTGATGGTGGCTGAGTGCCTAGATGTCTAGTGCTATCCTGTAGCTTATATTCCCAGTGCTGTCCATGAACTCCTATAACTTTGGTGGATATCCTCTCTTCATGGGGTTTTCAAGTGTCCTTTTGAGGTATTCTTGTGTCTGTAAGGAGCTCTCGCCGGCAGTCAAAACGCGCTCGTTTTGGCGTGGCCAAAGGCCTACAGACATTGCCCCGTTATATAGGTTCTACTTTATGTGTTCATGGGTGCGTACCTTACAAATTCTGCTGATTGAGATCTTGACCGTGGTCTGTTTCATTGTTTATTGAACCCTTGCTGCCTGAACTGACCCTTTACCTGGACTTGACTTTGTGTACTTCTTAATACCTCGAACTGTGTTTGGTGCCAGCTACTTCCTCCTTGGTCCGTAATTCCTAACCTGAGTCTTTCAGCCCTGACAGTGTCTTGAGGATGAGAAGGAACAACTTGTGATGCAGTTATGTGTGTATGTAGTATGTTTATGTGGTGGTATATTATACCCCATATGGAGGAGGGCATTTCCCCGGACCAAAGCTGTTTGCACTTTTTTTCAGCATTTCGATTTTTTTATTGAGCAATGACATAATAGTCTCAGAGGTGGGATGCAAACCTTTGTCTCTCTTTGGTCACTGTATTCCATTTCCTAAAACATACATTTGCTCTTGATTTTTCTTCTCATGGGGATAACTGTAAAACAGAATACTGATATCTATTAACTTAATGTTTACTCAGAATGTACCTGCTTGACTGCTTAGACTTCAAGTCATTAGGACTGTCTGAGCTTGTTCGAAGCTTTTTATGTTTGTACAAATTATAGTGTGTTTTACATTCAGAAACCGTAGGCTCTGTTATCCTTTGTTTAGGTTTTAAAATCTATGTATTTATTTAAGTATAAAATCACAGACATAATTTAGTGCCCTTTTATGATGCTGTTCATCATTAAGTGAGTTGAAATCACATCTACCTTTTCTTCACACATCTATATACTATGCCGGAACCATAGTCTGGCATAACAAGTGATAAAGAATTCCTGTCTCGTTCTTGCTTCTACCAAGATAACCTCTTTATTCTTTATTCTTTTTAATGAGGGTATTTTTTTTTATCCAAAGACCACATAATTCAGAACAATTTATTGTAATTCTGGATTGTCAGCCTACTGGGATTTTACTGCAGGTAAATGTGAATGTGAAATATCTGTTGCAAAAGTATAATAGAAAATGCAAAAATACATTCCTAGTATACAGTATATATATATATATATATATATATATGCGTAATACTGTTATTATATTGTGTATATGTACTGTATATTCACTACCTGACCTACAATAGCAGATGGTACCTTAATCACTTTAGGGAGGTAAAGACCAGATTCAGACTGGGGGGTCCCTATTGTGTTATGCACTAGTGATGGATGAATTTCTCCCATTTCGCTTCGAAAAAATTCGTGACTTAGCAGCGTAATTCGAAATAAACGTCTAAAAACTTGAATTTTGACGCCCAAGTAAATTTTTACACCTGCGTCAATTCGCATAAATTTTGAGTGTTGATGTGCGACGGTTTTGAAGCAAGCAACTTTTCCCGACATGGGTCCAAATTTTTTCGACGTGGCAAATTTTCATCAGCAAATTTTTCAGGTGCCTCAAATAAAGACTGCCCATTAGATATTTTTCAAATGTACATGTTAAGTGGGCACAAGGGGATAGGGATGAAAAAGAATATAAAAATGAAGGACATGATAAAAAGCATAGACATGAATGCATTGAGAAGGTATCATGAAGGGTAAGAGAAAGTTTTTATGGGAACCGAGTATCAGAATAATAAGAAAATGGTATAATAAAGTAAAAACCGACTGGGGTTTAAAAACTAGTTTCTTGCTGATTTATGTCTGTATAAATTGCCTACAATATAGTATTTAAATTCTATTTCCAAGAGGTGTGACTATGGGATGACAATTCAAGTTGCATAAAAGTTTGTTGACTAGTTGGTAATGATATAACCTCCCTAAGCAATATTGAACAGTATAAGTGCAGTAAGGTATGTATATATTGTACATCTAGTAATGGTAGACAGTTATAAAATATTTACATATACAGGTATTGGGGCACATTATCCAAAATGCTCAGGATATTTCCATAATTAGATAATGATTTAAACATTGAAAATGATTAAAACATTAATTAAACCCAATAGGATTGTTTTGCCTCCAATAAGCATTAATTAGTGAGTCTTAGGATCAAGTACAATCTACTGATTTAATATTTATTTGTTTTTATTATTATCCAGAAAGTTCCAGATTACAGGAAGTCCATCTTCCGTAGAGTATATATTAATCAAATGTATTAAAATTTTATTAAAATTATTTCCTTTTTTTCTGTAATAATAAAGTACCTTTAATGATCCCAACTATATGATTCACTAAAGGGCGTATTGTCACCATCGAGTGATTCGCACACCTCGCAACACTTCGTCAAGCGCAAATTCGCTACCACAACGCAAATGCACTAATATGCAAAGTTGCGTCCTGGGCGCCGAACGCGGACGACTTTTCACTAGTTTTTTCTTCGTCAGTTTGAGAATTTCATAGCGAAGATGCGCTAGTGTTCGTTTGTGCCCAGCAAAAATTCAGCTAGTGATCTTACGTTTAGGTCAATTTGAATAGGGCGGGTACATTAAAGTTGTATGGACCTCTTTATTAGATGTTGGTGCAAATGCTGGAATTTACCACTTTTTATTACACATGTCCAAGGACCCTTAATAAAGACAAAAGCATTAATATTATGCCATACACTGGAGCCCATCGTAAAATGAATGTCCCTATATGTTCTCAAATGTCTGGGGAAAAATGTTAAGCCAAAAAAAGTTTGTTAGCGAATTGTCGTCTGCGCCTGTTAGTGAATTGGCAGTGCTCCTGCGGATTGGATTTCTAGCAAATTTTCGCTAGCGACGGCCACTTCCCCTTTAGTGAATCTGCCCCTAAGACTTGATTAATCCTTATTGGAGGCATAAAAAGTGTATGGGTTTAATTAATGTTTAAATAATATTTCAGCACTCAATAGATTTAGGTGTGGAGATCCAAATTTACCTTATCAGGAAAACCCCAGGTCCCAAGCATTCTGGATAAGAGGTCCCATACTGATACAGAGGTAAATCATTTAAAAAAATATAGCTTTCTAGATAAAGGGTTTCCAAATAACAGATACCACACCTGTTATACATGATAAAGGTCTTTTACAGAGTTTATAAAAGTTATGTTTGGCTGGAGACTAACATATCTCAGGAAGATCAATAATCATTTAAAGAAGGCGACAATATACCCTAGAGATCTTGGACTGAGTAGATGTATGCCAGTAAATCCAAGGTGCTCTTGTAATATGGGTTCTCTTTAATTATTTAAATATATATATCTCATACCATTTGTCTTTTTTACTGTGCTTCCGTTGCTTAACAGCATTCATTGATGCACCAATGACTTTCATGGGTTTTCTCATTACACTGATGGCTTTCAGATATACAGTATATTAAGGAAATAACCATTGTATACAAAGTAAGTCACTGAGCAATATGCTATTCTTGTTTCTATTTGACATATCTATTGACCCACGATACTGATTGTAGGAATTGAGCTGATAAGCAATTTTCGTCAATTCGGGGGTAACTAGAGACAATTTTAGTACTTAAATAAAGCATTTTTGAAGTTAATGTTGAAGAGTTAAAGTCACATACTTGAAAGTTATGAATGAATCCCTAGAAAAATCATTATTTGTCAGCCAGGTCATATGGTGGTAATAGAGTAGGTTGGGAACTGATTTGTTCTGGAAGCTTACAGTGAACTGCAAGGGAGTGAATTAATGAGGCAGACAAGTGCATGGTAAGAAATGCTTTACTGCTCAGCTGCTTTCCCATTCTACTAAAAAATAGAATTGATTGTATATGCAATTATAGAAAAGCTGTATCTTTAATTCTTTGTTTTTGGCAGGAGGACATTACAGTCGCACAGTTTAGAGCAAAAATTAAAATATTAATGTAAACATCCCCTCTGTCATTAATAAAATGAATAGCTAAGAAAGAAGAGAAAAAAAAACAAGGTGGGGTGGCAGAAGAAAGGTAGGAAATAATGAGATTCAGAATGAGAGCAGGGAAAAGACAGCAGCTTCAATAATTGTCAGGTATGGTCTGGAATCCAATTATGGACTATATCTTGAACTGTAACCTACATTGTGTTGGCCAGTTATCTGTATGGTCATTAGGGATGTAGCGAACTGTTCTGCTGCGAACTAGTTCGCGCGAACTTCGACCGTTCGCGTCCGCCGAACGTTCGCGAACGTTTGGGAACGTTCGCATTTTGAGTTCGCGTTCGATTCGAATACAAGTCGTTCGACCATTCGACCATTCGAATTCCTTCGACCGCTAAAATCGAACGATTTCCATTCGTTCGAACGATTGTAAGCATTCGATTCAATGAAAAGCATTCGATCGAATGGCTTCGATCGTTCGATTCGAATGAAAATCCTTCGATCGAATGATTAAAATCCTTCGATCGTTCGAATCGAACGATTTTAGCGGGTGTTCGAAGTTCGCGAACTGTCCGCGAACGTTCGCATTTTTTGCCGGTGTTCGCAAACGGCGTTTGCGAACACCAAATCGGCAGTTCGCTACATCCCTAATGGTCATGTTACCTTTCGCTGCTGCATTTTCTTCTCTGCCCACCTTGCTAACCTCAAGTGTTCCCAATTGATCAATTAAGGGGCTTTATAAATTTGCTTCTTGCAGTCATGGGTGCTCAATCATTAAAGCCATTCAGCCTGGTCCTGCCCGTGGTTGGCTGTATTCCTGTGATGCCTTGACCTGGTTCCATGTTCCTGCCCTGTTTCTTGTTCCATTGCTTTTTCCTCTGCACCAGTCCTCTCTTGCCTGATTATTGTTGGATCTCCTAATCTCTTCAGCCTGCCACTGACCTAGGCCTGCTTATCTTGGACTTAGACGTTGATTTATGTCAGTATGTAAAATTGGCTGCAATATTGTATTTCAATTCTATTTCCAAGAGGTGTGACCATGGCTTTATCTCCCATTCGGCTTCGGCCCCATTCAGCTTTTGGCCCCATTAGACTTCTGCTCCCATTTGGCTTAGGCTCCCATTTAGCTTCCATTCAGCAGCTCCACTTCCCCGACCCACTTATGGACCAACCCAATGGCCATTTGTCAGAATAGCCAGAGGGCCTGTTTGTAAGTTTGTTTGAAAACAAAAGTTCAAGAAATTGTGTAAATCTGAAACCTCAAAATCTTGAAATCCTGGGATGGTTCCCATGTTCCAACCTAGGTACTATTCTTAAGATTTGCAACAGCACTATCTTGCCTTCACTCCTGCATAGAATCATTGCATACTGCTACATTGAGTACACAACTTTAGCTTTACCATTTACTAAGCATATCTGAATGTTCAAAAAGCTCTCCAGATTTTGGATCAAACTGAAACATGTTTGAAAAATGAATTACAAAGAGATTCAAGGTAACCCTTTATTTCAACTCTTGGATGAAAGAAATTGATCTCTTATATTTTGATTTAACAGTAAGTGTTCTGGGAGGTGATGTCCATACCACTCATTCATTACCTGATGACCTTCCAATAACTCTTTGGCCAGTAGGAGAGATATTCTGATCTCAGCAATCAGTTCTGAACCAGTAGGATTGTATGACTTGCGTTTATTCAGTTTTGTGGAACATTTGTGGGAAGCTTTTGTGTTCGTCTTGGAAAGAAGTCTAGTACCAGGACCTAGTTGAATTACAAAGGGATTCATGGCTACTCTTAATTTCAGTACAAGGTTGGTCAAATTTCAATGGTCCAGTTGTCGAATCAAAGACATTGGTTTCACATGCTTTGGTTTAAAAGTAAAGGTTCATTGGGGTGAAGTCCATACCATTCATTTGTTATCCACAGACCTTCCAAAAACTGTTTGGTTGGTAGGAATTATATTCTGATCAGAGACTCCAATTTATCTATTTATTGTAATAAAATTAATTATTTTTGGAAGACCACTAATCAGTATCCATTTTTATAATTCCTATTATTCTGAGGATGTACAGTATATTGCAGCAATAGCAAAAAGGAGGAACTACCCATTGAAAGACCAAATTAATTAAGAGCACTGATGATCATTGAGAAGATGGACCATTTTTATGATGTGAAAGTCTGTGCTGAGGGATATCAATTTTCCCATTTCCCTGATGTTTTTTTGTCATGTTACAAGTTACTATATGCTAATATTAAATACTTATACTGTCATTCTATCCATGCCAGCTTGAATGGATATGTTTAAGGAAATCTGACCTGTTACCAATAAAAGAGTTGCTGTGAATGAATAAGAACCCTGCGGTTCTATAAACAATCTAGAATACATAACGGACACTTGAGATGCTGCCAAAAAGACATTATATTTTATGTAAGAAAACACATTTCTGCAGTTACGGAGAATAAGATGACATATGAGACGTTATTATGAGACTTTAATATGCATATATGAGTGCGAAGTGCTTCATCAGAGTTTTAGCATTAAACATTCATGTGAACAAGCTCATTATCTATGCAGTCAATTTTAGTTAAAACCTTGATGTTTGCTGAGCGTGTAACTCAAACACTGCCGGTAATTATAAACATTACACCAGAGCAGTTGTTCAAACAAATCTTAGAAAATACAGTATATTTTCTGACCTGTTGTGTGTTACTATTGGGAGGCACCTATGATACCTGTGGCCTGTTATACAAGGGGGGAGCCCCACACTTTGTGCCATAGGACTGGGGAGAGTTACAGATGACTGTGCATGGTGCATTTATGAAGCACGTAGCTGGAAGGCTATGGAAGGGGATAAGACTTTCCAGTTTAAGAGGGTGATGTCACTGCATTGTACAATTTTAGGCACAAATCACAATTTTTACCCAGAATGCCATGTACTTGCAACAGCGAATGACAGCTTAGACAAGAGCTAAGCTAAGTTGACAATTACTTCAGCAAAAGCTGTTGTTAGAAAGTTAGCAAGAAGATCAGCCAACTGACAAGATTCTGACCATTCTTGACTATTCAGGAAAAACACTTACAACAAATGGTAGACATGAAGTGGTAATGTAGCCCCATACATTTTTTTATAAACTAGACAGTGCTCAGTGTAGGGCTGTAGGCCAATGCTCAGCCACTGGTGGTAAGGAGGGCTGGCCTTATATAGGGCAGGGTCAGCCTTGATTGGCTGCCCCCAACCCACCAATAGGGATGCTGGGGTGAGATGGCAGCAGATCCTGACAGTAGAGTGTCAAAACCAAATGTTTGTTTGTCTTTGATTCTTAACCAAATAAACTTTATAACCAAATACTGTAGAGTTTGACCAATCTATGGATGGAGCAGGAGATTATCTTAAAAACATATTAACACCCTGTTTTCTCCATTAAGTCCGTTATCTCCTGTGTTATGGTGAGTCTTAATGTGCTTCCTCTTAATTATGTTTTTTTACATAACTCGTTTAGATGAAATTGAAGGGAGCAGATGGCAAGGGGATGGTGGTGGGAAATAAATGCAATTTTTAAATTAATCAAGTTCAGGATTAGCAAGATCTTCATTCCTTAGGGCTAAACTCCACGAGCACTTTTGTCAGATAGTGTTGGATCAACAAAATGCACGCGACAAGTCGGATGCAGTTGAGGGGGTAAAAATATATAAAAAATCTGATGTGTAAACTACATGGAAATCTGATGATATCTGACCGACTTTTTTTCCCATTGAATTATACTGAATTATACTGAATGTTGTAGATGCAAGGATAGACACCATCCAAGGTTATCCAATCCAACATTACATTCTAGCTATACGGGGATCAGTTGAGATGAATGGCTAGATCAGATAAAATCTTCCATGTCGTTTTACCATAAGGTGTCTCTGAAACCCTAAGGATCATTTCCAGCTACTATTCTTGATCTCCTAACAAAGGAAGTGCTTCACGTTTATGCTTATAATGGTATATATTAAGGGGCAGATTTTTTGAAGGGTCGAATAGTAAATTCGAATTGGAATTTACATTTTCTAATTTTTTGGGGGTCAAAACTCTCAAATTCGAATTGGGAATAATCTAAACTCGATTCAAATTTTAATTCGAGAAAATTAAGATTTGTCAAACCTTGACCCCTGGAAAAATTCAAATTCGACTATTCGTCACCTAAAATCGCCAAGTTCATGTATAAGTCAATAGGAGAGGTCAAGAGACCTATTTGAAGATGTTAATAGCCTTCCTGACATCGATTCGAGTTTCCTATTTCATATTTACTAAAACAATTTTATGTGATAAACAAGCCTGCTCTATATTTAGAACCTGCTTGTTTGCAGAAGTTCTTGTTTTTCTAACTGAATTCGGAGGACCCGTGGTGAGAAGTCTTGCCAAGTATCTTGGTATTGTCTAATTCTGTTGTTTTCTAAGCCTGTGTTCCATCAGCCTGTTATCATCTACAGTCCTTATTTGTTCTTCTATAACATAAGCTGAATGTTATTTTAATTTTTCTCTGTTTGTCAAAGCTCTTTAACTGATGTTTTAAGGGTTATTGTGGTCTTAGGTTGATACTGCAAGGTATACAGCTATGTACATTTACATTAGTTATCACTTGTATTGAATAGTTCTGCTATATGTGCCTGTATGTTCTTGTTGCCTCTATCTCTTAATATTTGACAATCATATTCTGTCTAAGCATAGTCTTGTTAGTCTACCATCTGGCTATTAGTTTATAGTCAGTGTATAAACACAATTGTTGTATAGTGTTTCTGAGGACATTTCCATGTCTAATATTTTTTCCAGTGTGAAGCACAATCTGGTCTCTCTGATTTTGCAGATTCACCTTGCGAGGAACCAAACTGATATCCTGGGGTTTCAAATATTGCTTTAAAAAAATAGGCAGTCAATGCCTATTAGCCAAAGACTGACCATCAACATCAGGGGCAGCTTTATCAAGGGTCGAATTTCGAGTTTATGGGAGTTTGTAAAAACTCCCATAAACTCAAAATTCTAAAAAAAAAATGACCAATTGAAATGTATTAAAAAATTAGAATTTTTTAAATTTGGGTGAATAGGATCGACCTGCGAATTAGATCAAATTTGATTTGAGTTTTTTTTCAAAAGTCCACCAAACTACTCAAAATTGATTGTGGGAGGTCCCTCATTGGATAAACACCAATTTGGCAGTACATGATAAATTTTGAAATTCGAATTTTTTTTAACGCAAATAGAATTTGGACTATTCCCTAGTCAAATTACACTAAAATAAACTCAAAATTCGAATTCAAAAATTCAGATTTTCAATTCAATCCTTGATAAATCTGCCCCCTACTGTACAACCCTCCCGGCTTTCCTTGGATGAGTTCTCCTATTATAACTGTTAGGGGCAGATTTATTAAGGGTCGAATTTCGAAGTAGAAAAAGCTTAGAAATTCGACCATCGAATTGGAATACTTTGACTTTGAATATCGAAGTCGAAGTTTTTATACATCGAATTTGCCCTTTTGCGGTCGAAGTAAAACCGTTTGATCGAACCATTTTACTTCGACTTCCAAGTAAAAAAAATGCTCTAGAAGGTCCCCATAGGCTAACATAGCACTTCGGCAGGTTTAATTTGGCGAAGTATTGAAGTCAAAGTTTTTTTAAAGAGTCAGTACTTCGATTATCAAATGGTCGAATATTCAAACTATTTTACATCGAATCGAATTTGAAGTCGAAGTCGTAGTATCCTATTCGATGGTCGAAGTATCCAAAAAATTACTTCGAATTTCGAATTTTTTTACTTCGAAAATTCCCTCGAATTCACTTCGACTCTTGATAAATCTGCCCCTAAATATTTGGGCTGCAGCAGAAAATCTAAAGTATACTATAAGATGATGTAACTTAAAAATCATGAGCAGAATAGGGACCTCTATTGTATGTCTCAAATCTAGCATGTAAATATATTTTGTATTTATTCATATTGTAATACTGCATCACCCCTGTACAACGTACAGTGTTATGTGCCGCAGTTTTGTGAAAAAAAATTGCAGGTACAGAATTTCATCACAAATCCACACCTGGCGAACAAAATCTCTCATCACTAAGTCAATAGGATCCCTTATGTACAATGCAGCAGAAGAGGTAGGGCAGACACAATGGCACTTGGTGCAACTATATGAAAGTGCAAGTACAAGCACCTTGTAATGAATGACGCAAAACACTTTTGTTGCAACCGAAATTGTGACTGCATTCATAAATGACTATTTGCATTTCACTTCTTCCTTTCAACTTTGTGTCATAATTGGTTTCTTCAAAACAACTTTCCCAACTTTACATGTTGTTAGCTTCCATAAAGGGATTCTGTCGTGATTTTTATGATGTCATTTTTATTTCTAAATTACACTGCAAATAATTCACTCTACCATGTAAAATTTAATTCCTGACCCAACAAGTGTATTTTTTAGTTGTAATATTGGTGTGTAGGTGCATCTCAGGTCATTTTGCCTGGTCATGTGCTTTCAGAAAGAGCCAGCACTTTAGGATGGAACTGCTTTCTGGCAGGCTGTTATTTCTCCTATTTCACTGTAACTAAAGGAGTTGCAGTGGGACTTGAATTTTTACTACTGAGTGCTTTTCTTATATCTACCAGGGAGCTGTTATCTTGTTACCTCTTCCAATGATGTGGGTGGGGAGATATCACTCCAACTTGCAGTACAGCAATAAAGAGTGGCTGAGGCTTTTCAGAGCACAAATCACATGTCTGGGGGGACCTGGGGAACTCACAATATGGCTAGCTCCATGTCCAATTTCAAAATTAAATATAAATAAATCAGTTTTCTCTTTTGAGAAACCTCTTTCCCATGACAGTATCCCTTTAATATAATCACTGATACAAAACTATGAAATGCAAAGTTTTGCATCTGCCCAATGACCTTTCAGCTGAAGATCGCAGATAACATAGCACAATCTACAGTATTTGTGGGGCACTTTTACTGAGGTTTAAGCTTTTGCTGATACAACAATTTAGCAGTTTCCAAGCATCCCTAATAGTGATGGGCAAATTTCACGCAAAATTCGCGAAATGGCAAAAAAATTGCGAAATGCATTGAAGTCAATGGGCGTCAAATTCATTTTGAAATGCCTCAATTTCGACGCCCGCGACAATTTTAACACACGCTTATTTTGTCCAAATGCATTAAAGTCAATGGGCATCCGAATAATTTTGGACAATTTTTATGCGCGTGACCAAATTTTTTTGACGTGGCAGATTTTTCATGGCCAATTTTTCTCTGCAGTTTCATGAATTTATTTGCCGGCGCAGAAATTCGGAAATTGGCAAGCGAATTCGCTCCTGGCGAATTTATGCGCCCATCACTAATCCCTAAAAAGTATGCAAAATACAAAAGCTTTTGAGCACAAATATACTATTTCTCAATACTGCTCCTTGCTGTGTTTTTATGTGAAAATAAGCATTTGCCTTCCTTCTCACAAACCTATTGTATATTGAGTCGTTTTATTAGGAAAACACTTTCTTGCTCGTATTAGCGCAAATGCATTTCCACACAAAATTATACGTTCCCATCCAGCATTCATGGGAAAAACCGTTTCTTTTCCTTCCCCCGTGACTTTGTTTCAGGATTAATCACAATTCATTTGAAACATTGAAGTGAAATGATTGCTCAGACAGCGTAATTACCGCATTGTGAATTAAATATGGCAGTGCTCTGGGAATATGTACAAGCTATTGCTTATCTTTTATTTCATTAAAAGGGAGGAATCATTAGCTGTTTAAATTCATACATTTTGTTTAATACCCGGCTGTTAAACTGTGATGAAATATAACGTGAATTTAACACCAGAAATGTGAGCAATTATAATGGTCTTTTGATAAATAGGGCTTTTCAGCTATCTGCTAGTGTGAAGCAAACTCATTCTACCCTTCCCTCACTATGAAGGAAATCTATTCTAAACAGGACGGTGGTTATTAATGTTAGCTATGCATCAGAGCGCATGTGACTCACTGGAATATAAACACTGAAACATATAACGAGTTTTATGTATAAACATTACTGAAAGTACTTGTCCAACAAGACCTTGTAATGATGTTTTTGCATTTCAAACGTTTGTATTACTCTGTGTTTCAATGTCAATCATTTGCATTCACGAGTAGCAGAAATGTGCCAGTCAAAACACTATTCAGCATAGCACTTCGCCCAAAAGCCTTAAAGGAAAACTATACCCCTTGAACAATGTAGGTCTCTATAAAAAGATATTACATAAAACAGCTCATATGTAAAACCCTGCTTCATATAAATACAGTAAACCATTTTCATAATAATATACTTTTCTAGTAGTATGTGCCATTGGGTAATCAAAAATAGAAATCTGCCATTTTAAAAAAGAAGGGCCGCCCCCTGGGATCCTATGATTCGCTGTTCACACAAACAAACCAAACAAACTATACTCCTTGGGTCACAGACAGACAGAGCTGTGTCTTTTGCTTCCACACTACTTCCTGTTACAGTTAGAGCTGCAGTATTTCTGGTCAGGTGATCTCTGAGGCAGCACACAGACCATCACAAAATGGTGGCACAAGGCAAGAGATGTAAAGGGGCAATATTTACTTATATATATTGCAGTTTGCTAAGATTTTTTAATATGTCACTTAATATGATATAAACTATCTCCTGCTTAATAGTGATGGGCGAATATATTTGCCAGGTGCAAATTCACGGTGAATTCCCGCAATTCATCGCCAGTGAATACATTTGCGAAACCGCCATGAAAATTCGCCAGTGAAAATTCACTGTCGTCAAAAAAAATTGACGCCGGCGCATTTTCGCTGGCAAATTTGCGCCGGCATCCAAAAACGGACACAGCATCAAAAACAAGACGCCAGCTGCACTTCGTAAATTTTTCACCGTTTCGTGAATTTTGCAGGAAATTCGCCGATTTTTCGGTGAAGTGAAAAGGCCCAAATTCGCCCATCACTACTGCTTAAGTATTCATTTTGGGGGTATAGTTTTCTTTTAAGCATTTTGTAACTTAATCAGAGGCCTCACAAAATGCATAAGGCTTGAGTTTTTGGATTCTGTATTTGGTGTCCATACATTATTTATTCTTGTCTATATTCTATTCGCACCATGACAAAATGTTACAAACGGGTTAAAGGGGACCCGTCACCCAAAAAAATTATTCAAAATCCTATTTTATCACATTAGTCAAGCAAAATGAACTTTAATTACACTGTTTAAATGATTTGAATCTTGTTTCCTTCAGTCTGGGAATTCAAAATGATAGCAAGCAGGCAGCAGCCATTTTGTGGACACTGTTTTTAAGGAAAGCCTTGCATCATCTCAGAATCTTGTTTGTGCACCAGAATGGGGGACCTGATGTCCATCCCCATGTCCTGGCTACACAATTAAATGGTGAAGAGAACGGGGGAATATGGGGAGAGCAGTGACATGTAGGAAGTGCTGAATGGAAAGTGAAAGTAATTGTCTGCCCCGCCTCTATGCCCATGGCATAGAGGAGGGGCAGACAATATTTGATGTAATGATGAATGCTTCTAGTGTGTAAAATCTAAAACCAGATTTAGGTTTTAATAGAGAGTTCTAAATGATTACAGGAGAACACTGAGCCTTTAAATTCTGCATGCTAGAGAAGTTCTTTCTCTAGTCTCAGTCCAAGTCCTGAAAGACACTAGTGATGGGCGAATTTTTCCAGAAAAATTTGTGAAATGCATTGAAGTCACAGGGCGTCAAAATAATTTTTTAAAAAAATTTTTATGCGCATGACTATTCTGATATTTTTTGCTGCGCCAGATTTTTCGCCAGTTTTGCAAATGTATTCACTGGCGGCAAAATGTGGAAAGCAAATTTGTGCCTAGCGAAGTGGTGCGATGAGTGCGAAGTGGTCGCTGGCGACAATTTGCCTTTTAGTGAATCTGCCCCAAGTGTCTACCTTGATAAGCACCTGCAATATAGATATTCCCAGTGCCACATCAAAGTGTCTCACCATAATTACATGGCTACACATGGAAATGTTCAACGTGCTAAAATGGTTGTAAAAATCTGCACCTGCCTTGAGGAGGTGGTGCTTCAACAGTTCTTTAAGGAGGTTGTGCCAGTGAATTACAGACTAGAACTAATCGTGCCAAGAGCAATGCCATTCCCACATAATGATTAACCAAAGCAGACACACTACTTTGACTCTACATTGGCTTCGGTGCTCACTATTTAGGGGGGGGGTCCAACAATGATGCTGGTATTCTGGGTAAAATAGGGCATTGTAGTTGAATTATATGGCAATCTATTTTTGCACTCTGCACATAAATGAGCCTTCCTGATGTTGGACTTTCTCACGCAGGTGATTGGTGGAATGATCCTGCATCCACATGACTACTTTCATACTTTTCACCTTCAGTTCTACTAATTGTAACCTTAAGGCATTACCTTGTAAAGCATTTCTCTTTAGACTCTTCATCCGTACTTGTCTTTAACACTTAGCCAACATGGGCAGAATGTAAGAAACACTGTGACAGTTAACCTTATGTAACTTATACACAGGATAAACTTAAATTCTGCTTGAACTTTGAGAGAAAGTGTGAGCTGGAAGAAAATGAGACTTGTGCATAAGCAGATAAAGGTAGACGCCGGCTCCAGTTTGGTGCCCTTAGAAGCACAGGCTGCCTTGGGCTTGGCTGACATTACTTATTTGTCAGCCCCAACTCATGATGAAGCATCTTGCTTAGTAACAGTGAAACCAAACCAAAATTAGGACTTTCACTTTGACTTATATTTGTGATCTCCAAGGGATGTAGAAAATTAAACACACTTTCTCAGTGTTGCAAAGCAGAATTGGACAAGTTTAATACTAAATATAATGGCAGTAAAAATGAACCGGTTCCCTAGCCCTAAGCTTATAAACACATACAGGATTCTCAGGACCTGAGGTTTTTCCGGATAACGGATCATTCCATGATTTGGATCTGCATGCCTTACGTCTAGAAAAGCATGTAAATATTACATAAACCCAAAAAGCTGGTTTTACCTCCAATAAGGATTAATTATGTCTTAGTTGGGTTCAAGTACAAGCTACTGTTTTATTATTACAGGGAAAATAATAAATATTAACCCAACTAATTTGGATTATTTGGATAAAATGGAGTCGATGGGAGACAGCCTTTCTGTAATTTGGAGCTTTCTGGATAAGGGGTTTCAGGGCATCCCAAACCCAGAACTAACCCCAAGGTTCCTGGTCTCGGCCCATTCTTCTGCCTTTAGCAGCTGCTTTTGGCTTTGGGTGGAGCCCTCCACTACTCAGATGTCACTAGGTCTTATTGTGGGAGAACCAAGGTGAGATTTCTGAGCAAACAAGGGAACCAAGCGTAGGATATTGTAAGGGGCAACAAGAAAGGTAGTCAAAAGCCAGGCCAGGTTGTAAACAGTCAGACCAGCAGTACAGATACAGGAGACAAAGGAGTAGTAGGGGTCACAGGCAAGGTCAAAACACACAGTAAGTGAAGCAGGATCCAAGAGAATAGTTGATAACACAGCAAAGATCAGGACAGGCAGCAAAATAGATGTAATCAGGGACAGGCAGGGTCAGCAAGTGAACAGTAACACAGCAGAAAACACACCCAGGAACTATAAAATAGACCTAACATTGAAAAATGCACATTTGACGAGTAGCCCTTTAAATATTTAAATTGTTGTGCCGCGTGTGATGACGTCACATTTGGAGTCAACTTAAACAGACTCACGTGCACACGTTCCAGCGCGCATCAATGAGGAATCAACGGCTGCGGGCGTCCCCACAGCACCATTGGACCACCAGGTAAACTTCTAACAACCCCCTAATAAAATTGATAGAGAAATGCAGGTATAAACTATTTCATATATCCATATGCTATCCATATATATCAGATCTTTCTAAGAAATTTTAAAAAATGATGAGTAATTAACCACTAGGAACAAAATACTGGTGCCGGATTTTGTGGAAGCCCAAGGCAACCACAGCCCTTTAGCAGTAAAGATCTGTGTCTCCAAAGATGCCCCAGTAGCTCCCCATCTTCTTTTCTGCTGATTCACTGCACATGCTCTGTGCTGCTGTCACTTACTGAGCTAAGGGACAATTTACAATATGTAATCAGTATCAGAATTAATCAGCCCTGTAGCATCAGCGGAACCTAATTTTCTGCTTGATATTTTGCACGACCCTTAAGCTTAGCTTCTCATCATCTGCCCACACATACTGAGCATGTGCAGTGCCACTGACACTCCGAACAGAAAGCTGGGAATGGAACCCATGGAGTTCCTGGATCATTACATTTATAGAGATGCTGATGCTTTAGGCTGGTACAGTAAGTTCAGTATATAAAATACAGTATTTATAGTCATATTCCTTTTTAAGGTTTAGTTCTTTAAAGCCGCCTTGTTAGTCCAAGTAGCATGAATGGTTTCTAGCCCAAACATTATGTTCTCCAGAAGGAATGACCTTCAGAAGATACAAGGACAATGTGGAGTGAAGGCATTGGACTACATGGACTTGCTTCATATCATTGAAATATACTATAGGTGAACATTGTCTTCTCTGTAAACAAAGCAGTAGTGATGGGTGGATCTCTCCCGGTTCGCCGAAAAATTTGCGAATTTCAAGCAAAATTCACGAAATGGCAAAAAATTTGCAAAAAATCGTGGAAACGGAAAGTTCACAAACAATTTGTGAAATTCGCCCGTTTTCACGAAACATTCATGAAATGCGGACGTTTTCACGCAAAATCAAGGAATTCAAACCTTTTCACAGAAAAAATCTACATTTCGAACGTTTTCACGAAAAATCGTGAAAACCGGAAATTGCCGCAGGTGAATTTTCACCGGCGAATTTTCACGAGAGATTGGAGAATTTATTCGCTGCCGGCGAAACGCGGGAATTTGCCTCGAATTCGTGCCTGGCAAATTTATTCGCTATACTATAGGTGAACATTGTCTTCTCTGTAAACAAAGCAGTAGTGATGGGTGGATCTCTCCCGGTTCGCCGAAAAATGTGCGAATTTCCCGCAAAATTCACGAAATGGCAAAAAATTCGCAAAAAATCGTGGAAACGGACAGTTCATAAACAATTTGTGAAATTCGCCCGTTTTCACGAAACATTCGTGAAATGCGGACGTTTTCACGCAAAATCAAGGAATTCAAACCTTTTCACAGAAAAAATCAACATTTCGAACGTTTCGCCGAAAAAATCGTGAAAACCGGAAATTGCTGCAGGCGAATTTTCACCTGCTAATTTTCGCAAGAGATTCAGGAATTTATTCGCCGCCGGCAAAACGCGGGAATTTGCCTCGAATTCGTGCCTGGCAAATTTATTCGCTCATCACTACAAAGCAGCTGAGTTAAAGCAGTGGGTGGCACAGCACTCCCTTTCCCTGAGTAAATATATATATTTGCATGATTTTATTGCAGCTACATGTCTTCTTTTTGTTTTGCTCATTGTCAGATATGTGTATAATTTTTCATTTTTATTATAAATACCTCGCACAAACAAACTGGAAGAGCTTTGGGAATTTTTATATTTTTTTTTATATCTTTTTGGGGGAAGATGGATTGAGTGTGTCATGTTTTTAGGAAAAGATGCGTTTTTATATACTTAATTATTTTCCGCTGGGTATTGATGCTGCTCGAATAAATTCCCATTTTTTCCCCCACTGCATTTTCGGAAATGTGCGCTGCTTCCAAACATATTGGTTTAACTATACGTAAATGTTCTATAGTGTTACTAATTAAACATACTATAATATAGAGAGATTCAGAAAGTGAGAGTCTAGACTCTTTATAAAATAGAAAAAGACAGACATAATATAATGACATACAGGTATATGATCCATGATCAAGAAACTTGTTATCCAGAAAGTTCAGAATTACAGAAAGATCTCCATTTTATCCAAAAAAATCCAATTGTTAAAAATGATATAATTTTTCTCTGTAATAATAGTAGTAGCTTGTACTTGATATTAAGATATAATTAATCCTTATTGGAAGCAGAACCAGCCTATTGGGTTTGTTTAATGTTTAAAGGATTTCCTAGTAGACCTAGGGGCCGATTCACTAAATTCGAGTGAAGGATTCGAAGTAAAAAAACTTCGAATTTCGAAGTATTTTCTGGGCTACTTCGACCATCGAATGGGCTACTTCGACCTTCGACTACGACTTCGAATCGAAGGATTCGAACTTAAAATAGTTCGACTATTCGACCATTCGATAGTCGAATTACTGTCGACCCCCTACTTCGGCAGCTAAAAGCTACCGAAGTCAATGTTAGCCTATGGGGAAGGTCCCCATAGGCTTTCCTAAGTTTTTTTGATCGAAGGATATTCCTTCGATCGTTGGATTAAAATCCTTCGAATTGTTCGATTCGAAGGTTTAATCGTTCGATCGAAGGAATAATCCTTCGATCGTACGATCGCAGTATTTGCGCTAAATCCTTCGCCTTCGATATTGGAAGTCAAAGGATTTTAATTCCTAGTCGAATATCGAGGGTTAATTAACCCTCGATATTCGACCCTTAGTGAATCAGCCCCCTAATGTTTTACAAGAAACACTGGAAGTGTTTCAGCATTCACTTGATATACAGGTATGGGATCTTTTGTCTTGAAATCTATTATCCAGAAAACTCAGAAAAACAGAAAGGCCGTCTTCTATAGACTCCATTTTATCCAAATAATCTGTAATTGTCTGTAATCAAACAGTCTAAGATCCCAACTAAGATATAATTAATCCTTATTGGAAGCAAAACCAGCCTATTGGGTTTATTTAATGGTTATATGATTTTCTAGTAGACTTAAGGTATGAAGATCCAAATTACAGAAAGGTCTATTATCTGGAAAAACCCAGGTCCAGAGCATTCTGGATAACAGCTCATATTCCTGTATATATATTTTAAAGGAGTTTTTCACCTTTGAGTTAACTTTTAGGGGCAGTTTTATCAAGGGTCAAATTTCGATTTCATGGGAGATAATTGCAATTTATTATAAAAATCTAATTTTTCAAACTCGGATGAATAGTATCGACCCACAAATTTGAATCGAATTAGAATCAAATTGGATTTGAGTCTTTAAATTTTCTTTTGAGACTTTTTCTTCCAAATGTCAGGAAGGCTGCAAACAACTCCAAAATGATCCCAGGACGTCTTCTATAAGCAATTTGGCAGGTTTAATGTGGAGAATAAACCTGCCAAAGGTTGACTAGGGCGCCTGTCACATCTGGCCAGGCTTTGCTTTATATCTCAATGGAGTAGAGAGTTTTGCAGTTAATGCATCTAGTTAAGGAGTCTACCTTGGAATGAGACAGCAGGGACCCTCCCCAAAACCTGTGACCAGGCGGGACCACTCTCAGTACTATTATACTTCCTCTAGCCACTCAACCTCTATTCTCCTAGTTTCTTTTCTTTACATACTATAATCTATCCTTCCATCTATTTAGCCTCTTTGTTCTCATAGAAATAGGGAATGGCCATGACATAGGCCAAATGTTTAGCAGCATGAGGGCCCATCTGGAGTTTTTCTGGTATCCCGCTGGACCAGTCTAACACTGCTTGGACTTGCCTGAAATGGGGAGAGGAGATAATTTCCCTTTTAATTGTAGATAAACTTTGGTTGCAGATGTCATAGATGTTATTCTGTGGGGTTTAATTTAAAAAGGAGAAAATTATTTCTATTGCCTGGATGAACTTTCACTAGATATTTTACCTCCCACTGAGCAGAAGCCTCTTCTGTAAGAAATTGTACATACATCGTTCTCATTGTAACTGCTACTATCTGCCATGTTTTGTATGACCTCTAGGGAAGCTCTTGTATCTCATTCTTAATGAAACACCAAACATTATTACAGGTCCCTCTTATGAATAAATGCATAAATGATGAACGTGAATGTTATTTGTGCACAATAAACATAATAAGCAAGGATAAAACTGCAAGATGAGCCAAGTAATCCATTCAAAGTAGCTGGGAGGAATAAGACAACATGAAATATATATATATATATATACACATTGAACTCCATTAGAAAAAACCCATGGGAAATTAAACCTGTCCGATCATCATCTGCCCTATATTTGACCAGACATCAGCTGGGGAAGCCCATCGGGCCCCATAAACTGTCCAATAAGCTGCCAACTTGGTCTGTCGGCAGATTTTATTGGCTTGTGTATGGCCACCTTTACCTTACTACTGGTATGGGACCTGTAATCCAAAATGCTCGGGACCTGGGGTTTTCCAGATAACAGATCTTTCCGTAATTTGGATAATCATACCTTAAGTCTGTTAGAAAATCATGTAAATATTAAATAAACCAAAAAAGGCTGGTTTTGCTTCCAATAAGGATTAATTATATCTTAGTTGGGGGTCAAGTACAAGTTACTGTTTTATTATTACAGAGAAAAAGGAATAATGTTTTACAAATTTGGATTATTTCATTATAATGGTCAGGCTTTCTGGATAACATGATCCCATACCTGTACATCCTTTCCCCATATTTAGTAACGCATTATTTACATTTTGTTCCAAACTGTTCTCTCCCTGAAGTGGTACAGGCTGATACATTAGATAGGTATAAGAAGGGGTTGGATGGTGTTTAGCAAGTGAGGGAATACAGGGATATGGGAGATAGCTCATAGTACAAGTTGATCCAGGGACTGGTCCCATTGTCATTTTGGAGTCTGAAAGGAATTTTTCCCCTCTGAGGCAAATTGGAGAGGCTTCACATGTTTTTTTTTGCCTTCCTCTGGATCAACTGGCAGTTAGGCAGGTTAAAAAAAGTAAAAAGGTTGAACTTGATTGATGTGTGTCTTTTTTCAACCTAACTTACTATGTTACTATGTTACTATGTATGATCTACTGGCCCCATAACCTATAAGTAAAGTGTAATGGTCTGTTTAAATGCAATGACAAGGTGGGACATTGTGGGGTTGCTAAACCAAATGTCTAGTTACAGTTTGCTCTATACCTTTTTCATCACTTGCACAAATTGGTGAGCAGGGCTACCCAGGGCCGCCATTAGAAATCACGGGGCCCCGTACAACAAAATTTTTGGGGCCCCCTGGGCCCCGCCCACACTGACGACCAAGCTCCGCCCCATATCCCGCCCACATCGCAGTTAAAAGACCACACAGACATCAGCGCTAAAAAAGTAACCCCCCCCCACACAAGTTGTAAAAAGCTATTGATGGTCAGGGCCCCCTTATAAAAAAAATTGGGGCCCCAAAAAAAAAAAAATTAAAATTTTTTTTTTTTAAAAACATTGGTGGCAGGGGCCCCCTGTTAAAAAAAACTTGGGGCCCCAACAAAAAAAAATGTAAAAAAAACTAAAAAATAAACAAACATTGGTGGCAGGGGCCCCCTTCTAAGTTAAAAACAAATTGGGGCCCCAAAAAAAAATTTGAAAAAAAATTAATTTTTTTTTGAAAAAAAACAAAAACATTGGCGGCAGGGGCCCCCTTATAAGTTAAAAACAAATTGGGGCCCCAAAAAAAAATTTGAAAAAAAATTAATTTTTTTTTGAAAAAAAAAAAAAACATTGGCGGCAGGGGCCCCCTTATAAGTTAAAAACAAATTGGGGCCCCAAAAAAAAAATTTGGAGAAAAAAAATATTTTTTTGAAAAAAAAAAAATGGTGGCAGGGGCCCCCTTACAAGTTAAAAACAAATTGGGGCCCCAAAAAAAATTTAAAAAAAAAATAATTTTTTTTTGAAAAAAAAAAAAACTGGTGGCAGGGGCCCCCTTACAAGTTAAAAAAATTTGGGGCCACCAAAAAGAAAATTAATTTTTTTTTAAAAAAAAAAACCCAAAAAAAAACAATGGTGGCAAGGGGCCCCTTACGAGTTAAAAAAAAAATTGGGGCCCCAAAAACAAAAGTTTTAAAAAAAAGATTGGTGGCAGGGGCCTATAGAATATTAAAATAATACATTGGTGGCCAGGGGATTAAAAAAAAAAAAACACAAACTGGTGTTCAGTAGAATTGAACTCCTGGCTTCAGTACTTCAACTTCGCCTCCTTTCGTGACTTCGGGTCTTTTCACCGCTTCAGGACTTCGGCTTCGGCTGTTTTCGTGACTTCGGGTCTTTGCGCTGCTTCAGGACTTCGGCTTCGGCTGTTTTCGTGACTTCGGGTCTTTTCGGCGCTTCGTGACTTCGGGACTTCGGCTTTTTCCGTGACTTCGGGTCTTTTCGTCGCATCGGCTTCGGCTTTTCGGCACTTCCGCATTCGGCACTGAAGAGCCAAGACGTACGGCTCGGGCGCTCGTAAGGGGGGCCCGGATCTTCAAAAAAATGCAGCGCTGCCGGGCCCCCCTTCATGCCCGGGCCCGGTACGCTTGTCCCCCCTGTCCCCCCCGATGGCGGCCCTGGGGCTACCTTCAGGTAATTGATGATAATAATACAATTAAGTTTGTGTACTAATTTAGATAGACCAGTTGCATGGTGGCTTTTCTTTTTTGAGCTAAGGGGGTCCAGTCTGAAGGCCAGTTAGGGGGAGATTTGGGGTGAGTGATTATTTGTGCCCTGGAACTATAACACGGTGACTGTTACCCCAATGTTTCTATATATCGGTAACCTTGTTATGAGCTAAGGGGGCCCAGTCTGAAGGTCAGTTAGGGGGAGATTTGGGGTGAGTGCTTATTTGTGCCCTGGAACTATAACACGGTGACTGTTACCCCAATGTTTCTATATATCTGTAACCTTGTTATGAGCTAAGGGGGCCCAGTCTGAAGGTCAGTTAGGGGGAGATTTGGGGTGAGTGCTTATTTGTGCCCTGGGTACCCCTGGAACTATAGCAGGGTGACTGTTACCCCAATGTTTCTATATATCTGTAACTTTGTTATGAGCTAAGGGGCCCAGCATGAAGGTCAGTTAGGGGGAGATTTGGGGTGAGTGTTTATTTGTACCCTGGGTACCCCTGGAACTATAGCAGGGTGACTGTTACCCCAATGTTTCTATATATCTGTAACCATGTTATGAGCTAAGGGGGCCCAGTCTGAAGGCCAGTTAGGGGGGAGATTTGGGGTGAGTGTCTCTTTGTACCCTTGGTACCCCTGGAACTATAGCAGGGTGACTGTTACCCCAATGTTTTTATATATCTGGAACCTTGTTGTGAACTAGGGGGCCAAACTAGAACCATTGCAAATCTATTAAAATATTAGAAAACTTTTACTTTACTTTTTTTTCTAATTTTATTCCAGGATACAATCTTTGACAATGACAGATTTGTCATAAAAAAGTTTAAATGCAAACTTCTGTTAATTTGCTATTCATAAAAACAAGTAAAAACAAACTAGAATGACTACAAATAGAAGACGGCGGGTTCTTATTCTGGTAAAACTACTCATTTAAACAATGCTATGGTCAATGAAGACAATGAAACCTAACAAAAGAATCTCAAACTTTGCAGAAAAACATCAGCTGTGTGCATTATAAGAATTGTTTCATTTAAAGATAGTGATTCTTTATTATTCCACAGTAGGTATGAATAACAAAGCTTTAAAAAAAATCTAATAGCTATCATAACTGAAATTTTAATGACGCGTTACCTTGATTGGATTTCATTAAAAATAACTGTTAAAATATAATTAATACAATAACTTACATTAGAAGAGGCTGGACGAGTTTTATGGTGGGAGGAGAAATCACTGTATAAAGTTCATATGTAATGAATGGTAGTGACTTCCAAGTTTCTATATCTATTTAAATGTGGCTACAGTATTGTAACGTTTATTGCGGCATTTTATATTGTTTTATTGCTCACTGTATCGAGAACTTGAGGAGATTTTTAAAAAAAAAAAAAAAATTAATAGACAATAATTTAGTTATTGGAATAAATTTGTTGGTGAGACCGATATATTGTCCTCCTATCCATTAACATGGCTGTTATTCAGGAACACAATTTAGGGGTGCCAGAGGACACCAGTAGTGATGGGCGAATTTGGCACAGTTTCGCGAATTTTTTGCCGTTTCGCGAATTTCGCGCAAAATTCGCGAATTTTTCGGCGAAGCGAAACGGCGGAACATTCGCGAAACGACGCCGTTTTTCCGACGCCGGCGTCTCTTTTTTCAGAAAAAACAATTTTTTGACGCCGGCGTCTCGTTTTTGATGCCGGCGCCCGTTTTTGACGCCGGCGCCCGTTTTTCCGACGCCGGCGTCCCTTTTTTCAGAAAAAACAATTTTTTGACGCCGGCGAATTTTTCCGCAAATTTCCCGGGCGTTTCGCGAATTTATTCGCTGGCGGCGAATTGCGCAAATTCGCCGCAAATTCGCGCCTGGCGAATAAATTCGACCAGCCACAGCAGGGCCCCGTATTTACTGCCTGTCATAGAGAAACGAGGGCTGCCTTATGTCCACCAACACTGCACTCTGAACCTTGTGATGGATATTTTATCGCACATAAGGCGCAGAGTGTAACCTGGATCTGAGCACTAAGAGGTGCACTGTTTGCATTCCGTAGTGCTTTTGCATGTATGTGCAGGTGAAAAGGTGTGATAAACCAATTACGTTTGCCCCCTTTCCCCTCTGTTAAATCAGGATCGATCGGCACATCAATCTCAGGGATTCCTGACTGTCCTGTCTTTTCCTAATTTGGAAACCGGACGGACTGTCCAGGTCAAAACTGGACAGGTGGCAACCCTGAAACAAATCCAAGCCAGGGCAACTGCAAAGGTTCCGTTATAGTAAAAAGTTGGGATATACTCCAAATAACTAAGGTGAGGAACTGTCTGTGTCATAATGACAGGGATCTCTGGCTTCTTGGAAAGAAGAAAAATAACCTAGTGAATAGCCAGACTACTTCATAAATATATCAACTTGGTTTTTGTCACCCCAAATCCAAACCCTTGCCAAATCATCCAAATCCACATTCATGCGTGGCGCATTGTCCAAATTCATCCTTACTTTAGCTTGGAAAGAACCAAAACCCTGTAGACAATCTAGACTACAGTATCATGGGTAGAGTCATAAACACTAATAGGTAATGGTTCGCAGTAGAATTCTCAGGTCTCAAAGTAAAAACTCACCAATTTGGAGAAGGGGTCCAGGTGCACCGCCCTGAACCCTCAGGGAGCGGATAACCGTATAGGAAAAACGAGCGGCCACTTCCAAAGACCAGGCAGACTTGTCAGTTAAAACTTATTTTTATTTCAGTGCACTAGGATACAGCCTAACGCAATTCGTATCAGTAGGATACTAAATCATAGGCCTACAGTATCATGGGTGTCTGAAGAGGAATCCTTGAAATGAATCTGAACTGAATCCTAGATTTGATGCAGCCCTAAAAAATAAGATATTTTCAGTAGTGATGAGCAAAGTTTGTCGCCGCATTTCGCTTTGAAATGATGCCCATAGACTTCAATGGGTGAAAAAAAAATGTTGCGTGTCGAAAAAATAGCTTCAAAAAAAAGTTGTTGCCCATAGACTTCAAAGCATTTTAGGCGATTTTTGCCTTTTCGTGATTTTTTGGCGAAGCAAAATTAGTCTGATTCTCCAATCACTTGTTGGCAGTTCTCAGGGGTGCAAGCCTTGGGGTCAAATTCCCTAATGCCAGTGATGGCCATCGCAACACTTCGCCAGGAGTACATGCGATAGGACAACACTAATTCCCTAAAGTGCGAAGTTGCATCCAGGGCGACAAACACTGGTGAATTTTCTCTGGCGTTACTTTGACAATCAAATCTAATATGCGCTGTCGTTGCCTAATCTGCATAGGGCGGGAAATGATAAAGTTACATGGAAGTATATGTTGCAGCAAATACATTATTTACACAAGTCCAGGGAACCTTAATACATAAAATAGAGTTGTTATATTGCCCTACACATGAGCCCACCATATAGTTTATGTTCCATATGTTAGAAAATGTAGGGGGGAAACCCGATTACCCAAAAACATTTTTACGGACCTTTGCAGGCTATTACCCTGAAAAAAGGAAAGGACGCAAGGGTTTTTTGGGACTTTTGCACTTGTGGAACAAGCACTCCCTACCCTGGAACAAGTCTATTACTCGAGAGGATGCCCAGCTAAATTCACCGCCATCTGGACACTGTGGATATTACAAAACGAGTCATATTCAAATAGGGAACCAGACTCTTCTCAACTTACACTCGATTGGTTACTTGGGTCAGAATAATAATGGGCTTTTGGAACTCACGTCAGGGCATGACTCTTTGGCTCTAAGGACATAACGACAGAGTGCTTCACCTTATGTGTCTGAATAGTGATATAGACATATTGTACCTTGAGTCAACTATATTGTTATGTACCACATGTATGCTTTACGTCCTGGATCTCCCTCTTACAAACCTCCACTTCTTTTCTTCTTTCTATTCTCTTCCCGTCTACTATTTGTTTTCCCAGGGTTGAAAAAGAAAAACCACTAGAGCAATGTGTCCTTTGTAATTGCATTTATTACTGTAAAACAAGTATGTAACGCTATTTATTGGAACATGCACTAGTAATAAATAAAAACTTTAAAAAAAAAAAAAAAATTGAGGAAGATCTATGCATTCCATTGCACTTCATCTGGTCTGATCTGGTGAAGGCAAGTCTGGCTAATGAGGCAACCTTCAGTAAAATCCACATCGTACTGAATTTGCAGAGTTACGTCCGTTTGCCAGAGCGTAAATTCACCTGGCGTTAGAGTGCGAAGCAACGCTAGCGTCTATCTCCTTCGCTAGCGAAGTGATGCATGCGACCGTTAGGGAATGGGCGTAGTTACAAAATGACGTCACGCTGGCGAATTTTTACTAGCATTAGTCACTTCGCCCTTTAGGGAATCTGCCCCTTGGAGTCCTGTTTTTGGCAGGTGTTAGTACAGAGCTTCTGAAGCACCTCTTTGGCTTCATGCTGTGAGTGTGTAGAGTGACAGCAGTATGTGCAAGCAGGGAATATCATAGAGGCTCCATTTGCCATTGTGTTCCCACCTGTTTGGGTGTAGATGCATGTAGTTGTGTAGTTTGTCTGCATTTTTTCATAGTTACAGTAATAACAATGCAGTACATCATTCTTTATTGTGTCCTGTTGTAGACATGAAGCCATACTACGACAAGCTTGTTTAACATGAATGAATATAGGGATATTACATGTGATAGGATTCATTTCATGCATTTAGATGAGAAATCGCAATTATAGGTAACACATCATTTCACTTAAATCCATTGCATTCTTTCTCTGGCGTGTCAAAATGAATCAAATCTACAATAGAAAATTCTCACAAACACATCTATATGGTAATAATGTATTAAACACCCCAGATTGCCTTTTTTGGGGATAAATAAAACAACATTTTGAGAGAGTAATACCAAAGTTGCACGGAATATATTCGGAGACATCCACAGGCACAAAATTAAAATACATGAGTGATACTCAGAGTTCCCTGTGTAATGCGAGTTTTGATGCCTGCGTCAATTCGCGGGAGTCAAAATCGACATTTCTGACGCTGACCATATTTTGACTTGCACCAATTTTATCCAATTTCATTTATGTCAATGGGCGTCTAATAAAATTTCAGCAGCGTCAGAATTGTCCCGTCATCCAAAAAAGTTTGCAGGCGGTAAAACACGGAATTTGCGACTGGCGAAAAATACGCCCATCACTATGTTTCAGTTCTGGTAGACTTCAAAGAAAATCACCATAGGGGTGTCACACTCCATCCAAAAATGTGTTGTCAATGAACGAGTGCTATTATAGCAGGCTGTGATCTACTCATAAAGATTCCCACTGCAGTGGTTTATATTCTATAGTATTTCCCAGCATCTTCTTTTCTTTTTGGGGTTACAGTGTCCCATGTGCTAATACAGAATATTTCCCCGATATGCGCACCTTGAGTGGGCCAGCAATGCATTAGGTAGTTTTGAGGACTGCATCAACAAACCGATGGGGTCCTTGATAATTATCATTTGCCCTATATCTGGCCAGATATCAGCTGTGGAAGCCCATCAGGCCCCATAAAATGTCCAATAAGATGTCGACTTGGTCTGTCGGCAGCTTTTATTGGCTTGTGTATGGCCACCTTTATCTTACTACAGGTATGGGACCTGTTATCCAGAATGCATCGGACCTGAGGCTTTCCAGATAATGGATCTTTCCATAATTTGGATCTTCATACCCAGAAAGTTCCTAATTACAGAATGGCCATCTCCTATAGGCTCCATTTTATCCAAATAATCCAACTTTTCTCTGTAATAATAAAACAGTAGCTTAGACTTGATTCACAACTATAATTAATCCTTATTGGAGGCAAAACCAGCCTATTGGACTTATTTAATGTTTATATGATTTTCTAGTAGACTTAAGGTATGAAGATATTAAATTACTGAAATACACGTTATCTGGAAAACCCCAGATCCCCAGCATTCTGAGTCCCATACCTGTATTAGTCTATGTATGATAACTTCAGAAAAAATGTGGTGTGCAGTATTGACTAATATCGACTGTATTATTATTTTTTTTCACTACCTCCCCTTGTTAAGTTCTAGAGAGTTCTAAAAGCAGAACGTTCATCTTTAGTATCTGCAATTGACAAATGCTCTAGTTACATAACCTTTAGCAATGAAATCCATTTTTTCCTCAACATTGGTAAAACAACCTTCAATTGCAGAGATTCCAAATGTTTTTTTTGGCTGGGCTTGTATCATGTTCTTGCATTGCTATCACTATTGACATTCCTCTGTTGTTACCATCGGAAAAAAATATCCCGGCCATTCATCTTTTGTCATTGCATTTCCCCATTCCAAGAATTACAAATAAATATATAATTTCTCTGGTTTCTTTTACTCAAAACAAGCCTGCCACCAAGAGAAGTCCAGATGGTTTTGGGAGTGAATGAAGGCGCAATGTCGGACTAACAAAATATCTGCACAGCAAGACATTAATGTTATTTTAAATAAGGAAAACTCTGCTAATTTAAAATTAATATAAGGATATTAGAAATCACTGAGAAGCTATTTGACCATAAAAAGGCTGAGTTAAACAGGGAACTCTGAGTATCACTCATGTATTATAAGGGATAATGTACCCCCTACTGTAAATGATAAGGATATTAGAAGTCACTGAGGGGTTGTTCTGTGACCATATAAAGGCACAAGGCTGCAGGCTGAGTTATACAGGGAACTCTGAGTATCACTCATGTATTATAAGGGATAATGTACCCCCTACTGTAAATGATAAGGATATTAGAAGTCACTGAGGGGTTGTTCTGTGACCATATAAAGGCACAAGGCTGCAGGCTGAGTTATACAGGGAACTCTGAGTATCACTCATGTATTATAAGGGATAATGTACCCCCTACTGTAAATGATAAGGATATTAGAAGTCACTGAGGGGTTGTTCTGTGACCATATAAAGGCACAAGGCTGCAGGCTGAGTTATACAGGGAACTCTGAGTATCACTCATGTATTATAAGGGATAATGTACCCCCTACTGTAAATGATAAGGATATTAGAAGTCACTGAGGGGATGTTCTGTGACCATATAAAGGCACAAGGCTGCAGGCTGAGTTATACAGGGAACTCTGAGTATCACTCATGTATTATAAGGGATAATGTACCCCCTACTGTAAATGATAAGGATATTAGAAGTCACTGAGGGGTTGTTCTGTGACCATATAAAGGCACAAGGCTGCAGGCTGAGTTATACAGGGAACTCTGAGTATCACTCATGTATTATAAGGGATAATGTACCCCCTACTGTAAATGATAAGGATATTAGAAGTCACTGAGGGGTTGTTCTGTGACCATATAAAGGCACAAGGCTGCAGGCTGAGTTATACAGGGAACTCTGAGTATCACTCATGTATTATAAGGGATAATGTACCCCCTACTGTAAATGATAAGGATATTAGAAGTCACTGAGGGGTTGTTCTGTGACCATATAAAGGCACAAGGCTGCAGGCTGAGTTATACAGGGAACTCTGAGTATCACTCATGTATTATAAGTGATAATGTACCCCCTACTGTAAATGATAAGGATATTAGAAGTCACTGAGGGGCTGTTCTGTGACCATATAAAGACACAAGGCTGCAGGCTGAGTTATACAGGGAACTCTGAGTATCACTCATGTATTATAAGGGATAATGTACCCCCATTGTTATTTATAAGGATATCGGATTTACAGTTGGGGTTCCAGAAGTATCAACAAGCCATGTGGCACAAGTGATATCTCTCACAAATGATTAAAATATATGTTGTCATTAAGCATTATTTTTCATAGCTTTTGTGCATTATAAAATGATGCTACTTGGAATAATAACCTTCCCATAGCAGCTGCTGGTTTTCAGGCCGATTTTGGGCGTCACCTTCTCATGCACCAAATAAATATTTAATAATAAAGCTGGAATATATGACACGTCTGAATAGGGATATTACATTTGTTACAGAGTGTTGGGCGCACAATAAACTGGCTCTTGGAGTGAAACTTTCGGTTACAACTGTATAACAGACATATTGATCGAAAAACCAAGTTCCTATAAAAGTAAATGCGCCTGTGGAACCCTTGCTAATAAATTGCTTTTTGTTTGTATGGAAATCCAATGAGATGACTTTTTTTGTCCCTTCTCAACATTAAATGGATAAATAAAACATTGGCCTCTTGTCAATTTCAAGAAAAATATGGGCCTTTCATCTTCCCATCCTTACCGTATTCACGCGAGTACAAAAGTTAGCGGCCTAAGGAAATAAATAACGGGAGTGTAAAAGGAGCCTTCGATGCAGTCCCAGCGGATGAAATGTCACTACAAAAGCAATGCATTGCTTTGATATTTAGAGAATAGAGCTTTAGTCGTTGGAAAGAATAAAGCCATCGGCCTATTGTGTGAATGGAATCTGAAATACCAAAAGAATTCATTTCTATTTTTTATTTTTATTGAGGGTGAGGGGCAGCTCCATAGGCTTATCTTTGCCATCAACTTTATAAAGCCCTCTAAACTTCTTACAATGAACAAACTGATAGTTCTGTCTATAACTTTATGATATGTGGAGGCTTATTTACTTCTGCAACGCCCTCAGGCCTTCTCTGGTCCAGGGGTGCTTCGCCAATGAGGCGAGTTGAGGCTGTCGCCTCAGGCGGCAGCGCCCCACTAGGTACCAGGGGCAGCAAAAATGCTGCTCCTGGTACTTTAAGAGCGAATTTCCGGGGGAGGGGGGTCAGCAGCAACTGCTGCTGCCTCAGGCGGCGTTGGGGCCAGGATCGCCCCTGTTCTGGTCATGGACTTAGTGCTCTACGTGCAAAAACAACTCAGAATATACAGGCCTTTTCTTAACAACTACACTGTAGCCAACCTGCACTTAGCTGTTGGTAGGGATACTGAGTTGGCTCCTAGTCACTAGACCAATGATTCCTAACCCATGTCTTGTGAGGAACATCTTCATCTCCAGGTTCATTGATGTAGCTCTCAGTGGTCTCATAGAAAGTGCCATTTTTTAAATTCCTGACTTGACTTCTAGGCATAACGTTTTACTCCAATAGGCTAGCAGTCCACAAGCGGCTATCAATTAGCCTATCACAGCCCTTTTTAGGCATCCCCAAAGAATTCTTTCGTGCTTGTGTGGCCCTTCAACAATTTTTAGATTTCATTGTGGCTCACTGGTAAAAAAGGTTGGGAGTCCCTACCCTAGGCTATATGGGGTATATTTATCAAAGAGTGAAGTTAATAGTGAAGTTCCGCCACTAGAGTGAAATTCCGCCACTCTCCATTCATTTCTATGGGATTTTTATAGGCGTATTTATCAAAGGGTGAACTTTCACTTTCACCCATTGATAAATACGCCTTTCAAAATCCTATAGAAATGAATTGAGAGCTGCGGAATTTCACTTTAGAGGCGGAACTTCACTCTTTGATAAATTTACCCCTATGAGTTGAGCTATGTTGGTTTCTTTTGACAGGACATGGCCTCAACTTTTGCTCTTTAGTGATGAGTGAAAAAATTCACGAAACTCAATCGATTTTTAACGTATGGCGTATTTATTCTCACTCCAAATGCATTAAAGCCAATGGGCGTTTTTTCTTATGGTGACTTTTTTGCCTCAGCGACAAATCTTTCTTGGCGTTTCTTTTGTTGCAGCCGATTTTCGCCGCAGTTTCTTAAAAAAATGAGCAGATGGTGAAATGCAGAATCCATGCCTGGCAAAACAAGTCACTCATCACTAGTGCTCTTTGATCTTCTGTACAAATTCTTGGAAGCCTTGTAGGTTTGTAGTCCTAAAGAGTATCAGTCATAGTCACAGGGATGGGACTATTTCTTCAAAAGAAACAAATCAGGTTGCAGTTCATTTACAACATTATATAGACTAATCAGGAAAAGGAAAGCATTTGCTGATTTAAATCTGTTTATTCAAGCAATACAATAACTTCATGATTGTATGATGTATATTGTGGTGGGCTAAAGTAACAGAGATTTTTTGGACAGACATAATATCAAAGGCTATTGTGATACTAAACTCTATAGTTAGTATAGATATGGGTATATATGATTTATGTGAGAGTAGGGAGGGGTGTGAGTATGGGGCTGGGTTTTCATTTGGAGGGGTTGAACGTGATGGACTTTGTCTTTTTTCAACCCAATTTAACTATGTAACTGGCATGGCCAACACCGAGCAGACTTATTAATAGAATATTCTGCACAATGGTGCCTGATTTGTAATTGCATCGATTTTGGCAAAATGCATTAGGCGCAGCTCAATTGAATAAAGAGAATCATGTATTTCATTCGCTGCAATGATTCAAGAATTCTGGGGGAAAAAAATGCTGCATTGTGAAAAAAAAAAAACCATACCGATTGCTCTCGGAATTGCACTTTAGTCATTTCTTCTAGGTAAGTAGTGATGGGCGAATTCGCGAAACGGCGAAAAATTTGCGAAACGGCGTTTTTGACGCTGGCGCCCGTTTTTGACGCCGGCGTCCATTTTTTCGGAAAAAAAAATTTGACGCCGGCGATTTTTTTCCGCGAATTTTCGTGGGCGCTTCGCGAATTTAAATCGCTGGCAGCGAATCGCGCAAATTCGCCGCAAATTCGCGCCTGGCGAATAAATTCGCCCATCACTATAGGTAAGTGAATGCGCCGTCAAGTCTCAGAATCCATCTCTTCACAATGGAAAAAGGCATGAGATGAGTTGCATGACACTGTGAGCCTAAAGGTAGGCGGTAGGGAAATGGTTCCTATGAGTTGGAGACTGTCAGGGTTTTTTTTTTAACCTGTGGTATCTTTATATCTTTTCTACACAATTCTAACTGAATGAGCTCATGTGAAAAAGACTGTACACTTACCTGTCATAGGCAAATCAATAGAGACAGATTCCACTCAGTGTCGGACTTGCCCACTTGGATACCAGGAAAACTCCCGGTGGGCCCAGGTGTCAGTGACCCTTCATGTTACTAAACACTTGGCCTATTTCAAGGCCATTCCCTATTTCTATGAGAACAAAGAGGCTAAATAGATGGAATAATAGATTATAGTATGTAAAGAAAAGAGACTAGGAGAATAGAGATTGAGTGAGGAGAGGAAGAATAATAGTAGTGAGAGTGGCCCCTGGTCTAAGGTTTTTGGGTGGGCCCCTGGTCTAAGGTTTTTGGGTGAGCCCCTGGTGTCCCAGTCCGAAACTGATTGCAATGGTTATTTTCCACTTATTGTATTTGCCTTTTAACTCTTCGCCAATGTTCAACCAATATATCTTATCATTGGAACTTTGCCATTTTAAATATGCATAGGGTTATTTATTAACGTCCGAATGTGAAAAATTCTAGTTTCTTACTATAAAATCTGAGGCTGCAAAAAGTCAGAATCCTAAAATCAGCCATCTCAGACCTGCAGAGGTTTTATATAAGTCAATGGGGCAGGACCTGATTTGGAGGTTCCTGTTGGTTCGCGCAAAAATGACGATTTATTGGGAAAAAAGATGAAAAATTAAGAGATTTGGGAACAAAAATCAGAAAAAAACATACAATTCATGTTGTTGCTCGATTTTATCCAGTTTTTCCCCGACCAGATTAAATTGTGCTTTTTTAATAATAATAATAATAATAATAAATAAGGTAAAATCGTTGGACTTTTTTATTTTAAAAAAAATCTAATAAATTCAGATTTTAATAAATAACCCCCTAAAAGAAATAATAGTAAGGACGAAAATTAAGAAACTGACTTCATAATTTGGTTCAGTATTATAATTCCACAATATTTTTTTGTTTTTTGTAAGAATAACTGTCCTTTTCGAAATTATAGATATCATCAATAACTTCAAGCTTTATACCAGAAAATTATCTATTTTTTTAACTCTCATAATGGTTATTAAAATGAGTGACAATACTCTCTGAACTGATATTTCAAACAATGAGTAATACGTAGTAAATATGCCAAAAAGGGCTGAGTACTTTTCAAGTATTTTTAGTTTCCTAAGTAAGTCATTCTACAGAGCTAAAAATACTGTCCAAGCAATATTTTATAGCATATCAAGTACTACTTTCTGCAAACTATTGTCATCACTTGGGGGCCGATTCATCAAGGGTCGAATATCGAGGGTTAATTAACCCTCGATATTCGACTAGGAATTGAAATCCTTCGACTTCGAATATTGAAGTCGAAGGATTTAGCGCAAATGCTACGATCGAACGATCGAAGGATTATGCCTTCGATCGAACGATTAAATCCTTCGAATCGAACGATTCAAAGGATTTAAATCCAACGATCGAAGGAATATCCTTCGATCAAAAAAACTTAGGCAAGCCTATGGGGACCTTCCCCATAGGCTAACATTGACTTCGGTAGCTTTTATCTGCCGAACTAGGGGGTCGAAGTTTTTTTTTAAAGAGACAGTACTTCGACTATCGAATGGTCGAATAGTCGAACGATTTTTAGTTCGAATCCTTCGATTCGAAGTCGTAGTCGTAGTCGAAGGTCGAACTAGCCCATTCGATGGTCGAAGTACTGTCTCTTTAAAAAAAACTTCGACCCCCTAGTTCGGCAGATAAAAGCTTCGAAATTCGAAGTTTTTTTACTTCGAATCCTTCACTCGAGCTTGATGAATCGGCCCCTTACTGTAGGTAAATATATTGCAATATATGGACAAACAGTCCCTGTTTTGTTTAAAGGGTAAGGCATTTTTCAGTAGCAGTATGCACAAAATGTCTCAATGTCTTAAATATATTGATAATGGGTTGAGCACAGAGGACCTCTTGTATTTGTCCACAAGAAAAACACCCATTGCCTTTAATGTCATGTTTAAAAGAAAAGTTGAGCTAAAAACTTTTTTGACACCTGGGGGCAGATTTATCAAGGGTCGAAGTGAAATCGAGGGAATTTTCAAAGTTAAAAAATTTGAAATTCAAAGTAATTTTTGGATACCTAGACCATCGAATAGGCTACTACGACTTTGACCTTCGATTCAAAGTAAAATCGTTTGACTATTTGACCATTCGATAATCGAAATACTGTCTCTTTAAAAAAAACTTCGACTTCAATACTTCGCCAACTTAAACCTGCCGAAGTGCTATGTTAGCATATGGGGACCTTCCAGAGCATATTTTAATTTTTTTGCATTCAAATGAAAATCATACTACGATCGGAATACTATTGTACGATGCAAAAAATTTTATGAATTCGACTTCGAATTTCGTAAGAATTCAATTCAATGGTCGAATTTCGAAGTATTTTCCACTTGAAAATTCGACCCTTGATAAATCTGCCCCTATTGACTTAAATGCCTACACATGCACACTGTACTTCTGATTGTTGTATTCTGTTGTTTTAACAAAATTAAAAAAAGGTTAAAACTTTTAAAGTTTATAAGCTGTTTTATGTTTTGCGGCTCCAGACTATTTTTCATTAGTGGAAGAGGGGGCAAAATGACTCTTTTGATAGTAAAGGTTGCTGACCCCTGGTTTAACCTATTCTTTACTTTATTCTTTATATAACGTTTCTCCTGGTTTACTGCAAACTGTGTATTTTATTTTCCTAGTGGAATTCCCCTGAGGTATGATCCTCAGTCCTCACTAGGTGGAAGCACTGCACTGTAAATCTCAGTTCCCAGTATCTTACATATGCAAAGAGAGTTCAGGGCCCTGGATTGTAAACGGTTAATTGCTGTTTAAGAGAATATGATCCAGGTATACAAGAACTGTGGTAAACAATATGACAAACAATTTCAGTCACTGTTCTTCTATGATTTTTGCATTTCCATAAACATTCTTAATTTTGTATATTTACATATACATTTAACTGTCATTTGTATTTGTGCACTTTAGCGTTTATACAGAGGTGAAAATGGAACAGAATCTGACTAAGTTCCTTAGAAGTCTGTAGCCAGTACAATAAATTCCGCTAGGACTGAGGGCAAGGGCAAGACCAATGTTGTGCTGTTTCAATACTGACTTTTGCAAAGACGTTGCCGTATTTTTAATGAATGTTCTGTTGACCTGAAACCTCTGACAGTAGAGGTTTCACAAAATAAAAAATGACTTACAAGAAAGGAATTGAAACTCTTGGTGAGGAATTCTGTAATGTAACATGATTCTATAACTTGGGGTAAAAACAAGCAGCTTCATCATTGACAGAAATTATGGAACTGAATCAAAATACAGAGAAAGGCGAGAGGAGTGCCACCTGCTGACTTCCATCCCTTTGGCATACCTCACTGCTACAACCTCCCATTAAACAAACGCAATGTTCAACATTGATTAACAGAAATATCTAACCTAAAGTATTAACATCTGACAAACACATCATAGCATAATAACTTGATATATCCAGTTTTTAATCATAGACTCTAGCTCACCCCTTCACACCCAGAAAGAAGGGTAGACCTGTCCATAGTCCTGCTGAAACTGTAACGATCACATTATCGGGAACCCGGGTTTTCTGCTGCGGAAAACATAAGGAAGAGTGCATGACAACGAAAAGTCTGTAAACGAGGTACTGGCAAGGATGAAGAGACATAGTTGCGAATCAGGCAAAGGTTCAAGGCGGGCGGCAATAATCGAAGTCAAAAGTCAGATGGGAGTCAAAAACCAGGAGTTCAGATACAATAAATGCTTAGGCAGGAACAATAGAACTGGAACCTAGTTTGGGCATTCTCAAAATGGTGGACTGGCCTTTTAAGAAAGGTTTTGGCGCAAAGAATTCAAATCCGGCGCTCCCTGGTAACGTCATGACGCAAGGCATCATGACGCCGGCGTCAAGACACTCGGCGCCAAACGCAATTGTCACCTAGCCCCTAACCCAGAAGTGTGCACCGGCGCACCTACCGATGCACAGAGTCACACTGGGAGGTAAGAGAAGGAGCAGATCTCCCAGCACGTCTTACAGATACCTCAAGCTGACACAGTTAGAAAGAGGAAGTTTGTCACCTTACTCCCCTCTTTTGTAGTTTTTTATCCCCCCATGGCGAATAGTCGAATTTTAGTTCTTAAAGGGCCAGAGTGTTATAAATCTTGAAATTTAAATTCAAATTCGAATTAAAACTCAAAACGAGTTCGGATAATTTACAATTCGAATTTTAGAGTTTGACCATTCAACTAAAATTCAAATTTTCAATTAGACCTTTACACAAGTATTAAAGGCCAACACAGAAACACTGATAAGATATTATGTACTTTACATGTAATATACTATACTGTATACTGTTTATGACATGGTGCTAGTTACTCCCATAGTGCCACACAGAGTAGGAACTACCTGTACAGGTATGGGACCTGTTATCCAGAATTCTCCGGACCTGGGGCTTTCTGGATAAGGGATCTTTCCGTAATTTGGACCCCCATAAATTAAATCTACAAGAAATATAATAATATTAAGGATTAATTATATCTTAGTTTGGATAAGTACAAGGTACTTTTTTATTATTTACATTGAAAAAGGAATTTTTAAAAATTAAAATTATTTGATAAAAATGAAGACTTCCCAGATCTTTCTGGATAATGTGTTTCCATATAATGGATCTCATACCTGTACATGGATTGACTAGTCATGTTCTACATATACTTTGATTTACAGCTCTTGTTAAATTATTGTCCACTTTTTGGAACACCTTCCTTACCTTCTTGTCTGATAGTTTGTAACAAATTAGACAGCAACATTCTAACATTCTGTAGCCATACACAGCATTTTTAGTGGAGGCTCAGACATGGCTGGTGCTATTCACACACTCAAAAATGCTGGCACTAGATAATCCTTGTGTGCACAGTCTACAAAAACGAGTGTCTGCTATGTTCACGTGAAACATAAATGACAATGTCTTTTGCATAAAGATAGTAAGAAATAAGTAAAGAAAATAAGAAATGACATGTTAAATGTTCTGACTCAAGAACAGACTGATCCAATGGCAGCTTTAATATGACTATGATGATTCTCATTAATCCAGGTCATGGTATACAGTATCTAGTAGAATTAAGTCAAAGGCAATGTTCTTGAAAACATTTCACCACTCATCCAAATGGCATCTTCAGTTCAACTGAGTGGTAGGAAATTCCTGAAGGGTATTAACTAACAGCCATCCAATCACAATGCTTCCATTTAACTTTAACAGATAGGTGTTGGCTGAAAATCACAGATGTGTGAAAGTCTGAGCAGTCACAATGGTACCTTGATTATCATTGTGGCAGGTGCTGATCTTTCAATGTATATGGCTGGAAGTATGAATTATGGTGATCGGGTCAGATATGGTTATCGGGTCAGGAATAGGGTCACCAGACCAGGAACAGGGTAGGAACAAGATCACAGGAACCAAAGCAAATCACGATTAGGAGCATGACATGAGACTGGGACAAGGCAGACTGGCCAATGATCCAGCATAGGGGAGTCTAGGAAGCAGGCTTAAACAGACCTTTAAAGGGCATGTAAAGGCAAAAAAATAAAATCCCATTTTTACTTTCTTTAATAAAAAAGAAACCTATCTCCAATATACTTTAATAAAAAAAATTGTACAGTTTTTATAAGAAACTTGACCGTATGCAGTGAAATTCTCCCTTCATTTACTGCTGTGGATAGGAATTGTCAGACGGTCCCTAACTGCTGAGCAGGGAAACAATCATACTTATGAACAGCAGGGGGAGCACTTCCCAGCCATGCAGAACTCAAGCAGCTTTGTTTATGACGATCCCTGAGCATGTGCACAGTCTTAGTCGTGCAAAGATGTACAACAAAGTAACAAGATGGTGACCCCCTGTAGCCAACTTTGAAAGCATAAATTATTTGTTTTGATTAGGCTTGTGGTGCAGTAAGTTCATGTTTATATTTAGTATGCAAAATACAGCATGTCTAGCCTTATTCTATTTTAGACTTTACATGCCCTTTAATGAACATCTGCCTACAGCTGGATAGAGGTTGTATGTCAGGGAAGACTGACATAGAGGCAGCATCACAGAAAGTACTTTGTCAAATTTATGCCAACACCACACTGCCTCCTGCGGCTCAAACAGTAGGAGTAGTAACAGAAATACCACAGGTTCCTGGTTCAAACCCAGGGAGTTACTGACAGACTCTAAAACATGTAGCTGAAACTGTGGCATCCACTGCATGAGAAAGAATACAAACATCTGAAAGGACCTCTGAAAACATGTGAATACCCTGATAGACCTGGCCTTTATCAAAACCAAGTAAAAAGACAAAATCAAGAAGGAGAGGAGCAAAGCAAAATAGTCATCCCATATATATCTGGAACATCAGAAACACTTAAGAGAATTTTCATGAAACATCAGATTCCTGTGTTTTTTTAAACCCAGCAGCACAGAAGTTGGTGCACTCTAAAGACCTAACACCAAAGCACATGAAGAGTAATGCGGTCTATGTTGTCCAGTGTAGTGAATAGTGATGCGCAAATTTATTCGCCAGGCGCGAATTCGCTGTGAATTCCCGTGATATGCCGCCAGCGAATAAATTCGCGAAGCCAGCGTAAAAATTTGCCGGCAAAAATTTCCCAGCGTCCAAGTAAAATGGAATTACCACCATTTCACGAATTTCGCAGGAAATTCTCGAATTATTCGGCGAAGCGAAACGCCACAGATTCGCCCATCACTAGTAGTCAAGAGTGCTTGGATCTATACATTGGGGAGACAAAACAACTTCTTTGTAAGAGAATGGCCCAACATAGAAGGGCTAACTCCCAAGGACTAGACTTGGCAGTCTATCTACATCTCAAGCAAACGTGACACTACTTGAGGACAACAATGTTCACATTTTGGATAGAGAGGACAGATATTTTGAAGGAGATGTGAAAGAGGCCATTTATGCCAAACTGGATTCCACTGTACTTCCGGAATAGAATTCACTCAAAGCCCCTTCCCTTTTCCACAGTGTACTGATCTGTACTGACTGCACCTATACTGACTTTTCCAGCCTCAGTGAACCCAACCCTTGTTAGTCTGAAACACTTAATCTTTCTCATACAGCATGTAGAATATGTTACCTTCAACCCAGTTACTGTGCCACATATTGTGGGGAAATCATTCTGATGGTACCATTTTCCTCTATGAGTAGGAGATGGGGACAAGTTTTTAGGTAGAACTTTGCATGTGTTTTATTCACGCAACGTTTATTGTAGAAACACAAATTACTGTTCACTTCAGCTTCATAGAGGATTCTGGGAGGAATATACCTTTTTTTATATTTACCCAGTAACCATACAACAATATATACATGTAATATTTTCTCAACTACATAAGAACCACTGGTGCCCATTCTGAGTGAAAGGGCACCACTGTTTATTGCTCACTAGATTGAGTGTAAAGGTTGTGCTGGAGAACGTTGCTGGGACAAATAAATAACATTGCAAAACTTACAGTACTGGAATAATTAAAACTCCTACAGAGGGAAGAATCCATCTTGCCAAGCTCTCAACCTTGATTAAAATGAGGAATCTGCCATTGCAGAGAGTGGCTTTATTTAAAATGTATTGATAAAACAGCATTTCAGATAACAGAACACTAGGAATTATATTTTACCATGTTTATTTACTGCCGTTTTTACAATTCTAAAGAACATGTAACTGGATTTTTTTTTCCATTTGCAGAATCCAATATATCGGGGCTTTAGTACAAGCTTGCGAGTGGCTCCATTCAGATGGCTTGAAATGGAATTCAATAGCTTTTTCACCGGGTGAATGACAGAAGCAAACATTGCGGAATTTTTATAAACCATGAGAAAGTACAAGACACAAAAGAGAATCCTTATGGGTTTGACTACACAAAAGACCCTCCTGCATTGGCTGAATCAGGTGAATAATTACATATTAGATTCCAGTTCCATTGTTTGGCCAACATATGAATCAAGCCTGAGTATTAATGTTGCGCTCCCCTGGTATAATTAATATTTATTTATATGCATAAATATATATATATAGGATCCATTATCCGGAAACCCATTATCCGGAAAGCTCTGAATTATGGGAAGGCCATCTCCCATAGACTCCATTTTATCCAAATAATCCAAATTCTTAAAAAGTATTTCCTTTTTCTGTGTAATAATGAAACAGTAGCTTGTACTTGATCCCAACTAAGATATAAGTAATCCTTATTGGAAGCAAAATCAGCCAATTGGGTTTATTTAATGTTTACATGATTTATTAAAGTCAGAATACCAAAAACTTGAAAAATTTGAATCCAAATTTGTAGTGGGAAAAAATCTCAAACTTTTTAAGATTTATTATACCCCGAGGCTGCAAAAAGTCAGAATCCGAAAATTCGGCATCTCAGACCTGCCGAGGTTGTATATAAATCAATGGGAGAGATCCATGTTCTATTTGGAAGTTTCTGTGGTCTGTGCTAGAATTAGCCCGAAAATCCAACTTTTTAGAAAAATTCCCGAAAAATATCCGAAAAAAATCCAGCTTTTTTTGGAAAAAGCATAAAAAAATGGAGCGATTCTGGAAAAAATTTTTAAAAAAACATACGGATTCGGATTTTAATTTGATTGTATCAAGTTTTTTCCTGGTAAATTCACGCTTTTTAAGTAATATAATCAAATCATGGATTCTAGTTTGGTCTGAGTTTTTTTTTAATAAAATAATCAGAAAAATTTGGATTTTGATAAATAACCCCTTAAAGTAGGAAGATCAAAATTTTGAAAAAATCTGTTATCCGGAAAACCCCAGATCCTGAGCATTCTAGATAACAGGTCCCATGCCTGCATTCATATATCATTATTGCAATACAATAATGATTATTATAGAAAAAAAGCAAAAAATGTTACTGGACCTGAAAAGGGGGTGTCAGAAGACCCCCTGTCTTTCCTATTGCTTGCAAAGGATATAGAAATAATGTAAAATAAGTGACAACACCAGCACTATAGCTGGAAAGTGATTTACTTAGACTTTGCTAAAGCATTTGATACAGTGCCACACAGAAGGTTACTGGTTAAATTAAGGAATGTTGGCCTGGAACATAGTATTTGTACCTGGATAGAGAACTGGCTAAAAGATAGACTACAAAGAGTGGTGGTAAATGGAACATTCTCTAATTGGACCAGTGTTGTTAGTGGAGTACCACAGGGCTCTGTACTAGGTCCCTTGCTTTTCAACTTGTTTATTAATGACCTGGAGGTGGGCATTGAAAGTACTGTTTCTATTTGTGCAGATGAGACTAAATTGTGCAGAACTATAGGTTCCATGCAGGATGCTGCCACTTTGCACAGTGATTTGTCTAAACTGGAAAACTGGGCAGCAAACTGGAAAATGAGGTTCAATGTTGATAAATGCAGGTTATGCACTTTGGCAAAAATAATATAAATGCAAGTTATACACTAAATGGCAGTGTGTTGGGAGTTTCCTTAAATGAGAAGGATCTAGGGGTCTTTGTAGATAACAAGTTGTCTAATTCTGGGCAGTGGCATTCTGTGGCTACTAAAGCAAATAAATTTCTGTCTTGTATAAAAAAGGGCATTAACTCAAGGGATGAAAACATAATTCTGCCTCTTTATAGGTCCCTGGTGAGGCCTCATCTGGAGTATGGGGGCAGTTTTGGACTCCAGTCCTTAAGAGGAATATAAATGAGCTGGAGAGAGTGCAGAGACTAAGTGCAACTAAACTGGTTAGAGGGAGGGAAGAGTTAAATTATGAGGGGAGACTGTCATGGTTGGGGTTGTTTTCTCTGGAAAAAAGGCGCTTGTGAGGGGACATGATTAGACTTTACAAGTACATTAGAGGACATTATAGACAAATAGCAGGGGACCTTTTTACCCATAAAGAGAATCACGTACCAGAGGCCTCCCCTTCAGACTAGAAGAAAAGAAGTTTAATTTAAAGGAACAGAGTAGGGGGTTCATCACAGTCAGGACAGTGAGGTTGTGGAATGCACTGCCGGGTGATGTTGTGATGCTGATTCAGTTAATGACTATAAGAGGGACTTGGATGATTTTTTGGGCAGACATAATATCAAAGGTTATTGTGATACTAAGCTCTATAGTTAATATAGGTATGGGTATATAGAATTTAATTAAAAGTAGGGAGGGGTGTGTGTATGGGGCTGGGTTTTCATTTGGAGGGGTTGAACTTGATGGACTTTGTCTTTTTTTAACCTGATTTAACTATGTAACTAAGTGCAATGATGTAACTACTGGGGGTTTGGGGGGTAAATTGCACTCAGGCCCACAACCCCTTTGTGCCCACCACTTGGCACATTCTGCATCCAGGTTCACCCATTGGTAGTTACACCACTGGGGAAGGGGCAAATTTACTAAAGGGCGAAGTGACTAACTTGGGCAAAAATTCGCCAGCGTGACGTCATTTCGGTACTTCGCCGATTTACTAACGGTGTAACTTCGCTAGAGAAGGAGATAGACTCTAGACTCTTCCTAACGCCTAGCAAATGGACATAACTACACAAATTCACTAAGATGTAGATTTTACTGAACGTTACCTCTTGCGCCAGACTTGCCTTCATCAACTCAGACCAGGCGAAGTGCAATAGAGTAGATAGGACTTCCTAAAAAAAATAGTTGAAAATTACCCAAAAAACGCTGGCGTCTTTCCCTTTTTTTCAGTGTGATAGGCTGCAAAAGAGAGTCAAATTTTTTGGGAGTACCCAGCTTCCCCCTACATTTCCTAACATATGGCACATAGAATATACAGTGGGCTCATGTGTAGGGCAATATAACTAGTGATGGGCGAATTTATTCGCCAGGCGCGAATTCGCGGCGAATTTGCGCGATTCGCCGCCAGCGAATAAATTCGCGAAACTCCCGCGAAAATTCGCGGAAAAAATTCGCTGGCGTCAAAATTTTTTTTTCGAAAAACGGGCGCCGGCGTCGGAAAAACGGGCGCCGGCGTCAAAAACAGGCGCCGGCGTCAAAAACGAGACGCCGGCGCCGTTTCGCGAATTTTTCGGCGAAGCGAAACGGCGCAAATTCGCCCATCACTAAATATAACAACTTTATCTTATTTTATGAAGCTTTCCCAGGCTTGTGTAGTGTAATGTATTTGCTGCAACATATACGTCCATTCTACTTCCCGCCAGCGTTTGGCACTCCTGGAAGAAACTTCGAATTTTATTGAATTAGTGTTGTCCTGGCGAATCTACGTCTGGCGAAGTGTTGCGCTGTGAGTGAAGCCGTCGATGTCAAATTTCCGGAGGTTAGTGAATTTGCCACTATATATCACAAAAAAGTATCCTATAGCACCACGTATTCCATAAAATTGCATAATGTATTCAAAACTCCATTTAAAAAAGAAAGGTAATTTCAAACCCATGGTACACGCCTTACGTGTTTCATACTCTCCGGTACTAAATGGGGTGGTTCACCTTTGAATTAACTTTCAGTATGTAATAGAATAGCTTCTTCTAAGCAACTTTTCAATTGGCCTTCATTTTTTATTTTTTTATAGTTTTTGAATTATTTGTCTTCTTCTGTTTCTTTAAGCTTTTCAAATTTAAAAAAAAATAACAATTTTCTGTAAGGCTACAGGCATATTGTTATTGCTACTTTTTCTTTTAATTATTTTTGTATTTTTGTATTCAGGCCTCCCCTTTTTAATATTTCAGTCCCTTAGTCAAATCAATGCATGGTTGCTAGGGTAATTTGGACCATAGCAACCATGCATTGCTGAAATTGCAAACTGGAGAGCTGCTGAATAAAAAGCTAAATAACTCAAAAAACATGATAATGAAAACCAATTACAGAATTTCACTCTCTACATCATACCAACAGTTAATTTAAAGGTGAACAACCCCTTTTATCATAGACAGTCAATGATTATCTTCCTATTTAAATACTGGAGGGTATGAAACGTGTGAGGCATGGCTGCTTTAGGTTCCCTTTCTTTTTTTAAATGACATTTTTAATACATTTTGCGAAAATAAGTGGTATACTTTTTTTTATATACAAATGCAGTGTTGCTTTGATATATTAAGGGGCACATTTACTTAGCTCGAGTGAAGGATTAGAATGAAAAATACTTCGAATTTCGAAGTATTTTTTTGGCTACTTCGACCATCGAATTGGCTACTTCAACCTACAACTTCGACTTCGAATCTAATGATTCAAAGTAAAAATCGTTCGACTATTCAACCATTCGATAGTCGAAGTACTGTCTCTTTAAAAAAAATTTGACCACCTACTTCGCCACCTAAAACCTACCGAGCAAAAATGGTAGCCTATTGTGAACGTCCCCATAGGCTTTCCTAGCAATTTCAAAGGATTTAATCGTTCGATCAAACGATTTTTCCTTCGATCGTTGTATCGAACAAATTGCAGTAAATCCTTTGATTTCGATATTCGAAGTCAAAGGATTTAACTTTAATGGTCGAATATCGAGGGTTAATTAATATATTAAATTCGACCCATAGTAAATGTGCCCCTAAATCAAGTGTTATTCTAGCTAATATTTTTATTGTGGGGGTGGCATTACTTGAACTGCGTGTGGGTGGACACATCACTCTAATATAAAATGCTATAAATGACACAAACTGGAATTATGGGCAACAACTCTGCATTATGGGGAAAAAACATTGCGATTGTGCTCAAAGTTGTACTTAAAACATTTTTCTTTTGTGCACAAATGAAAATTGCAGCAGATCTGCATAATAATGCAAATGCTTCTTTTCTGGTGGATTATTTTGACAATTGCAGTGGGTGCGACGCAGAACATGGTCTCAGTTACAGTAATATTGGGAAGAAATGCTCAATTTGTGGTTAAAAAAGTGTTAATTTATGTCCAAAAATGACATTTTGCCTGCTGCGCTCTCATCTGTAAATGACCCCTATGTGTTTAAACACCATTGAAGCATTAAACTCTTTAAATAGGTCTCACCTGATGTCGAGATCGTGTTTACAATAGGAAATAAAAAATAACTGAGTTCTGTAGATAATGTAAAAGTCAGTAAAAGGACAGAAAATACCGGCAATATTTCTAGTGAAAAATGGGCTTCTATTATGACAAAGTAAAGGACGGCTGATTATTCTATAAAAGTCTCTCATTCATTCCTAGGAAACATTGTTGTGCTGAATATATTTCCGAATCCCTCTAAACAATGTGATTCTTTTTCATTGTCTGGGATGCTAATTTACTGCAGTATTTTTATGTTAGAGAGAGTCGCTACAGGAAAGTACAGGAGATTATGGTGCACAAGGCTTTGAGTGTAGGGATGGAATCCACTATCCGGGGAAGAGACAGAGGTCAGATAGTGCCAACAGATTCCATGGAGATGTACAAAGATTATATATTATTCCCTGCCCCAGTGGAGCTTACAGTCTAAGGTCCCTATTACATTCCCATTAGTCCCTGCCCCAGTGGATTTTATAATCCAAGGTCCCTATCACTGTCACGGTCGGCACCCAACACCAGAACAAACACCAGGCACCCTGGTCACGGCTCGTGCTTCACCAGTAGTGTGACCGCCTTTGGGCCTCGGGAGGAGCCCTCGGCTTACTTGGATGCCACCTGGACTTAAACGAGAGGTGCGAGATGAGGGTTCTGGATAGGCAGAGGGGCACGACAGTAAGGCAAGGTCTTTGGACAGAAGATCGCAGTACAAGACGTTAAGCAAAGGAGTAGTCAGAACAGGCCGGGTCGAGGCAGGCAGAGAGTAAACATTATCAGGCAGGCAAGGGTCAAACCAGGAAGTCAATCAGAGGGTTAATCAGAAGCGGTAGTCAGTAATCAGGCAAGGGTCAGAATCCAGAAATCAGAGTAGTCAAATAGCCAGGCAGGGGTCAAAAACAGGAATCAAACAGGATACAGAATATAGCAAAAAGCTCAAAAGCACCAGGAACAAATCCTATCACGGGCAATGGTAAACTATAGGAATGCCCTTTAAATACTCTTTTGAATTTGGCGCCTCTCGTGCTGACGTCATTACGTCAGCGCGCCTGCGCCTTTAAATCAGAGTGCGCATGCGCACGCGCGCTAGGGAGCCGGCACAGGAGCAGCACGTCGTGACGGGCGTCCCCGTCGAGGGGGCGGCAGGCGTCCCTGCCGTCCCCCCACTAGACCACCAGGTAAGTTCCTTACAATCACATTCCCATCAGTCCCTGCCCCAGTGGAGTTTACAATCTAATATCCCTATCACATTCCCATCAATCCCTGCCCCAGTGAAGCTTACAATCTACAATCTAATATCCCTATCACATTCCCATCAGCCCCTGCCCCAGTGAAGCTTAAAATCTAATATCCCTATCACATTCCCATCAGTCCCTGCCCCAGTGAGCTTACAATCTAAGGTCCCTATCACATTCCCATCAGTCCCTGCCCCAGTGGATCTTACAATCTAATATCCCTATCACATTCCCATTAGACCCTGCCCCAGTGAAGCTTACGATCTAGGTCCCTATCACATTCCCATCAGTCACTGTCCCAGTGAGCTTACAATTTAAGGTCCCTATTACATTCCCATCAGTCTCTGCCCCTGTGGAGCTTACAATCTTAGATCTTGACTGTATGTATTTGGGGTATGGTAGAAGAGAGGAGTACCTTAATGAAACCCACGCAGACACAGGGAGAACATATACACAAAGTGGCCATAGACAGATTTAACTTCACATCGGACGAACGATCGTTCGGTGCCATCTCCCAACCTGCCACTAACCATTCAGATCAAATAAAATAGCAAAAGAACAGATCAGCCGATGTTCTGCCCCTGACAGCAATTGTATTAAAGTTTATGTCTGACAAAAGCTGGTGACAGTCTCCCACTGATCAGATCGGCAATACACGCCACGCAGAGATATTATCGATAGCCGTCAGAAATTTTCTAACCTGTCCGATCGTTTGAACAACTGATCACCATGGCACGAAAAATGTCGGGACACTCCGCACACAGGCCAAAAATCGAACGAATCAAAGATTCATAAGATCAAATCTTTGCGTCTTTGGCCAGCTTTAGGGCTAGATGTATAAAGAGTGAAATTAGAGATCTCCACAGTCCGCAGAGTGAAATACCGCCTCTCTCCATTCATTTCTATGGGATTTTTAAAGGCGTATTTATCAAAGGGTGATAGCGAAAGTTCATCATTTGATAAATACGCTTTTCCAAACTCATAGAAGTGAATGGAGAGAGGGTATTTCACTCTGCAGACTATGGAGATCTCTAACTTCACTCTTTGATAAATCTAACCCATAGTGCCTTGACTGGAATTGAACCAGCGCTGCAAGACTGCGTCACTATCCTGCCCCTCCCCCCATAGACTTATACATATGACATTAGGACTCATAATTCTCACCACAATCACATTTGCGGTTACACAAAAATAGGTGCAGTTGTTGAGAAAATTGACATTATTCATTACAAGCATTTGCAAATGGATGGTGTTGGTGTGTGTGGCCTTCCTTCTGCTCTGAATCGTGTGCAAGTTGATTGTATTAACATGGGGCAAGGCTGAAGATATTGCCATGGGTCAGAGCTGACCCAGCAGGCCACCAGTAGAAAACTCAGTGGGTGGCCCCCAAATCCCTACAGCAGGTACCTTGCTGTCTGAGAAATGTGGCTGGGTCTGTGGGCCCACTGCTGGCTGTGAGCAACAAGCCCAGGAGGAGGTATGCATCGGAGCATTCGTGGGGGTGACGGGGGTTTATGAAGGGGTGACACTGATCCCGACTTTCAGGATCCGGTTTGATCAGAACTCGCAGAAGAGCTATTGCACATGTTTTGATGCATTGGGGCAAATTCACTAAGCGCCGAAGCGCCGAACGCTAGCGTTACTTCGCTAGCGTTACTTCGCTAGCATTACTTCGCTAGCGTTACTTCGCTAGCGTTACTTCGCTAGCATTTGTCATTTTCGTTACTGCGCAAATTCACTAACAAACGCTGGCGTAGTTTCGCTAGTGTTACTTCGCACCCTTACGCCTGGCGAAGTTTCGCTAGCGACGTAACTACGCAAATTCACTAACGCGCGCAGTGTACTGAACGCTAACTTTTACGCTAGACTTCCTTCGCCACCTCAGACCTGGAGAAGCGCAATAGAGTAGATAGGGATTGTTTCAAAAAAAGTCAAAAATTTTTCTAAGTCCCAAAAAACGCTGGCGTGTTTTCTACATTATGGGTGATAGGCTGAAAAAGATCGTAAATTTTTTTGGGGCTCCCCTCCTTCCCCCCTACATTTCCTGACTCATGGCAACTTACCTAGACAGTGGGCACATGTGTAGGGCAAAATAAAATTTTTATTTGATGATTTGAAGGTTTTCTAGCCATTTGTAGTGCTGATACGTATTCCTCCATTGAAATTTGAATTTCGCGCAGTATGCAAATTAGCCTTCGCTAGCGTAACTTCGCTTTACTTAGCGAATCAACGCTAGCGCAACTTCGCAACCTTACGCTACCCCTGAGCGCAACTTCAGATTTTAGTGAATTTGCGAAGCGCTGGCGAAACTACGCCTGGCGAAGTGTGGCGAAGTGCGGCGAAGTTACGCCTGGCGCAACTACGAATCTTAGTGAATTTGCCCCATTGAGTGCAACTGCATCAGAGGAAAATTTCCCTTGCACCCAAAATTAATTGTGGGGAAAGAATGCTGCATTCTGGGTAAAAACATGGTGATTTATCACAATGCACTTATGTAAGTTAATGACCCTTAAGAATTTCTAACTCTGCTAAACACTTTAGTGCATTATTCAAAAGTAATTCACTATGTTCTGTTAGCCACAATTTAGCCTTTTAATTGTTAAGTCTATAGGCGACAACATTTTTTTTGATGCGCAACCACATTTTTGATGCACAACAATTTTTTTTACCCATTAGAGTCTATGGGCGACATTTTTGCGGCAAAAATTGGTGAAAAATTTCGCTCATCGCTAATCGTCAAGCTGATCGGTTGACCCTGTTTTAACCCACAAACCATTCCCCAATATCCACAGACAATGAGGGCAACCAGGTTGGGATGTAACATGCCACAGTTTTATTAACACATTGTTTTATTAAACTTTACATTTTAACAATAGCAATTTTAGAATTATAATAGTTTAACATACATGAACATTATGCACACAACACACGGAATGTTTTCCCTCCTTAAGAGGGCTACCTGCCATGCTGGTCACCTTTCTGGAGAGCTATAGGTGGGCAAGTGGAGCAGGCTACCAGAAAAACCACAGTCCTGGGACCCTTGCCCGAGGAGGCCATAATAACCTTGGCACTTGTGTGTAAAACTGTGGCATGACAAAAGAACTTGACCCTCTGTCAACTCCATAACCTAATCTGAAAACATGGCGGATCAGTGGGATGTTGCTTGTCCTCTTGTTCTTCTGGAAAAGGTTGGTACTTCCTTTCCCGCTTTCTCTTACATCTCAATATGCCCTCCTGATCCAGCCCTTCCTCTCTAGCTGCCTTAACCTTAACCCTTCCTCACACAGTCAGGGCCCTTCTTTTTTAATAAATTTGAGCCCCATTCTCTGAACCAACTCTCTGTCATCACATAATTACCCCTTATTATTGTAATATCATTACATCCTTACACAAAATGTGATAATGTTGTGTTTAGTGATGAGCGAAACTGCCCCATTTCCCTTCACATAAAGAATCACAAAATTTCTAGGGATGCACCGAATACAGGATTTGGTTTGGGATTTGGCCAGGATTCAGCCTTTTTCAGCAGGATTCGGATTTGGCCGAATCCTTCTGCCTGGCTGAACCGAATCTGAATCCTAATTTGCATATGCAAATTAGGGACGGGAAAGGAAATCACATGACTTTTTGTCAGAAAACAATGAAGTAAAAAAAATGTCCCCTTCCCCCCCCTTATTTGCATGTGCAAATTAGGATTTGGATTTGGTTTGGTATTTGACCAAATGTTTCGAGAAGGATTTGGGGGTTTGGCCGAATCCAAAATAGTGGATTCCATGCATCCCAAGAAATTTCGTCCAAAATTTATCAAATGCATTGGAGTAATTTAATGTTTTCTCTAATGTTTTGACCCATGCAAAATAAGAAAAAAAAATCGTAGTGAAACAAAACATATGACAACATTTTTCTTCATCTGTGAATTTCACTACACAATGATACACATTGTTTTATGTATGAGTAATAACATGGTATTCTAATGATGTTATTCCGGTGGTAAATCCAATGATCTCGAACCCCTAGTTCCTATTCTAAAGGGTAACTGAGATATGGTAATTATATCAGCTTCAAGGGTTTCAGAAAAGCCAATCACATGCTCACTGAAAGCACGGTAAGTCATTGTTCCAGATATTCCATCACCTAGTCTTTAAGTAGTTAGGTAGGAAGAGGGACAACAACAACTAGGCCAACTAGGAAAGACAGGACAAAAGTACAGGTTTATGGGATTTTAGAGCTCCAGATCCCTTGTTTTAACATAAAAAATGGGGAAATGCAGACACATGAGACTGAATTCATGTTTGGTGAGTGGTTTCTAGTAAACCATCTGGAAAGTGCAGCCTTGTGCCTAGCATGAGGAGATCAAAGATCCCTTTGAGGAGGCAACAGGAACTGCAGGGGCTAAAAGGTCCTATAAAGAGTTCTTGGCCAAATTTGATGAACAAGTTGAGGGTGTACAGTGGGGAGGAGAGCCACTTCTGCTTGAAGTTGAATAAAAGAGATATTTTCATTGGGCAATGATGGAGGTGATGGCTGTAGTGGGTGCCATTGAGCAAAATTATAGTCCCCATTCAATTTAGCAAAAAGATTTATCTGAACTATAAATAAAAAAAATTGTGTACAAAACTGGAATTCTTTAACCCCCCCCATGTAAAAGAGCATATCAAACATTTAGTTTATGTTTTTTTCTCTATGTTGCTTATCCTGATCCATGTTTAGCATGGTGTTGCCATACAATCGGCCTTGTTCTGTGTGCAGCCTGCAGAGCTAATTCTCTATGTTTGCAAAATATCGACCAGCTGATTCATTTCTTGCACAATATTAATATTTCCATTAGGCCAATCCATTTGGCATTTTCTATGTTTCTAGTACACTGACCTAATGAATATATTTAAAGCTGAAAGTGTATTTATATTTCATTTGCTTCCATTTCCCCATGTATGACCGGCACAACAGGCCCATAAATGATACTCTGCCTAGCAGGGATGACTTCCTAGGTTTTCCCATAACCTGTAATGAAAGAAAACCAGCCTACTGCCAGTTCTACTAGAATATACAAGGACATTCTGGCCCTTTCTTGATTAAATACAAGAATTAATGTTTGAATACATTTTCCAATTTAATTATAATCCATGGTATTATAAATGGAAGAGATAGACTATAAAATATTAAAGAACATTTATTTAAATGACCTATTTACCTTGCAGCCATAACACAAATAATAGTAATTTGTGCTTGTCTCCAATATATTGCATCTTTCTGCCTATGCAGAAAGTCTTGCCAAATTTAAGGGGCTCCTGGAAAAAAAGATTAAACTTGTATATGGTAGAGTGAATTATTTGCAGAGTAAACAGTGTAATTTAGAAAAAAAAACCTATACCAATAAAATCATGACAGAATCCAATTAACAAAGCAGAAGACAAGTATGTTTCATTTCAGAAAACATTGCCTGCATTAGTGAGGTTTTTTTTTAGTCTGAACTGGAATAATATTTTGAATGAAAATAGCGAAATGGCAAAAATTTGGAAAAAACATTAGTGATGAGCATGGATTTGCAACTAAATTCCGCACTTCGCCACCCGCAAATGGTTTCAAGAAACTGCAGCGAAAACTTGCTGCACAAAAATTCACTGCGTCAAAATTGTCACCAAGACAAAAAAGTCATCATAAGAAAAAAAACGCCCATTGACTTTATCGCATTTGGAGTGTGAAAAAATTGTCCTTTGCATAAAAAATTGTTCCGTGTAAAAAAAAAAATAAAAAAAAATTGACACCAAGGGGCCATTTACTTAGCTCGAGTAAAGGAATAGAATAAAAAAAACTTTAAATTTTGAATGTTTTTTTTGGCTACTTCGACCATCGAATTGGCTACTTCGACCTTCGACTACGACTTTGAATCGAACGATTTGAACTAAAAATCATTCGAATATTCGACCATTCGATAGTCGAAGTACTATCTCTTTAAAAAAAACTTTGCCACCTAGTTCGCCACCTAAAACCTACTGAAGTCAATGATTTTTCTTCGACCAAAAAAAGATTGCAAAGCCTATGGGGACCTTCCCCATAGGCTTTGCAATCTTTTTTTGTCGAAGAAAAATCTTCGATCGATGGATTTAATCGTTGGAATGATTTTTCCTTCGATCGAATGAATTGCGGTAAATCCTTCGACTGCGATATTCGAAGGATTTACATTCGACAGTCGAATATCGAGGGTTAATGATATTTGACCCTATGTAAATCTGCCCCCTATTGACTTCAATGCATTTTGCACATTTTTTTGGAGTTTAGCATTTTTTCAGCAAAGTGAAACAGGACAGGATCGCTCATCACTAATTACTGTCAATGGAATGTTTTTGACTGTGAACCTTTTTGTCCGTGCACAATATATTGGAGACTATGGGCATTTTTTTGGTTAAACCATAACCAAAATATTTCACTCATCACTATTTTTGAATCTATTGCTTTCTGTTCTTTTCACATAGGAAAACAATGAGTGATAAATATGTGACATTTTCCTGCCATTTTGAATTTTGTGAAATGTGAAAATAAAACATTTTTTGTTCCTGACCTTCGATAAATCTAACAACTTTCACTAGTTAAAAACGGCAAAAAAGAGGATTTTTTTAATATATACATTTTCTTTCTTTCTTTCCTTCTTTCTTAATTTTTAGCACAAAATCTACAGGAAGACATTTGAAATTTGTTTGTCTAGAAAATGAAATCAGCTCCATAATTGTGATTGCATTACTCCCAGTGTGCAATTCAAGCTATGAACTTGGAAAGAGTATTTTTATAGCACTTCCCCATCCATTTGCAAGCAACAAAATGTTTACAGCCAACACAGATTTGGATTATAGCATATTAGTGCATTTTCTAAACTCAGAAGAATTATAATTAAATGGAAATGCATGTCTTGTGACCTTTAACACATTATCAAACCAGCTGTTCTAGATTTTATTTTATATATATATATATGTGTCTTTTTAATAACACTAACTTTACTTGAAGCTCTGGATCTCCATGTGGTGCTTTCTCAACACATAAACATATGATATCCAACCTGTCCACCATCTCAGCTGTAATATTCACAAATAATTTTAGAAATTGGTGAGCCGTATTAGCCTCAATCTCATGCCAAGTTGGCTCGATAAATTCTGGCCTTATTTGCTCTCCAGTAATTTAATTTCTGGAAATAGCCTTACAGATGGCTACAGCTGCTTGCATGACAGTTGGAAGCAAATGTAGTAAAAGGAAAAGAATTCTCAATAAACTAAAAGAAGCAA